>NC_134397.1:125081657-125445382 GCF_050003625.1 Haematobia irritans
TGCTTTTAAAGGTGTGCCTTTGGAAAAACTTCCAAATTTATTGCTGGGTAGTTGCTATTGATGTAGGACGGATGATATTGCAAATGGTCTATATTGGACCACTTTTACGTATAGCCCCCATATAAACCTATCCCCGGATTTTGCTTGTGTTAAAATTTAGTAAATTTTGTATACGTATATGGCCTCTAGCAACCATGACAGGTTGGACCATATCGGTCCATAAATTTATATATCCGCCATATATGCCCATCCCCAGATTTGACTTTGAGGAGCAAATTTCTCCTATCCTGCTAAAATTTTGTACTAATCAAAATTTGTTCATAACGGTTCGTAATTATTTATATACTCCTCAATATATACGGTCAAGAACTGAATTATATGGATGTTTAGTTTGCCTTTTTTGTCTTACATATACATATATGAACTAACTTACAATTTAGAAGACAACGTTAAAAAGTTTTACGATATGTTGTCATCGACAAATATTAGCACACACCGAAAAAAAGTTTACTGTTTTTTATGAAAAATGAACTAACCCATAGTAAGAATGACCATGATTTGGCGCCAAAGATTTTTTTTCATCTAGATAAGTTCATGATTTTCTTATAAATTAGTTCATGTATTGCATCGTATTTTAGTTCATTATTACTATGCTGTGGGAAGAATATACTTAAACTCATTCAAAATATTTCTGCTATCCGGAAAAAATGAACAATTTTTTGGGAAACCTGTATTAAGAAATTGGTTTGAAATAAACTGTTTGTCAGTATAATTTTCAAAAAAGTAGAGAAATTGAGGAATCAAAGGTACAACAAGCCTTTATGCAACTAAGAAATTTTTCGTGCAAAACAAGTCAATTTTCTATAACCACCAGTATTTTATTTCAAAAAATTATTATTATATTACACAAAACTATGGCTTATGATATACAATAAAGGAAATATTTTTATTCGTACGTTGGATGCAGTCACTTGTCGGTAGTTAGTAATTGCTTCTTAAAAGATATAACATACAGTATGTCAAGAAAGCCTTTTGACATTGCCAAATATTTCAAATTCCAGAAATAATTGAAGTAAAAATCGAGTTGTTAATTCGTTTTGAGAAAAATAAAATATGTATACTTTGCAAAATACATAATAAAATATTTTTTAAAATTAAATTATATTTAATTTTGGAACAAAACATAAGTTTTATCCTATTGTCAAAACACTTTCTTGACATACTGTATGTGGCATAAGTTGCTATATTCATTGAATTGTTGTCCAATTTCATCGATTTTGGCTAACTTTTGTTGGGCGGATTTGTCTTATAAGCATCTGAAATTGCAAAGTTATACAAAATATAAGAAAAATATTATCAAATTCTATCGTACATATTGATTTTTAACTTACGGTTTTCAAGAGTATTTCCTAGAGCCAATAGGGATATCAGCTTAGCTAGCATTAAATAGTAAGAATATTCCAAAAAATACCATTACAAGGCCTGTCTATCTGCAAGTGAAAATAATTATTTTTAATAAATTGAAATTTTGGTTTTATTAAAAACGGACAAATTACCGTTTATACTCGGAATATATTTGAAATAAAAATATTATAAAATTAGACATCATTTCCACTTGTCAGTATAGCATTTAGTATTTAAGGTGGATATTAAGTTCGAGTTTAGCGGCTAAAATCGCAATTTTCATGATAAGTTTTCTTTAATAAGCCATTATAAAAAACTTGGTTTGGGCTATTTTCCATCAAGTTATATTTAAATTTGTATCGGAGACGTATAATTTTATACTTTTCTTAGTGATTTATTTTTAATTTTAGCGGCTAAACTTGAACTTAGTACTCACCTGTAGGAATTGCTGTAACATAAAAAGTATAGATTCAAAAAACTGGTGGTAATAGGATGATCTATATTTATTCTAGAATAAATATAGATCATCCTATTACCACTCATGTTGTATATTTTTTATGTAAATCAATTAAAAATCCGCAGTAATTTTAAACTATTAAACTATATACTATATACAGTTCCTTAATCTGTTATTTGTTTTTTTTTATCAATAAAAAGTGTTTTTGATTCCTCTAACATCACATCATTCACTTCTCAGTTTCCAAAATGTTTCGAAATAAATTTATTTTCATTAATAAACACCAATACCGCACGTACAATTTTGCATTAAATCCACGTGTGCACTTCATAAATACATCAACAGAACTGAATGCAGCAATAAAACTCAAAGACATAAATAGTCATAAAGGATACTTGCCGTAAAGAAAAACAACTCCACACTCATATACACGATCCCTTTCTGATCCCGCTATTGCAAGAAAACAACTCTCACCACAAAAGATACCAACAACACATTAGGAACATTCCATTGTCTCTAGAATCAAAACAACCAACAACAGCATAAATGACGAAATAACAAACACAAACAATCATACGAGGTATACACAAAATGTCTCTTAAAAACTCCCTCACATGATGCAATGCTTTCATTACTCTCTTCTCACTTCATGTTCCAGTACCACGTTTATTGATTAGTTTGAATTCTATCTATAAGTTAAGGTAAAATATATACCAAATTTATGAGGAGTCTATACAAAATGATATACACCCGTCAAGGATTATATTAACTACTTTTTATTCTACTTTATCTAAAATTTTCAATGTGAGGAAAAACACTCCAACTTATAATAAAAAGGGAAATAATCTGTAGGTAGCTATCATACGAATCGGTAATGTCGTTAAGGTAATTTGACTACAAAAATTTTTTTCCATACAACATTTTTTCTTAGTAAATTGTCGACATTTCGTAGTAAGATTTTTATATTGCCCATGTATTTTTATAATAGAATCAACGATGCATTGACTACTGTGTTGGAAATTTATTTAAGGAAAAATCCTTCCCATTTCGTAGTTAGTGAACTAAAGAACATTTACTGAATTTTTATAAGTTTTCCTTTAGCTAAGTTAATTTTCGTTGTGGTTACGAAAAATTAACTATATTACAGTAAATTTGTTGAACTATGTGGAAGTTAAAATGGTCCTTAAATTTACAAGACACTTTTTTTCTGTGCATCCCAAGTAATTCGACTGAGCATTACAGCCTTTGGTAGAAGTTTCAACGCAATCCATGGATTCGGCCTAGCCGAACTTACGGCCTTGTATACTTTTTTTTTTATTTTATTATTTCAACCGTCGAACGGAACGGACGTGTTTTTTAATAGCGGATAAAATCATCGTAATAAGTACCTACTACGAATTTCAAGTGTGGTGGGATATTAGGCCACCATGCAGAGAAATTCAAAGACATCCACTGGGTTGCTAACTTCAGGGCCCAGTGGACGAGTATCGACTGGAGTTATAGATTTGGGCAATGACCAAGAGTTAGGCCCAATTAGTCGACCTGTATACGGGTCGACAGGTGGCGACAATTTGACAAGTCGGACCTTTTCCATGGTAACGGCATCAAAAGGAGGTAATCCCTCACGAAAGAGATTCAAAGAACGCAGAAATGCTTTGTTTATCCTAAAGAAATTAGGATCAGTCGACCCAAGCACGTTGTCGGCTAAACAAAGCGATTCCTTAAAATGGGCTCAAGGAATTCTTGAGGCTGGAAAAAGGGAACGATCACCGGATGAGCTGCCATCCTCCAAAAGGGATCAACGATCGTTTGCCTCAGTTGCTAAAGACAGCCTTGTGATGGCTATCATTAATAAAGGAGCATTGGACGGTATGGTTCCAAAGCAAAAATGGGGGGAAATTGAGAATGCTTTGTCTGGCGTCTACTCACAGGTGCTGGAAAAGTTTCCCGGCCCAGATCCTCGACACCAAGAGGCTGGTTGGTATCAAGGACGATTTAAGCTAGTCGCATTTGAGGACCAGAGGTCTATAGAATGTTTTAAAGCTGCTCTGATACTAATTGGTGAAGTTTGGGAAGGAGCTGCTCTAGAGTTAGTCGAGAAGAAAGACATACCGGCTAGACCAAGAGCACATGCGTGGATACCTGCAAACCCTCCTGACCATGAATCTATTTTAAATAGACTGAAACAATGCAATCCAGATCTTCCAACAGCTGATTGGAAGGTTGGCCGTTTGGATGAAGTGGATGGGCCAAGACGGCATGCAGTGTTTATATTGAACACTCAGTCTTTGCCACATCTAGCAAAGTCCCAGGGCCGTGTATGTTATGGCTTTCATTATATCCAAATGAAGGTGTATAAAAACGATCAGCTAAAGGATTCAGAAATGGACAAGCCTCTGTCTGAATCAGAAGTAAGCGGATCCTCTTGCGAAGTCGAGGGGGATACCAAGACATTTGAAGACATGGATAGATACAGTATGCGTGAGGAGGCTTCTACTGCCTCAGAACTCACCAAAGTTGAACCTATGGTTATTGCGAGAGTCACCGATATCTCTGAAGAGGACATTCTTGATGACTCGATTGAAGCGGCTGATGTGACGGTTGTTGAAAATCTCGATGGTCCTACGGATCCTCCAGATAAATCTTCATCATTGTAAGGCTGCATGTGCTGCCTTAAAAGTTCTCCTGATGAAAGGGGACATAGATATAGTTCTTATTCAAGAACCATATGTTTATAAAAACAAAATATGTGAATTAAGTACTCCGGGGTTCAAACTATTGCAGTATAGTGGTAATGATGTAAATCGAGCCTGTATAATTGCTAAAAACGAGCTCAACTTGTTTCTGCTTCCTTCAATGTGCAATACAGACACTGTCGTTGCCAGTTTAGAAATAGCCAAATGCAAATATTGGGTATCTTCGGTCTACATGGGACATGACAGGGAGATGCCTCCATATGCCGTTAAGACCTTAGTGGAGGAGTCACGGAAAACAAAGACGAAACTCATTATGGGATGCGATGCGAATGCACATCATAGTATATGGGGAAGTAGTGATACTAATGCAAGGGGAGAGTCGCTAATAGAGTTTATTTTGCGTACTAATCTGGTAGTTTGCAACAAGGGAGATGTCCCAACCTTTGTCACTAAAAACAGGCAAGAGGTTTTGGACATCACCTTGGCCTCGCAAGAACTAAATGAAATGATATCTGAGTGGCAGGTTTTAAGTGAACACAGCTTCTCAGATCATCGCTACATCAGTTTCAAATTTGATGTTCATATCACCAAGATCATATTTCCGCCAAATGTTAGGAAAGCTGACTGGAATAGGTATAGGGAATCGTTCAATATGATGATACCGGAAATAACAGAGACAAATATGAGAAATGTGCAAGATATCGAACACGCAGTGGAGCGGATTACTAAGGCCTTCAACATCTCACTGAAAGCTGCATGCCCTAGAGGAAAGCCAAGGGGGAAACATCGACCACCATGGTGGTCTACGGAATTAAGTAATATGAGGAAATCCTGCAGGAAGCTCTTTAACAAGGCAAAGTCCACCAGAGCTTCTGAGGACTGGGACGCTTACAAGAAGATTCTGAGAGGATACAAGCGAGAACTGAGAAAGGCTCAGCATAACTCTTGGAATGCTTACTGCAGCAGTATTGAGAATACGTCCGAGGCTTCCAGACTACGGAAGGTTCTAGCATCCACCAACTCCGCTCCAGGTTTCATTAAAACATCGGAGGGCAATTGGACAACGTCCAGTGAGGAGACGCTGGAGGTACTATTGGACACACATTTTCCTGGAAATCAGACGGTTGAACCATGTACTGGCGGTGCCACAGTTGCTCAGCGGTCGTTTCCTGTCGAGGAAATTGTATCGGAAACTAGAATAAGATGGGCGCTAAATAGCTTTGGACCATTCAAATCCCCTGGACCTGATGGAATTACTCCGGCGGAGTTACAAGCTGTAACTGACAAAATTATCCCCTGGTTGTCGGTGATATATAAAGGATGTATCAACTTATCATATATCCCAGGAAAGTGGAGGGAAACAAAAGTCGTTTTCATACCTAAAGCGGGAAAAGCCTTTCACTCGAGGGCGAAGGATTTCCGACCAATCAGCTTATCCTCATTCCTACTTAAGACTCTGGAGAGGATGATAGATATTTATCTTAGAACTAGCATCGATTCAAGTTTGTTCTCGAAACGACAGCATGCATACTCGAAGGGCAGGTCTACTGAGACCGCACTACATGAACTAGTCAGCTTTATTGAAAGCTCACTATCTGTCAAAGAATACACAATCGTGGCGTTTCTAGACATCGAAGGGGCGTTCAATAATGTCCATCCGAGCTCGATATTAAATGGACTGACAACTCTGAATGTTGATCCATGTATACTCAGGCTGTTAGACGAACTGCTAATGAAGAGACGTATTTCAGCCACGCTAGGACAAGCAAACATACAAAAGTATGTGAACAGAGGCACTCCCCAAGGAGGAGTTCTATCACCTCTTCTTTGGAATGTTGCTATAAATAGCCTTCTGGTTACTCTAGAAAAAGAAAGGATAAAAGTGGTGGCATACGCAGATGATGTAGCTCTGGCAGTCAGGGGAAAATTCCCATCCACAATCAGAGATATTATTCAGAGGGCCCTCCGGATGACTGAAAAATGGGCGAAAGACAATGGTCTTGGGGTAAATCCCGCAAAGACAGAATTAGTCATGTACTGCAAAGATCGCAAAACTCCCACGGTTAGGCCTATTTCCTTAGGGGGTATTGAAATTCCCTTTGGTGATTGTGCAAAATACCTTGGCGTTATTTTGGACAGGAAGCTGAACTTTAAGCTTAATATTGAAGAAAGGGCGAGGAAGGCAACTGTAGCTTTGTACTCGTGCAAAAAGGCAATAGGAAAAAAGTGGGGACTAAAACCAAAAATTGTGCATTGGCTATACACGGCAGTGGTTAGACCTATAATGCTATATGGTGTTGTAGTCTGGTGGCCGGCACTTCAGAAACCGACTGGTTTAGATAAAGTTCAGCGTATGGCGTGTTTGTGTATTTCAGGCGCATTCAGCAAGACAGGAACAAATTCCCTTAATGTCATGCTGAATCTATTGCCTTTAGACATTTTGGCCAAACAGTCAGCTGCAACAACGGCTGTGCGGTTGCGCGAACTATCGCTGTGGTCGGAAAATGGTTACGGTCACAGTTCTGTCCTCAAAATAATGTCAGATGTGCCTAACGTAGTGGATTACACTTTGGCGAGTCCACTTTTCGACAAAAAGTTTGAGACTCTAATCCCCAACAGTGAGGCGTGGTGCACACAGACCCCGGGAAATAAAGAATATATAGATTTCTACACTGATGGCTCCAAATTGGATGGACAAGTGGGTTTCGGAGTATATTCTAATGATCTGGAACTTCAAATAGCGAAAAGATTACCTAATCACTGTAGTGTTTTTCAGGCTGAAATATTAGCAATAAGAGAGGTGGCGAATTGTCTGAGAAGTAATGTTCCAAAAAATGTGGGTATTAATATATACTCAGACAGCCAACCTGCAATAAAATCCTTGGACTCTGTGTTCCTCAACTCGAAAACGGCCATCGATTGCCGCAAATCTCTCAATGAGATGGCTGAGCAGTACAATATTCACCTAATATGGGTGCCTGGCCATAGGAACATACCGGGGAACTGCGAAGCCGATGAGTTGGCAAGGCTAGGGACTACATTACATATTCCAGGGGAACTAGAATTTGTTGGTATGCCCCTAGCTACCTGCAAGCTCATGCTGCGTGAGAAGGCTGTTATGATGGCAAATTTTCGATGGGAGAATTGCAAGGGTTGTAACGACACCAAGCAAATATGGCCCCATTTCAACTTAAACCGCACACTAGATATGCTAATGTTCTCGAGACGTCAGATATCACTCCTGATATCTGCTATAACGGGTCGCTGCCTGATAGGAGATTTTGCAAAAACTATTGGCGCGAAGTATAATGACTATTGTATGAGCTGTCATGATGCGGAGGAAAAAGAATCAATTAAACACCTCTTGTGTGAGTGTCCTGCATTTTGTGTAAAGCGCAAGCAACTTTTAGGAGCATATAGCTTCAGATTACTGGCGGATCTGGAAAACGTTAACTTAAGCAGTCTGCTAATGTTTTTGGAACAATCTGGTTGGTTCAACAAAGAAAAATAATCAAGAAGGTTCAGCGGTTAAAACTAGAAGTGCCCATATGTAATAGGTACTTTTAGTTAATGTGGTATCACAATGGACTGAATAGTCTAAGTGAGCCTGAATCTTAATCGGGCTGCCACTTTAACCTAACCTAACCTAACCTACTTTTTTTTTCTTTCTTATAAACATGATGTTTCGTCAAATGTTCTTAGAAATATTGCCAGAATTTCTGAGTTGGTATAATCCACCACTGAAAAACTTTTTGATGTTCAGTCGAAAACGATATTCTACAAGTCCCTCTTAAAAATGCTGTTGACATTTCTGAGCGCATTAAAGCTTTTGTTAGTGATTGCACAGTAATGTGAAACGGGGTGTGAATCTGCTATAAGATGGAGGTCCCTTATAAATGAGCTTAACACAGAATCGAGCAGCACCCGATCATCATCTGTGGTATCACAATGGACAGAATAGTCTAAGTGAGCCTTAGATTTGGGGCTGTCACTATAGATAACCTAACCTAACCGAGCGGCAAAAACTATTGTTACAACTTAAACCACTAATTTATTATACTTTTCTCCTCCCCAACCCCACTACAACGATACAGTGATAAAGCATATAAAACACTATTGAAATTCACACCTTAAATGTTTTCATTATAAAAACCCAAAAGGTCTTTCTTCCTTTATTTACGAAACATAAAATATTTAAAATCCCACACCCATATCGTTAATCAACGCAACCATTAATTTTAAGTGCCTGTTCGATTATCTCCTTGAAACACGCAACACAACTACCTTTCTCCACAATTTGGTCGAAAGCCAACCAACAAGTGGCAAAAAACAAAAACGACAGAAAGAAAAAGATACTCCCTCAAACGACAAGATAGACAATCATTCAACACATTTTTTACGGTTGAAAATAGAGCCGAAAGCGAAAATAACACGCACCGTTGCTACTGAAACAGAAACTATGGTTATAGCCCTAAAAGATTCGTACATACCAACAAACCTATTCAATGTCTAACGATTAGGCATTGGTATTGGCGGCGTCGGTCTGAATATGTGGCTGATTTACGTATCCAATGACGTGCGGAAATGTGTTACCGGTGTAGTAACAGTGTTACGAGATATCAGAAATACATGATTTGTGTTATGGTTAATTGAACTTGCTGAAGAACAGAAGAAGAAAGGAATGCATGTTAATACTATTACAACGGTTATTTGTTTTTGTCCTCTAATCCCGAAATATACTACAGTCGAAGCTCTGTTTAACGAATATCCCATTTAGCGAAAATCCAATTTAACGAACGTCAAAATTCTTAACATTGAGTATTCTAAATAACGAACAATTGAACAAAATTTACGTTCGATTTAACGAAAAGGCTTTTAATCTTAAGAAAATAAACAACAAAAAATCAGTAATATTTGACGATTGTGAGAATGGCTTAAGTCCTTAGGAAATGTCCACAAAGTACGGCATTCTCAAGATATTTAGATTCCATTAAAATGTTTGCAAACACATATTCAATGGCCGGGTAACTGGTAAAGCTAGGCGCAGCTTCGCTACGGGAAATGGATTTACAACAGAACCGGTACAGGACTACTCCTTGGTGTGAATAGGCCAGTCCCAGTTCTGGCCGAAACGTATAGAAGGGACCGGTCCCTTCAACACGGGTTTGTCATTGACGGGGATAAATTTACACTGCAGGCCACGGATTGGACTCATTCCAAACTACATGACCTGGGAGAACTTAGTAGGACTAGACAGGTCCTCATGAACCAGTCTTGAACAAACACTTAGGTACCGGTATTATTTTGATCATCCAAATTGCACCAGAAAGAAAAACTTTTGGACAATGTTGGCCCATAGGTAAATCTCTAGATCAAATAAAATTTTAAAATAAAGATAGTATAGAAATCAATAAAATATGAAAATTTAAAAACTACTACAAACTCGCGCACTGGTACTAGTCCTGTGATAGGTCCGTTAGTGGCAATATTTCGTAGGATTGCTAGTTGGACAGGTGGTGAATTTTTCTCTTAATAATGGGTGCTACCCGATTCTATATTTAGCTCAATAACAAGGAACCTCCGTCTTATAGCTGAAGATAAACTATGAAATTCATATGTGTGGTACTGATATTGAATTCGTTGACAGTACTAAGTGTCTAGGGGTGATGATTGATGATTGTTTGAATTTTAGTCACCATATTGATTATGTTTGTACAGTTGTGGACTGAATTTGCCTCTTCCGGTGAGACGTATGATGTGTTTTGCGTTCCTAATGACTCAGGTGAACTACTGCCTTCACTGAAAAAAATATTGTCGTGAGGTCAAAGATTTCATGTCTTTAAAATACGAATACAAATTTTGCCTAGCATAGAAGACGCATTTCTCTAAAATGAAGTTATTTTCCTTGTCCAAAAGTCGATAAACTTTTCAATGAAGTCATATTGTCCTTATAATTAAGTGATTTGACTTAAAAATTGGTATCTTAACATGAATGAAAAAATTTAAGGTCAACTTGACTTTAATAATTCAGAAAAATTCTTTAAATTTAATGAAATTGTCTTTAAATTTGTTGCCTTTTTGCATCTTGACTACAAAGCAAAAAATCGTTCAAATATAGGACATGTTTTTCAAAACTTTAGTTTAAAGAAGTTTTTTACTTCAAACATAGCATAATTTCTACTGGAAGTCGAGTCCTAATTTGGAAAATAAAGTTGCCGTTAACTCGTTTTTAAAGGACTTTGATAGCATATGAAGAAAAAAAAGCTGAGAAAGCGAAAAATTAAAATTTGCTTCCTAGAAGCAAGTACATAAAACCTAAATTTAAAAGAGAATTGTGTCTTAAAAGTATCCTTACTTGTATTCTCCGCTTCTTTGGCTCGGAATCAATACCAAATTTTTTAAAGTAAAGACAAAATCTTTGGAACCGAGTATGCTTTTTTTCAGTGTTGAATTGGTATCATGCATTCAACACTATAATAGACACAGGATCAGGCTCATCGTCAATAGAATAGTGCGTTTTGTATACGGACATCGTAGGTTTGATCATGTCAGTGACTATGTTAAGGAATTCCTTGAATGTAATTTTGAACAATATGTTCCATTGCGTAAATTGATTTTTTTCTATAAGGTTATTCAGAGATCGTTACCCGCGGATTTACTTTCGAAATTTATTTTCTCCCAATCTGTTAGGAACCCACAGATTAACATACCTAAGATTTCCTGTTCTACATTCGAGAGATCGTACATAGTGTCCGTTGCTAGAATTTTGAATTCGCTCGCGATAACACTCAGGTGCTTCAACTTTACTGTTTACCAATTTAAGCAATTCTTGTTACAGAGTTTTCTGAATGAATGATTTATAGAAGAATAAATTAATTAATAAAGATGTCTGTCATTGCCAATGGTAGTTATCCTTATTTTCTGGAATAAGTATTGGTGGATATTATTTGAACCTTTTTTTATTTTTTACTTCTTAGTTTTATTTTTATTATTTGCTTTATTTTTCCTTATTTCGTTTGCACTTATATATTCTACACTTTTTCTAAAAATTCATTCATATTGTTATTTAATTAAATGGTAAATTTATTTTAGATTTTATATAATTAATTAGTTATAGCAATATTTTTGCTTATTTGATTTGCACTTATATATTCTACACTTTTTTAAAAATTCAGTCATATTGTTCTTTAATTAAATAGTAAATTTATTTTAGATTTTATATAATTAATTAGTTATAGAGGCAATGCGCTATTATTAGCCTTTCTGGCTTATTGTATTGTCGTAAATAAATAATAAAAAATAATAATACACAGGAATATCAACATCATTAGTGAGAGGGATAAACTACCGCTGAAAAACTTTTCTGGTCGAAACGGCAATCTATCGTTGAGAGTACATGCACTATGCCGACAGGAGCAGCGGAGTAGTGGGTTATGTAAGACTTTTTAGGAAGATGTTACTATGAACACTACCTATGCCTGGCCATTCTTGAAACCGGGCACTGGAAACAAATTAGCCAATTCGTCTAAGAAGTTAGAGCACACAAATTATGACATGGGTGTATACAGGCCCCCATACGACAGCGAATTTGGGTCCTCTTTTCAATCTAACCGAACCTAGATATATCAAGTTCATCAGGATTATTTTAAGTATTATTTTTTAAGTGTCGCTGTGCTTTAATTTTTTCAAATGATTATGAATTTTTACTCATCTGGTAAAAAAAACTACGATTTTCAATAAAAGTTTACATTTAATATTCCCGTTCGATTTAACGAATTTTTCTAAATAACGAAAGGGCCTGACAATATATCGTTCGTTAAACCGAGCTTCGACTGTATTACCGCGTAACGTATACTATGACGACTTTTGCTGCGGATAAAAGAGTGCACATCCGGTTAGTATAGGATACGTTGTACATTGTTGATCGATATAAAGTACATTTGGCAAAAAACTTTTGTGGATATAAATACATTTACATTTTAAATTTCAAACATATATCAAAACAAGTATAAACGACCAAAACGTTCTGGTGGCCCGCGGCTATGAAAAACATGCAGTAGTTTTTTCTTCTTTCCAGTTTATACCCTGAGCCACTCTGTGGAATAGGGAATTAAAAATTAGTACATACAAGAGCAGTTCGGAAACTTCTTAGCCTTGCACGAAAAGCGCGGTATAAACAGAAAAAAGTTAAGTGTTTTGGAAACTTCCATCTCTGTTATGAACACATGTTAAATTTTGTTTCGATCTAGCAACTCCTTCATATAGAAACAGGTGTTCAAAAAAGACGCATCCACAATTTTTTTACAATGGAAAAATTGGAAATGCGTGCTGTCATTAAATATTTACATAAAAAAGGTTTATCGGGACAAGAAATTCATAACGATATGGTGAATGTGTTAGGTGAAAGTGCTCCTTTATATGCAACAATAAAAAATTGGGTTGCTGAATATAAACGTGGTCGTACAAGCATTGAAGATAAACCACGTAGTGGACGTCCAAAAACAGCAACAACAACAGAAATTGTAGCCAAAGTGCATGATATGGTATTAAATGATCGACGAATAAAAGTGCGTGAAATCATGACGTCTCAAATGATCGAGTCCATTTAATTTTGCATGAAGAACTACAGATGAAAAAGCTTTCTGCAAGATGGATGCCGCATTTGTTAACAGTCGATCAAAAACGCATAAGAATGAATATTTCTCAAGCTTGTTTGTATCGTTTGATAACTGTTGATGAGACATGGATCCACCACTATACTCCAGAGACAAAAGAACAATCCAAATAATGGACTGAAGCTGGAGGAAGTGCCCCAAAGAAGGCAAAAACAATTCAATCGGCTGGTAAGGTTATGGCAATGGCTTTTTGGGATTTCAAAGATAACATATTTTATTGATTGACTACTCGTATGTATTTTCAAGTAACCTGACGAAGGGTTTTCTAAGGAAACAATTATATTTTTTGATTCATTGTGGAGGGTATTTAAGACTCAGCCGGGCCGAACTTAAGTCCGTATGTACTTGTTTCCTTCTCCAAAAGACGATAAACTTCTCTATAAAGTCGTTTTTTCCTTATAATTAAGTGATTCGACTTAAAAATTAGTATCTTAAAATGAAAGAAATTTTTGTTTGATTAAGGTCAACTTGTCTTTCATAATTTTTAAAAATTCTTCAATATTAATTAAACTGTCTTTAAATTTGTTGCATTTTTGCATCTTGACAACAAAATAAAAAGGGTTTAAAAATAGGAGATTTTTTTTTCAACTCTTTATTATAAAGACGATTTTTACTTGAAATATAATATAGTTTCTGCTTGAAGTCTAGTCTGGATTTGAAAATTTAAGTTCACACGTTTTTAAATGACTGCTATAGCACATGGAGGAAAAAACTAAAAAACGAATAAATTAAAAGTGACCAAGAATCAAGTGAACAAAACTTTATTTTATTTGAGAGCTCTGTCTTAAAAGTATTCTTACTTCGACTCTCCGCTTCTTTGGCTCGAAATCAATATCAAAATCATTAGTGTAAAGACAAACATGGGACATGGGTTTTTCAGTGTAGGCTTGGGGAGATTGATATCTAGTGTTTTATTTTCTTAATTTCAATGTCCAATAAGCTTGTATTAAAATTGTAATACTATGTAAATAAATTTAATCCCCCATGTTCCAAAATTCGGAATCGCAAATCACATGAATTTATTTTTCTTGTAACGTAAAAATAAAAATACTGTCGGACTCAAATACAATTTTAATTTGATCTTTTCATTAAAGTAAAATCTATTGCCAATATTTAATTATACAAGTTTCAGGGTTAAGAAATTATTGCCAAAAGAAAAGTTTGCGATTTGCAATTCCGAATTTCGGAACATGGGGTTATGTATCTTTTTAAGGACATAAAATACATGTAAATTTCCGATTTCAAGCAAATTGAAAGAAATTACTGCGTCCACTAGTCAACCCAGGAGATTGGTTTATATGAGGTCTACATCAAGCCATACATCGATATAGCCCCTATTGACCTGCTTGCAAACAAGAAACTAATCTGTGCCAAATTTCAGCAACATAGCTTCATGAAGAATATAAGTTACAAACGTAATGAAAAAAATTATTATAAAAAGTAAACCGTTTTATGCGAAAATGAACTAACTCATGCCAAAAATCAATTTATGCTCCACATTTTGAGATTTGTACAATACGTTGTTAACGAAAGGAAATGGATGTAAAGAAACAAGTATATACGGCCGTAAGTTCGACCAGGCCGAAGCTTATGTACCCTCCGTCATGGACTGCGCAGAAACTTCATCTAAACACTACCATCCACAATCGAATTACTTAAGTTGCGGTAACGCTTGCCGATGGCAATGTATCTTAAAACCTCCTAACACCATCATCTAAATTGTATGTAAGTCCATACGTGGTATATAATAAATCAAAAAAGATCGATCCAATACGTATATAATTCAGTTTGACAAAGTAGATATTAAATTTTTTTCTACAGAAATAAAATTTTAACAAAATTTTCTATAGAAATAAAATTTTCACAAAATTTTCTATAGAAATAAATATTTTGACAAAATTTTCTATAGAAAGAAAATTTTGACAAAAATTTCTACAGAAATAAAATTTTAAAAAAATTTTCTATAGAAATAAACTTTTGACAAAATTTTCTATAGAAATAAAATCTTGGTAGATTATGTTTGGCTCGAGTGGCAACCATGATTATGAACCGAATAACATTTGAACAAAATTTTCTATAGAAATAAAATTTTGAAAAAATTTTCTATAGAAATAAAATTTTGACAATGATGAAAATTTTATTATGAACCGAATAAAATTTTAACAAAATTTTCTCTGGAAATAAAATTTTGACAAAATTTTCTATAGAAATAAAATTGTGACAAAATTTTCTATAGAAATAAAATTTATAGAAAAAAATCTATAGAAATAAAATTATGAACCGATATGGACCAATTTTTGTGTGATTGGATCAATTTTGGTATGGTTGTTAGCGACCATATACTAACAACACGTTCCTAATTTGAACCGGATCGGATGAATTTTGCTCCTCCAAGAGGCTCCGGAGGTCAAATCTGGAGAATGTTTTATATGGGGGCTATATATAATTATGGATCGATATGGACCAATTCTGGCACGGTTGTTAAAGATCATATACTAACACCATGTTCCAAATTACAACCGGATTGAATGAAATTTGCTTCTCTTGGAGACTTCGCAAGCCAAATATGGGGATCGGTTTATATGGGGGCTATATATAATTATGAACCGATGTGGACCAATTTTTGCATGGTTGTTAGAGACCATATACCAATATCATGTACCAAATTTCAGGCGGATCAGATGAAATTTGCTTCTCTTTGAGGCTCCGCAACCCAAATCTGGGGATCGGTTTATATGGGCGCCATATATAATTATGGACCGATGTGGACCAATTTTTGCACGGTTGTTAGAGACCATATACCAATACCATGTTCCAAATTTCAGCCGGATCGGATGCAATTTGCTCCTCTTTGAGGCTTCGCAAGCCAAATCTGGAGATCGGTTTATATGGGGTCTATATATAATTATGAACCGATGTGGACCAATTTTTGCATGGTTGTTAGATACCATATACCAACACCATATACCAAATTTCAGCCGGATCGGATGAAATATGCTTCTGTTAGAGGCTCCACAAGCCAAATCTGAGGGTCCCTTTATATGGGGGCTATACGTAAAAGAGGACCGATATGGCCCATTTTCAATGCCATCCGACCTACATCGATAACAACTACTTGTGCCAAGTTTAAAGTCGATAGCTTGTTTCGTTCGGAAGTTAGGGTGATTTCAACAGACGGACGGACGGATGGACGGACATGCTTAGATCGACTCAGAATTTCACCACGGCCCAGAATATATATATACTTTATGGGGTCTTAGAGCAATATTTTGATGTGTTACAAACGGAATGACAAAGTTAATATACCCCCATCCTATGATGGAGGGTATAAAAATCATTTTCACCAAATTATAACGTTGTTAACTGTGCGGTTGTTCATTCTTAATATTATTGATAGTACGTGCTTTTTCTTCTGGATTGCACATACATTGACCTAATTTGTATGATAATTAGAAGTTTTTTTTACCACATTTAGTTTTAATTAAATTTGACTTGAAAGAGCTTTTGTGAAAATTTCGAAATAAATATTAAAATTTAAAATTTAAGCAAATATTTTCTTCCAATAAAAATAAGATCATTTTAGTATCAGTTTAACGATGGAATTTTTTCCGGCGTATGGTATGGGTATAAAAAGCTTTTTTTATTGATTGTGACATGTCTTCTATTGAAATGGATTATGTCTGCCGGAGATTGGCATAGAAATTGCCGTTCTCAAAATGAATCAATTTTGACTAAACTTTGTTTCGATTGCAAGACACTGTAAGACGCGTCGACCGTAGTGAAATTTACAAATTGAAAACACTAAATACATTTGGCAGTAATACGCAGATAAACACTCAACAACTTTTTTTGGATATGGTCATAACAAAAAGCAACTCAAATAGATGACTATTAGAAGCCAACCGCAATCACGGTAAAATAACAACACAAAGCTAAGGAGAAAATTCACTATATCCATAGACCTTCTTAGTCTGTCTGAGGATTGATAGAAGCAACATGTTTGGAATTTCGACGTTTTACAGGTTCTCCTCGCCCACATGAAAAGGAAGGGGCAAAAGTAGACCATACACTCCTATTTATTGGCAAACGCCATAAACATAACCCAAGGACGTATACGAACACAAAGGCATATTAGTAGAGTATTTTTTTTTCGGGGGGTGTTTTTGAGAATCTATTTTCTAACAGCCCGTCAATTAGAGTTCATTACTTAAGTTTCCAAATCAAAAGGCCTACTATCAAAAACCAATTCACACCTAATTTTGTGGTTGCATATTTAACAAGTTATTTAGCTGGATGACTGGTCTTTTGTGTGTTGTTCTTTTGAAAGGCATTGGTTTATTGGGGCGTATGAGTATGGTGTATGCATTATAGGTAACTTATACGCATCAATGGTCTAAATGTGCATTATTCATTGAAATGGAGGAGTTTCGTTTGTATTTTCGAACAAAATTGTGTTGTTAATATGAGAAAAGTGAAACTCAGTTTAGAGTTAGACATTATCCCACAACTATGGTAGAAGCACAAAATAATATACGAGGTTTGCTTTTAGAATAGTAATTATCGAAAATCGCATTACAGTCTATACCTTTCACCACTACTGTGGTACAGGGTATAATAAGTTTGTGCATTTGTATGTAAAGCCAGGAAGGAAAAATCTGAGACTCATCGTTTAGAATACCGATCGTCTTACAATTGAATTCAAAGTCGATTTAGCGATGTCCAACTGTCTGTCTATATATGCAATTTTATGTGCAAAGTACAGCTCGCACTTTATGTCCGTTCGTCCTCAAATTTGGCACAGAGTTTTACTTTGACTCAAAGGCAATCGCTATTGATTTTGAAAAAATAGGTTCAGCGTTAGATATAGCTGTCATATATATTTGTCACCGATCTGGTCATAATTGACGTATTTATCAATGTATTTTCTTTAAATTTCTGAAAGCCAAATATTTTAGGGTTCTCGTAAAATATGCCAAATATCAGCAAAATCGGTTCAGATTTAGATATAGATCCCATATATATTTTTTGTCCGATTTGCACTTATATGTATAATTTTAAGGCGTAGTGTTCCAAAAATAGACCGATATAAGTACTCTATTTTGCCATATGTCCAAAAGTACTCTATTTTTAAATTTTGCTGCGCCTCGACGACAAACCTCAGCATTTTAGAGATGTAAAGAACTCTACATTTTAATTTCAGACCAATAAATTAAAATACGACACAAGACTATATAACGACCACATCAAAATATGGATATAACGACAATCTCTAGAATATATATTTATAAATCCACAAAATTTCAAAAAATAATTAGGCTTCAAGAAGTTTAAGAAGTAAAATCCTGGTATTTGTCTATATAGACATTTTTTAAAAAATAAATCTATATAAAATAGAAACACTAACAAAAACATACACAAAAACCAAAATGTCGGATATATAAAACAGATTTAAACAGCCAAAAATTAGGACGGGCGGAATTACAAATAACCACTATCATGCAACCGATAACAACAATAGCTGTACAGTTACGAATGTTTCTATAGAAGTAAAATTGTGAAACATCGATTTATAAATGGTCTATCAGTTATGGACATTAGAGGCCATTAATTTAATGTAAAGAATTTCAAGTGGCTTTGATGAAAATAACTTTCTCCCAAAAGACCGGCTCAGATGACACGTTGGCAGAAAATTAATTTAAAATTACAGCTTCCAAGGACATCGGGTATATAAGGAGATTTCTCAAGTAATTATGCAGGGCTATCACAAAATCTGAGAAATTTCTGCATTTATTTATGGATCTCAAGTAACTCTAAATTCGAAATTTCTGACAAATCTTATGAAAATTTTTGACTGGGAAGTTGGGTTTTTATGTAGGTGCTATATCACAAAGTTGTACGGTATGACCCACCTCGAACTCGACATGCCTGCCAAAAAAAGAACATAACTTTAGGTTCTACTGCTATATTGCCTTAAAATTATACCTTTATCAATAGTATATACAGGCTAAAAATCTATATTTTAATATGTTAAAAATGGATTAATATGTTCTAGTAAAACCTACTTTTTATATCACCGTGAAATTTCACCCATATACTCGTACATACACTTTCAATGGCTGAAATCCAGTACTTCGCTTTTCGTTGTTCGATTAAAACCCTAATGGAATCTAATTTGTCGTTATATTTCTTTAGTCACAAAAATGTGTTTTTCAGATTTTGTTTCGCCGGAGTCGGAGTCGAGCAAAATTTCTACGACTCCGGCTCCGACTCCAGCAAAATCTTCAGACTCCGACTCCGACTCCACAGCCCTGGTTAAGTGTGCCAAATTTGGTTAAAATCGGTTCAGATTTAGATATAGCTCCCATATATATCTTTCGTTCGATTGCACTTAGTTTATGTCCTCTAACACACTTGCAAAAACTGGTCCATAATGGTCCATAATTTTATATAGCCCCCATATAAACCGATCCCCAGATTTGTCCTCCGGAGCCTATTGGAGGTTCATAATTGAATATAGCCTCCTTATAATATTTCAATTCGGCTCTCTAATTACCGAGCAAAACTTAATATCCGTTGGTAATTAGTTGTACACTTCCCTACATACCATATACCGGGTCAAGAACTTAATTATATACATATTTAATCTTTTGGTTTTTTGTCTAATATACCACGTATGGACTGACTTACAATTTAGAGGGCGATGTTGAGAAGCTTTAAGATGGCAAGGTCATCGGCAAGTATTACCACAACCCAAGAAATTTGATTGTGGATTACAGTCTTTAGTAGAAGTTTCTATTCAATCCATGGTGAAGGGGACATAAGATTCGGCCTGGCCGAACTTACGGCCAAATATACTTGTTTTCATAATATTTCTAATTAAGATTTATATATTTTGTATGCGTTTGAACTGATTGCCGTATCATGTTTGGCACTCTGATTGAGCTATCGTCAAAACATGCATTGTGAATGCATCAACCGCTTCTTTTAGTGCCAAAAAACGTTGACAAAATTCCTATAATATTTTGACAAAATTTTCTATAGGAATATAAATAAAATAATAATAATAAAATTTTCTATAGAAATAAAATTTTGACTAAATTTTCTGTAGAAATAAGATTTTAAAAAATATTCTATAGAAATAAAGTGTTGACACTATTTTCTGTAGAAATAAGAAAATATTCTATAGAAATAAATTTTCTATAGATATAAAATTTTGACAAGATTTTCTATGAAATAAAATTTTAAAAATTTTTCTATAGAAATAAAATTTTGAAAAATTTTCTATAGAAATAAAATGTTGACACTATTTTCTGTAGAAATAAGAAAATATTCTATAGAAATAAAATTTTGACAAAATTTTCTTTAGAAATAAAATTTTGACAAGATTTTCTATGAAATAAAATTTTGAAAAATTTGTCTATAGAATTAAAATTTTGAAAAAAAAATTCTATAGAAATAAAATTTTGAAAAAAAAAATTATGTAAATAAAATTTTGACATTTTAAAACTTTGACTAGATTTTCTGTAGAAATAAGATTTTGAAAAAATATTCTATAGAAATAACATTTTGACAAAATATCTATAGAAATAACATTTTGGCAAAATTCTTTCTATGAAATAGGTCAAACATCAGTTGGCGCATAGCATCAATTGTTTCCAGAAGAACAACTTTTTTCGGATGAATCCACCATACCATTGCTAAACACTGGTCTTTGGCAAAGCATCATTGCGAAAAATTGACTTAAGTTCGTCGATCTACGGAAGTTATTGTAAGGTTCGTATGTCTAAACGTTCTGTGTATGTATAAAGTCAAAAATGTCAAGCCTTACGATTGTTCGATATGTGTTGGTAGATTGCAACACTAGGGTTGTCCAATGCTGAAATATGAAAGGAAACCTTCGTAGTAATTGTTGGTATATTCTTAGAGACTTTGTTATGGGCATTTGAGGCTATAATTTTTTTAAAGTGAGTTTGATGCAGAATATCCCTCTCTTTGAATGTTGCGGTTTCCGATGGTCAATTTGAATTTTGTAACATTAGATTTGAGATTTGTAATAAATATTTTGTTTAATTTCTAGAAAGAATCTTAAATTTCTCTCTATACGTTCAAGAAAATTGTATGAATACATTTATTTTTATATGATTCGATAATAAGGGGATATATCAATATATGGACCCATATATACGATATTAAAAACAACTTTTTACCGACCGAAAATATTCATACTTCAATCTTTTTATATGGTTATTTTTCCTTTATTTTTCAATATTTTCTTCATTGTTTTGATTTCACCTTAAAACTCTAAATCCTTCACTTGTGGTTTAGTCAAAATATTGTTTTCAACTGAAATAAAAATATTTATGAAAATATTGAAAAAACCCTCAATAACAAAACAAAAAATTGTATTTATATAAAAAACCTTTCCTTTCAAATAACAATAAATCGTCTTGATTTATAATTTCATTTGATAAAAAAAGTTACCGGTTAAAATTCCCATAAAAATTATCTTGACAAACGGATATTTGCTATAAAATTCAAAATGACTGAGTAAATGTTTAAATGCATCGGATTTATTGATATTTCCTCATTAGCATATTTTTTCTACAAACCAAGAATTTATTAATTGAACTATCAAATATTTGTCGGTTTCCTCCAATGAACATTCACACAAACACATGTTTACCATTTAGGTCGCATTACGTTTTCCATCTGAATGTATTTATGGTTATATCTGTATCGGACTATGTCCATAATTCGTTTATATAATTGTGGTCCAAATTGATTTCGTTATCTGGGCACGTCATATTTTGTTGCGAATTAAACTCTAACTTCAACTACGACCCTAAGTTCGATATGAATGTTCATTCTTTTCCCCTGAATTCTATTTCTACGCATAAACATTCATTACATGTGAATGTGAGTGTGTGTATGTGTGTTCCATTGAATTACATTTCGTATACCCTACATTGTGCTATGAGGTAACAACGATGTAAGCAAATGATATGACCAGAATGTTTATTCGAAACATATTTTGAGTAACCGGTTTAAATCAGATAGTATTAAATATTTCCCTACCCTGAAAACAGTATTGACCTAATAAGAAATATTAAAGAAAGGACACAAAATGTATGCTAAATGTATGTTTAAAAATAATTATTATTAATAACACTAGTTTACACTGAAAATCTACACTTGACGAGAATTGACTTTTCTTACATATTTTGATCTGCTGAATTCGAAAAAAATTGACCTTAGCGCAAAAAAATTTTCTTTCGTGTTATGATACCCATTTTTAAATCAAATCAATTAATTATAAGGACAACACGACTTCATTGAAAAGTTTATCGACTTTTGTATAATGAAAAAAAGAAACTTTATAGTAGAGAAATGCATCTTCTACGCTAAGCAAAATTTACATTCGTATTTTAAAGACATGAAATCTTTGGCCTCACGACAATATTTTTTCAGTGATTGTTAATACCAGGGCTTTGGAGTCGGAGCCGTAGTCGGAGTCTTGGAGTCGGAGTCTGAAGATTTTGCTGGAGTCGGAGTCGTATAAATTTTGCTCGACTCCGACTCCGGCGAAACAAAATTTGAAAAAACACTTCATATCTTTGTAACTAAAGAAATATTTCGATAAATTAGAACCGATTGGGGTTTTTAATCTAACAACAAAAAACGAAGTACTGGATTTCAGGCCATTCAAAATGTATGTTTTAACATCTAAACTTTCTATCTGATTAGCCCGATATTTTTGTTTTTGTGTATTTTTCTTTTTTATATGGATTTATTTTTTTATTAAATGCCTGTATAGATCAATACCAGGATTTTATTTCTTAAACTTGTGGAAGCCTTATTATTTTTTGAAATTTTGTATTTTTATAAATTCATATTCTGGAGATTGTTGTTATCTACCCATATTTTTATGTGGTCTCTATATAGTATTGTGTCGTTTTTTAATTTATTGGCTTGAAATTAAAATGTAGAGTTCTTCACATCCATAAAATGCTGAGATTTGTCGTCGAGTCGTATCAAAAATTTAAATTAGAGTTCTTTTGGACATATAAACACACATGGCAAAATAGAATACTTATATCGGTCTATTCTTGGAAGACTACACCTTAAAATCACAATTGGAATACTGTTAAAATGAGATTTAGGTACACCACCTGGAGTCGACTCCGGAGTCGGAGTCGAGGCTAATAAGAAGTGCTAGAGTCGGAGCCGGAGTCGAGCAAAATTGGCTCGACTCCACAGCCCTGGTTAATACCATCTTAATTCGTTCAAATTTGGGACGGAGCTAGAGCCATGTTTATGCAATTGCCCAAAAAAACATTTATTATTTATCAGACGATACATTGCACATAGATATAGGATAATTTTAGGCATTTTTGCAACTTAGAAGTAACGATTTTTCAAGGATATAGCCTAGATCTCAACAAGATAGGTGGTCAGTTGTGATTTGTGAGTTTGGGTAAATCGGACGGCATTTACACAAATCTGATCCTTATCTTGATCTCTACAGATTACAATATAATGAACAGATTACAATATAAATCATCACAGATCTCAACAGATAGGTGGTCAGTTGTGAGTTTGGGTAAATCGGACGGCCTTTACACAAACCTGATCCTTATCTTGATCTCTACAGATTACAATATAATGTAGAGATTACAATATAAATCATCACAGAATTTTGTGTGAAATGTGGATATTTCGGCCATGTTTGCCTAGACCAGAAGAACATATGTATGGAGACTTTATCGAAATCTGAACCGAATTGGATCCACATCGACGCTCTTAAATATAATATGAAATTTATTTTCTGTGTAAAATATCAAGTCAATTGGAGTAAAATCTTAGTCATATATATGGGAGCAATATCAAAATCTGAGCCTATTTTTACCAATTTTGGCATGAATAGTTAAACTGTTAATTCTACTATTTCACGTAAATCTGAGTAAACCGTTAACTCCTCTGTGGTCATATGAGTGTAAATCCGGCGAAAGATATATATGGAGCTATATCTAAATCTAAACAAATTTTAATCAAATTTGGCATACTTGACGATACCATCAGTTGTTGTCCTTGTGCAAAATTTGAAGCAAATCAGGGAAAAACTCATATCGGACGAAAAATATATATGGGAGCTATATCTAAATTTTAACCAATTTGAACGAAATTTTCCAGATAAAAAATTTCAAGTAAATCAGAAAGAAACTTTGGCCTCCGTTGGTCATATGACTATATCGGGCATAAGATGTATATGGGAGCTATAAATAAATCTGAACCGATTTCAACAATATTGGTCATACTTGACGATCTTTGTACAACATTTGAAGCACATTAAGGTGAATCTCTGGGGTCATATAATTGCATATCGGGCAAAAGATATATGTATATAGGAGCTATAGGTAAATCTGAACTTATTTAGCTGATATTCTTCAAACTTTACAGAACTCACAGAATATTCAGATGCACGAAATTTAAAGAAGATCGGTTCATAAACACGTCAGACGGCCCTCCCAGACCATAACATTGCCCCCATGTTTTTAGCAAAATTTTGTGTATTTGGGATAAAGTCTTTCATCTTGAGGCAAGTCAAACTTTGACTCCTCTAAAAATATAACACATTTAAACTGCTTCTTAAACCTTTTTTTCCAGGTTTTTTGAAAAATAATGTTTTCTTTTTAACAGTTTTGTGTGATCGAAATCCGGCTTCTAACGCTCTACGTATGATCGTTACAGGTTCTGTTAAGTTTACGATCTTCTTTTGCCGTAGTCTTACGTTTTCTCGAGTCGAATTATTCCAAAAATAGAGCATAAAGTCAGTTTATGACAAAATTTGCAAATGAACTAAACGACATTCCATTGATGCTCTCTGTGTACGTTTGATCTATCTTCCCTTAGGACCTACTCATCTCTTGAGATATAAAAATGCAAAACTAATGTGAAGACAATAATGCACGGTGTTAAGAACATAGAAAAACATTTCACGAACATTTTTCCAATTAAAGTCTTAATTGAGTTTTAAACAAGTATATACAACAGTAAGTTCGGCCGGGCCGAATCTTATATACCCATCATCATGAATCAAATACAACAGCTTTGAAAACTCTTCGTCGTAGCGGGTTACTTGATAATATATAGTATTTCAGGGGGTTTGATGACAAATATTCTCCCAAGCAGATCAGTTCAACCAGTACGCTTCCCGAAGATAAATGTAAAGATTCTACCTGTGTAGACTATATCTTGAATTAAAAGAACCAATTTGAGTTTTAGAGAAATCACAAATATATCGTGTAAATGATGAAATAACACCTTGATGTGAAATCTGAAATCTGTAGATTTTTTTCCAGCCATTATTTAAATGATTACGAGGAGCACAATCTGGAAATTTGACTTTCAGTTCCAGGCAGTTTTCATGATCAGTGCGCCTGCTATACACTGAAAGAAGAGTTTTCTTTTCTGAGGAACGAAATTTTAGACAAGCAAAGTTTTCTTTTGACACAAATTTTTGAGAAAATCGTTGAATCGCTTATCAAAAATTCGGAAAAATTTGAATTAAACGACAATACTTTATTTGAAAGGGGAATTTCGTTTGTCTAAAAATTTCATTCCGGAGTAAAATATTTTTTCTTTGGGTGTACCCTCAATACGTTAAAGCGGTCTATATCTATGCCTTACCAAATAAATGCGATACATATTTTTTAAGGTTTAAAATACCAGTATATTTACATTTTCAGGCAAATTGGATAAAAACTACGAATTCTAGAAGCCCAAGAAGTCAAGTCGGGAGTTCGGTCTATATGGGGACTACATCAAAACAGGGACCGATACACCCCATTTGTTACACACCTATTTGTGATCTTAAAATACCTCTAGATTTTCAATTTCAAGCAAATCGGATAGGAAATATAGTTTCTAGACGCCCAAGAAGTAAAATCGGCAGATCGGTCTATATGGGGGCTATACCATAACATGCACTCATATACCCCATATACCTATTTGTGGTCATAAAATACATCTAGATTTCAAATTTCAAGCAAATCGGATAGAAAATAGAGTTTCTAGACGCCTAAGAAGCAAAATGGAGAGATCGGTCTATATGGGGGCTATACCGAAACATGGACCGATAGGCACCATTTTCGGCACACATTTTGATGGTCCTAAAATACCTTTAGATTTTCAATTTCAGACAAATTGGATAAAAACTCAAGACTCCAAATCGGGAAGTCGGTTTATATGGGGACTATTTCAAAACTTGGACCGATATAGCCCATCTTCGAACTTGACCTGACTGCAAACAAAAAACGAATCTGTGCTAAATTTCAGGACGATAGGACAAATTTCGGACATTCTATATCGTCTTAGAATTTCTCCCTGATCAAGAATATATATACTTTATATAGTCGGAAATCGATATTTCGATGTGTTACAAACGGAATGACAAACTTATTATACCCCCATTACCATTCTATGGTGGTGGGTATAAAAATATGGAATTAAAAAATTAGTTGATTCAAGAAATTTTTTAATTTAAACAAAAATCAATCACAAAACTTAATAAGTTTTTATTTGATACTATCATTTTCTCACGAAAATATTTTTTCAGTGACGGGTTAGATGCAAATATTTTGAAAAGCTCTGTATGTGCATATTCACCATGGTTCCAAACTCACGAAGTGTTCTCACATATTCGCTGTACCCCAATCAACTTTATCCATTAACGTTTTATATTTATCCTTATTTAAATACTATTATGTGTGATTGTCTGTTTAGCACTTTCGGAACAATTTATTCGTACATAAGTACACGCAAATGTGTGTGAATATAAATAAGCATAAATGTTAGAATACCTGGTTAAATGCCACACATTATGAGCCACAAATATGGAAACTTTGTTGCTTCAATATCCTACCATTAAATCAACCGACCAAACAACCAACATCTCTCTAACATTTCACTTCAACAACACTAACCACAATACATTCTAACACTGTGACCAACAGAACGCACTCTCCTCACATCCGACATCCACACCCAACCAACACGTTCAGACTCACATTTGAACGTCACATTCATGTCCAATTGTATATGAAATGAAATAATAAATTGATGATTGAGTAAGTGAGACAAATATAATATGAAGAAAAAAATCTAATAAATACAAATACATTTGGACAGACATAAACTCATACCATTGCCGCACTTACATTAACAAAATTATGGAGAGGCAAAGTGTTACATTGTATACTCAGTTCACGCGCTCTTTTGATACAAGTGTTGTAAGTGAGGAGATGTAACCCTGTTTGTGTTGTGGACTGTGTGTGTGTGCATTAGTGAGGAAATGATTTCATATGTAATGATGAGTTATGATGACAACCGGAAAGGGGAAAAATTTATTAGATAAAATGGTGTTAATATGTCAAAAGTTATTGTTGACATTTGTTGTGGTAACAATTTGGCATATGAACTGATCTGATCATCATAGTGAGGACACATACAATCATTACCGATGTCATATTTGCTGGCAAGGTCAAATTCTTAGATTATATGGTAGAAGTAAACTATTCACTCCTAAGATAGGTAAGGATGCTCCGATGGAGGATACGTGATATTTTACAAGTCATTGATTAAACAAATACCGGTCTTAGCATTGTAGATGAAATATTGAATATTACGAGTATGTCAGCGAACATCTCGTGCCTACACTTGTTACCATGATACTGGCATTGTTGAGCGCCGCAGTGGTAAAAAAACTTGGTCGTAAGCTACATATATCTCAAAATCGGAAAATCTGAAAATGCATTTTGTTCACTTTTTGTAATCTTTATTAAATAGAAAATGTCTACTTTAGCTCACAAAGATTGGACAGTTGATGAATGGAAATAAGTTACATTGTCAGATGAAACAAAAAAAAAAAAAAACGCTTTCCATCCGATGGTAATGACCTCAGAATATTACTGGTAATGACCTGCTAACGACAAAGTCTCCAAAACACGACGTCACGCAAACCATTGAACATGGAGGGTTAAAGACTCGTGGTATGGGGATGGTGACATACTTGGCCGCTGGTTAACAATGAGGAATCATGAAAGAATCAAATTTCTCTAAGTTTGTAGAAGTTTCCGCCTATCTTGAAAAACACGTTGTTTTCAGCAAGACCGCAAACCCTAGCATAAATACAAAATAGTAAAGAAATGGTTGTCGAAGCAAAGTTTTCAAATACTCAAATGGCCACCACAAAGCCCCGATCTGATTCCTATTGACAATTTATGGACTCTGTTTAAAAGGCGCTAGAGATTACACCAAAGAGTACCAAACAATAGCGATGAGCTCCAAAGCCAAGTTAAGCAAAATTAGTCGGATACTCCAAAAGAATAATAAAAAACAAAATCTTAGAAGAAAAAGTCAAGACGAGCTAAAATCGTAATTAGAAAGAAATTACTATGGACTAAACACTAAAACATTTGCTCTAAATGTATTATGCACAAAGTGCAAAAATTGATTTCAGGCTTAATTGTATTTTATTTTAATAAATGCAGTAGTATAGGTATATAATTTATCTGAATGTACTGTTTTGTTTGTCAGAAAATAAACTGTAAATGAAACAAATTTTGTAGCCATTGGACCCAAAAGACGTTTGTTATTAAGCAAATAAATCATAAATAAATCATACTCGTAAGTGGTAAACATGCACTCGGTTTTACTCCCCACTGCTCCCCACATGGGTCCTATATCTAAATCTGAAACGAGTTGGATGATATATTGAAGGTTTAGTCAGTAATATAAGCTATTAGATTTTTCTAAAATTTGAGTACGATCATTTAATAAATAAATCTATTATGGCCTAATTTCGGCAAGTATGTATTGTACTTTATTGAAATAGGTAAAAAAATGAAACTAAATGTAACATGTTTGCTAAAAATTCATAATTAAAGCTAAAAACGAAAAAAAAAAAGAAATCAAACAAGTATATACGGCCATAAGTTCGGCCAGGCCAAAGCTTACGTACCCTCCACCATGGATTGCGTAGTAACTTCTTCTAAACATTGCCATCCACAATCTAAACATTGCCATCCACCATCGGCAAGCGGTAACGCTTGCCGATGGCAAGGTATCTTAAAACCTCCTAACACCGTCTTCTAAATTGTATGTAAGTCCATACGTGGTATATATTAAATCAAAAAAGATCGATCAAATACGTATATAATTCAGTTTGACAAAATTTTCTATAGAAATAAAATTTTAACAAAATTTTCTATAGAAATAAAATTTTCACAAAATTTTCTATAGAAATAAAATTTTAACAAAATTTTCTATAGAAATAAAATTCTCACAAAAGTTTTTATAGAAAAAAATTTTTAACAAAATTTTCTATAGAAATAAAATTTTCACAAAATTTTCTATAGAAATAAAATTTTCACAAAATTTTCTATAGAAATAATATTTTGACAAAATTTTCTATAGAAATAAAATTTTAACAAAATTTTCTATAGAATTTCAATTTCTGCATGGATGTTAGATACCATATACTAACACCACGTCCCACATTTGAACCGGATCGGATGAATTTTGCTCCTCCACGAGGCTTCAGAAGTCAAAAAATGGAGAACGGTTTGTATGGGGGCTATATATAATTAGGGACCGATATGGACCTATTCTGGCACGATTGTTAAAGATCATATACTAACACCATGTTCCAAATTACAACCGGATTAAATGAAATTTGCTTCTCTTAGAGACCCCGCAAGCCAAATCTGGGAATCGGTTTATATGGCTATATATAATTATGAACCGATGTGGACCAATTTTTGCATGGTTGTTAAAGACCATATACCAACATCATGAACCAAATTTTAAGCTATCGACTTGAAACTTGGCACAAGTAGTTGTTATTGATGTAGGTCGGACGGTATTGCAAATGGGCCATATCGGTCCACTTTTAAGTATAGCCCCCATATAAACGGACCCCCAAATTTGGCTTGCGATTGCTCTAAGAGAAGCAAATTTCATCCGATCCGGCTGAAATTTGGTACATGGTGTTAGTATATGGTCTCTAACAACCATGCAAAAATTGGTCCACATCGGTCCATAATTATGTATAGCCCCATATAAATTAATCCCCAGATTTGACCTCCGGAGCCTCTTAGAGGAGCAAAATTCATCCCATCCGGTTGAAATTTGGTACGTGGTGTTATTATATGGTCTCTAATAACCATGCAAGAATTGGTCCATATCGGTCCATAATTATATATAGCCCCCATATAAATCGATCCCCAGATTTGTCCTCCGGAGCCTCTTGGATGAGCAAAATTCATCCGATCCGATTGAAATTTGCAACGTGGTGTTAGTATAAGGCCGCTAAGAACCATGCCAAAATTGGTCCATATCGGTCTGTAGTTACATATATAGCCGATCCCTAATCACACAAAAATTGGTCCATATCGGTTCATAATCATGGTTGCCACTCGAGCCAAAAATAATCTACCAAAATTGTATTTTTATAGAAAACATTGTCAAAATGTTATTTATATAGAAAATTTTGTCAAAATTTTATTTCTATAGAAAATTTTGACAAAATTTTATTTCTATTTGTTTTGTTTTGTTATTGTTGGTTTTGTTCTTTAAGCATTGTTGTTGTCTTTTATTGCAGCTTAAAACCATACATTGACTAAACTACCAGTGTAGCTTAACCAACAGAGGAAAAGAATGTTTGTCAAATTTATTTGGGCAAAGCCCTATAGACTGCTCAAAATAAACCCAGCCATGTGAATTCAAATCGATGATTTGACAGTGGCATAGGAAAAGAGAATGTTTGTTTCGAATTTATTTCGGCATAAGCCGGCTATCAATGTAAAACCTTTTTTCGGAGGGTTCAAGTGTGGTTTTTGTTGGGTTTAATAAACTGCCTGAATTTATTCTGATAATTGGTTGATAGTTTTGCTGCAAGTAGAGGATGCTGATGAGGAATGTGGTAATTCCGAAACGTGCGTCCATCCAACCATCTTGCAGTCTATAGGGCTTTGCCCAAATAAATTTGACAAACATTCTTTTCCTCTGTTGGTTAAGCTACACTGGTAGTTTAGTCAATGTATGGTTTTAAGCTGCAATAAAAGACAACAACAAAATTTTATTTCTATAGAAAATTTTGTCAAAATTTTATTTCTATAGAAATTTTTTTCCAAATTTTATTCCTATAGAAAATTTTGTCAAAATTTTACTTCTATAGCAAATGTTGTCAAAATTCTATTTTGTCAAAATTTTATTTCTATAGAAATTTTAAACTTAATTATATACGTATTTAATCGGCCTTTTTAATATATACCACGTATGGACTATGTGGTATATATTACGGTGTTAGGAAGTTTTAAGATAGCTTGCCATCGGCTTCAGTAGAAGTTTCTACGCAATCCACGGTGGAGGGTACATAAGCTTCGGCCTGGCCGAACTTACGGCCGTATATACTTGTCTTTTTTCTAATATTCCCCAGAGATGTTCTAAAGGGTTCAGATCCGGGCTCTTCGGCGGATGAGGAATGTCTTCTCTCACATTATAAAGCAACCATTCCCGTACAACAATGGATGTGTGTTTGGGATCATTATCGTGCATAAAGCGAAACTGGCCTCCTATTCCAAGTTTCGATGCAGAATTTTTTAAATTATCTTTCAATATATTTAAATAATACATTTTGTCCATTTTAGTTTAGATAAAAACGATTTTACAGACAACTGCAACCGACATTGCAACCCATACCATGCACCCTCCACCTCCATGTTTTATGGTAGCTTTTAAATTTTTGGTTTGTAGTGCTGTGTTTTCTTTTCGCCACACAAATCTTCTTCCATTTGATCCAAATACGAGTATGTTGAATTTGCTTTCGTCCGTAAAAATTACCGTCTCCCAGAAGCTTTCAGGCATATTTACGAACTTCATGGTATAGTTTAAACGTAGGGTTCATATGCAGAAAATATCTGATCGTTTGTGGGTTGGCAATTATATTCTCATGATTCTCGATACTTTTAGCAATTTTTACAGCACTTATCTTTGGATCTTGCTTCGTTCAATTTTTCTCCCAAAACGCAAATCAATGATTTTTGGACGCCCTCTTCCAGGTAGCATTTCGATAGATCCTGTCTTTTCGTAATTTTGGATTATATATTGAACTGATGACCGTGACCTGAAACGTTTTCCGCTATTTCTTCTAAACTTTTGCCGTCTTTTTTTTCATTTTTATGATCAATGTCTTGATTTCAATCGGAATCTTAGTATGGGAGTTAGTTTTTTCAGATTATATGAACAAATTATTTTAACAAAGAAATTAAACGATTGAAAACTGCAGGAGAATGACAGATTTAATAAATAATACCAAATAGTAAACAATCGTTACATATTTTTGTTTGTTTTCAAGCTAAGTATATATTGTACGGACAATTTTTTGACTTCACTTTTTTGGCATTTTCCTATCTGCTAAAAATAGTGGTTGGCAACGACTTTTTCAGTTGTGCACATATGAGAAACACAAAATATTGCAAATAATTTTTGAAATAATTCATGTTTGAGGTATATTTCATAAAATTCGGCAACATTTTTATTTAACCGAAGAGTGTACGGACAATTGTTTGCGACAGTCTATGTATAGCCGTTATGTCTAAATTTGATCCGATGTTTTCCAAATCCGTCCTTGTAACGGAAAAACAATGCGCATCAAATTTAATCAAAGTCGGTTAGTAATTGCGACCGGAATCCTTCGAACAACTAATACATGGACAGACCCACGGGCGGAACCCAAGGGTTAGAGCGACTCAGTAGATGATTCTGTGCGATTTGAATGCTCAACACGAAACAGATTCTTAAGAGATTGTCATGAGGAGCTGTCCCAGGACGTGTCATTTGGGATGAGTTCAGACATGTTGAATGTCGCAATTATATTAGCGCTGCCTGATGTTTCCTAAGCAGTTTTTATATCCTCTTTCTTGTATAATTCTGTTGAAATAGCGATGCATTTTTTACTTCGCTTAGACTAGAGGTGTGTACTTGAGTTGTAGTTTACTAACGCTCATGCACATTCACGACGGGAAATTTTTACGCACGATATTTTCTGTAGGACGCTCAAGTACACTCACGAGGTGAACCTTTTTATTCACGCATACTAATGAAAACTCGTATTCTCCCTACTCACGAAAGGTCGTGAGTAAACTCATCCCAATGTGCAATGCCATTGTAGTGTGGAGCTTGAAGTGTATGATATTCATCCCTTTATTGGTAGCTTTAGTCCATATTTTGAATCCATTATAAAGCCGGAGAAAAACGACCAGATTTCAATCTTGCCCCATGTCTACTGTCAATACGTGGTCGTTTAAAATGCTTCACCATTGCAGACTGAATGTATCAGCATTAAAACGATGATAATATGCTCTCATTTGATACGTCAAGCAGAGATACAATGAGCCACAATCTCCTCTTGTGTCTTCTTCGCATGTAGGTAGACACTAGCGCATACATTCGTCACCATGGTTCGCCTAAGGTGGCAATGCATTTCTATCATGCGCACCTTACTTTTGACATATTTGTTGCCGCTATGCAACTGATGGATGTCGCCAGATGACACACCTTATTGCATGGCATCGGACGTGATATGTACGCTGGTATGATTTCATCCAAAAAGTGTCTATTACTGCTGCATCAGGCAAGTGAATGTGGTTGTGTATGGTCATGTCGGAATGAGTGATGGTTTGAGTGAGTGAGTTACAGTGTGTGTGTCACATATTCTCGGTGCAGGTTACACAGTCTGAATGGCATACATATATCGGATAGTTTGCAAAAGACGCGGTGTCCTGTCAACTGTGAATACTTTGGCGTTTCCAAAAGAATGCAAAAACGCAACGGAAACTGCAACAAGAAATGGTTGTCATTCATTCACCTTGAAATATTATTGTGTGTCATTGAAGCCCAAAGTTCACTTTGTTATGTGGCGAAAACGGATAAAGAAAGCATTTTGCATGTGAATACATTTCTAAGTTTTCCAGGGATTTTGTTTCCATTCATAAGCATGAATGAGCATGGGTACGTAGCTTTGTTTGGGCTTATTTAAATTTAGAGATTTAGTTCAATAATTTTGAAAAATTGTCGAATAATGTGGTTGCCTAATTCTATATCGAGATGGTACCAACAATTAAAGTGGCAGCCCGATTAAGATTCAGGCTCACTTAGACTATTCAGTCCATTGTGATACCACACTAACTAAAAGTACCTATTACATATGGGCACTTCTAGTTTTAACCGTTGAACCTTCTCGATTATTTTCTTCTGTTGAACCAACCACATTGTTCCAAAAACATTAGCAGACTGCTTAAGTTAACGTTTCCCAGGTCCGCCAGTAATCTGAAGCTATATGCCCCTAAAATTTGCTTGCGCTTTACACAAAATGCAGGACACTCGCACAAGAGGTGTTTTATTGATTCCTTTTCCTCCGCATCATACAATAGTCATTATACTTTGCACCAATAGTTTTTGCAAAATCGCCTATCAGGCAGCGACCCGTTATAGCAGATATCAGGAGTGATATCTGGCGTCTCGAGAACGCTAGTGTGCGGTTTAAGTTTAAATGGGGGCCATATTTGCTTGGTGTCGTTACAACCCTTACAATTCTCCCATCGAACATTTGCCATCATGACAGCCTTCTCACGCAGTAAGAGCTTGCAGGTAGCCAGAGGCATACCAAAAGATTCTAGTTCCCCTGGAGTATGTAAGGTAGTTCCTAGCCTTGCTAGCTCATCTGCTTCGCAGTTCCCCGGTATGTTCCTATGGCCAGGCACCCATATTAGGTGAATATTGTTCTGCTCAGCCATCTCATTGAGATATTTGCGTCAGTCGATGGCCGTTTTCGAGTTGAGGAACACAGAGTCCAAGGATTTTATTGCAGGTTGACTGTCTGAGTATATATTAATGCCAATATTGCTTGGAGCATTACTTCTCAGCCAATTCACCACTTCTCTTATTGCTAATATTTCAGCCTGAAAAACACTACAGTGATCTGGTAATCTTTTCGCTATTCGAAGTTCCAGATCTTTAGAATATACTCCGAAACCCACTTGGCCATCCAATTTGGAGCCATCAGTGTAGAAATCTATATATCTTTTATTCCCCGGGGTCCGTGTACAACACGCCTCACTGTTGGGAATTAGAGTCTCAAACTTTTTGTCGAAAAGTGGACTCGCCAAAGTGTAATCCACTACGTTAGGCACATCTGGCATTATTTTGAGGACCGAACTGTGACCGTAACTTTTTTCCGACCACAGCGATAGCTCACGCAACCGCACAGCCGTTGTTGCAGCTGACTGTTTGGCCAAAATGTCTAACATTTTTACATAATTTATCGATAATTATATCGATATAATTACATTATTTTCCATATTTATTTATATGTCCAAAAGAACATTTATTTTAAAATTTGACGCCATTTGCACACCGGCAAATTTCAGAATATAAGGAGTCTATCGCCCAATCGACTCTTATCTTTCTACAATAACGTACAAAACCGAGCATATGTCTTATACTTTTGAGTTGATGTGCCTATAAAAATATTACCAACCAACTTCAATTTTTCTTTTGCATTTGACTCGTTACGAAATTCTAACAAAACTGCAGTGCAACTCCATTAAAATAATAATTTTGAAAGTTAGAATAATTGACAAATTTATAATGCTATGATGTTATAAGTACTTCTTCCACATGATATTGTTTCTGATGAAAATTATTAAAGAATGGCTATGTCAACAATATTCCTTAGCCGGCACAATCCTTCTACTCTACATTCTACTCGACATTTATAGACGATGTGGGTGAAGGTTTTGACTTTAATATGGGGTGCCTGATTTTTTTTTTTTTATTTGAATGGGGGACCTCCCCCTTGCCCCACTTTCTAAAAATTGGGCTTATATTCACGGAATTGCGTAAAATGTTCAAGGAAGTTTAGGACTGGCCACTAGACAACGATCCGGTATTTTATTATTCGATATTTGGTCGAGCAGGCCGACCTTCCTTTTGCCAGAATTTTTCTTAAAGTTTAGCGAAAACAAGTCAATACCGCATTAAGTTTGGCCTGGCCGAATCTTAAATACCGACCAAGATGAATCAAATGTAAATATTTCCTTTGAAATTCCTTATCGTAGCGTGTTACATGAAAATCTGTAGAATTTCAGGTGGATTTGATGACACAGACTCTCCCAAGTAGATTCAGGTTAGTTTGAGTTTTAAAGGAATATTAAATATGTCGTCCAAGTGTGTAAGAAACTCCAATGAAATAATGCTTTTCATATGATTTGAAACCGAAATTTGTTAGAATTTTAACCGTCGTTATTCGAACGAAAACGAGGTGAAAAATCGGGAAATTTTACTTCTAGTTTCGTACAATTTGGATGGTAAGAGCACCTTCTACCCTCTCAAGCAATCACGAGAACGGTGTACACTAAGAAATATATTGTCGCAAGGCCTAAGATGTCATGTCCTTAAAATACGAATTTTGCTTAGCATAGAATACATATTTCTCTGGTATAAACTTTTTTCCTTATCCGAAAGTCGATAAACATTTCAGTGAAGTCGTTTTGTCCTCAAAGTTAAGTGATTCGACTTAAAATTGGGTAGCCTAACATGAAAGAAAATTTTATTGTACTAAGGACAACTAGGCTTTAATAATTCGGAAAAAAAATCTTCAAAATTAATGAAACCGTTTTTAAATTTGTTGACTTTTATCATCTTTGCTAAAAGCTCAAAAGCATTTAAAAATAGAAGATGTTTTTTAACTCTTTATTTTAAAGACTTTTTTACTTGAAATATAGCATAATTTTTACATGTAGTGGAGTGGAATTTGGAATTTTAAGTTGTCGTTAACAAGTTTTTAATGGGCTTTGATAGCACATTAAGAAAAAATCTGAAAAAATTTATAAATTAAAATTTGTTTCCTAGAATCAAAAATTTAAATTTAAAAGAGAATTGCTTCTTAAATGTATCCTTACTTCTCTACTCTACTCTTCTTTGGCTCGGAGTCAATACCATAATCAATAGTGTAAGGTTAGGTTAGGTTAAAGTGGCTCGATTAAGTTCCAGGCTCACTTAAACTATTCAGTCCATTGTGATACCACATTAACTAAAAGTACCTACTACGTATGGGCACTTCTAGTTTTAATAGTGTAAAGACAAAATCTTTTTTTTTTCAGTGTATATAAGGATTATATAAGACCTTTACCGATATAAACCAAATTTAACACATCTTTTATGGTTATAGCTTAATTATAAATTACAATACCTAACCTAACTATAAATTTACAATTTCAAGACAATCGCAAAAAAATTGCGGTTTCTAGATGCCCAAGAATTCAAAACGGCGGATCGGTCAGTCGGGGGACGTTTCAAGTAAAACTATCCAAATATGGATCGATGTAAAACAAATATGACCCATGTTTTTGTGGTTACGTCTCGATTTCAAATTTTTGGAGCAAAAGTGCGGTGTCTTGAAGGCCAGAAGGTCAAATTGGGAAATCTGTCTATATGGGGCCTATATCAAAATATGGATCGATAAAAACCAAACTAAACTCAGGTTTATACTCACCCAAAAGACCCCCATATTTACAATTTCAGGCAAATCTGACAAAATATGCGGTGTACAGATGCTCATGGCCTTAAATCGGGAAATAGTCTATATGCGGACTATACCGGAACATGGACCGATGGACACAATATTCTGCATACCTAGTTGGGGAACTAAAATACCTCTACATTTTTATTGTTCGCCAAATCGGATAAAAATTGGTGTGTCTAGAGGCCAAAGAAATCAAATCGGGAAATAGGTTCATATGATGGCTATACCAAAACATGGACCGATATACACTACATTCGGCACACCTCTTTATGAGCATAAAATAGCTATTTTTTAATTTAAGCAAAACTGATAAAAAATTGGGTTTCTAGACGCCTAAGACGCCAAATCGGGGAGTGTGTTTAATGCGGAATATATCAAAACCTGCAAATATAGCGACATTATTGAAGGCTGTAGAGTGATTGCAGCAGACTGACTGACAGACAGACATGCACGCTGAGAACGAATATGATCCCCTAAACATGCTACTTGCCTGAATTTGGAAGTTTAAGCTACAAATGTTGCCTATTCTATATTAAAATTTCTCAAAGCCAAATTTTTATAATGCTGTGACCCACTTGTAACATTTTTTTTTGGTCAAAATTCGTTTTTATTATTCAACATAGTTCCCTTCAAGAGCGATACAACGATTAACAGGTTGGCTGATAAGTCCCCGGTCTGACACATAGATGGCGTCGCTAGTATTAAATGCATATAATTTTTATATAGTACAAACCTTCAAATGATTCGTGTCAAAATTTGACGTCTGTAAGTCAACTAGTTTGTGAGATAGAGCGTCTTTTGTGAAGCAACTTTTGTTATTGTGAAAAAAATGGGAAAAAGGAATTTCTTGTTTTGATAAAATACTGTTTTTTGAAGGAAAAAAATACGGTGGAAGCAAAAACTTGGCTTGATAATGACTCTGCTCCAGGGGAATCAACAATAATTGATTGGTATGCAAAATTCAAGCATGGTGAAATGCACGGAGGACGGTGAACGCAGTGGACGCCCGACCGACGAAAACATAAAAAAAATCCACAACATTATTTTGAATGACCGTAAAATGAAGTTGATCGAGATAGCAGAGGCCTTAAAGATATCAAAGGAACGTGTTGGTCATATCATTCATCAATATTTGGATATGCAGAAGCTCTGTGCAAAATGGGTGCCGCGCGAGCTCACATTTGACCAAAAACAACAACGTGTTGATCATTCCGAGCGCACTGAAAAAAAAAGCATACTCGGTTCAAAAGATTTTGTCTTTACTTTAAAAAATTTGGTATTGATTCCGAGCCAAAGAAGCGGAGAATACAAGTAAGGATACTTTTAAGACAAAATTCTCTTTTAAATTTAGGTTTTGTGTACTTGCTTCTAGGAAGCAAATTTTAATTTTTCGCTTTCTCAGCTTTTTTTCTTCATATGCTATCAAAGTCCTTTAAAGACGAGTTAACGGCAACTTTATTTTCCAAATTAGGACTCGACTTCCAGAAGAAATTATGCTATGTTTGAAGTAAAAAACTCCTTTAAAATAAAGTTTTGAAAAACATGTCCTATATTTGAACGATTTTTTGCTTTGTAGTAAAGATGCAAAAAGACAACAAATTTAAAGACAATTTCATTAAATTTAAAGAATTTTTCTGAATTATTAAAGTCAAGTTGATCTTAGCCTATATATTTTTTTCTTTCATGTTAAGATACCCATTTTTAAGTCAAATCACTTAATTATAAGGACAATACGACTTCATTGAAAAGTTTATCGACTTTTGGACAAGGAAAATAACTTTATTTTAGAGAAATGCGTCTTCTATGCTAAGCAAAATTTGTATTCGTATTTTAAAGACATGAAATCTTTGACCTCACGACAATATTTTTTCAGTGCGGTGTTTGCAGCTGTTAACTCGTAATACACCCGAGTTTTTCCGTCGATATGTGACAATGGATGAAACATGGCTCCATCACTAAACTCCTGAGTCCAATCGACAGTCGGCTGAGTTGACAGCGACCGGTGAACCGTCTCCGAAGCGTGGAAAGACTCAAAAGTCCGCTGGCAAAGTAATTGCCTCTGTTTTTTGGGATGCGCATCGAATAATTTGTATCGATTATCTTGAGAAGGGAAAAACCATCAACAATGACTATTATATGGCGTTATTGGAGCGTTTGAAGGTCGAAATCGCGGCAAAACGGCCCCATATGAAGAAGAAAAAAGTGTTGTTCCACCAAGACAACGTACTGTGCCACAAGTCCTTGAGAACGATGGCAAAAATTCATGAATTGGGCTTCAAATTGCTTCCCCACCCACCGTATTCTCCAGATCTGGCCTCCAGCGACTTTTTCTTGTTCTCAGACCTCAAAAGGATGCTCGCAGGGAAAAAATTTGGCTGCCATAAAGAGGTGATCGCCGAAACTGAGGCCTATTTTGCGGCAAAACCGAAGGAGTACTACCAAAATGGTATCAAAAAATTGGAAGGTCGTTATAATCGCTGTATCGCTCTTGAAGGGAACTATGTTGAATAATAAAAAACGAATTTTGACAAAAACATGTGTTTTTCTTTGTTAGACCGGGGACTTATCAGTCAACCTGTTATATTAAAATTTCTCAAAGCCAAATTTTTCTAATGCTGTGACCCACTTGTAGAGGGTCAGAATGGAAAGATTATCCACAGTGTGTTCTTCATTATATCTTATATACCTCAAAAATCAAATAATGGAAATTGTGGCCAATCGTATAGAAATTTAAGGCAGGGTGTTGAATGAAAAATGAAGTTCTAACAGCAAACTTTTCCGTGGCTTTAAAATTCTGAAAGCGAACACTTTATTAGCTTATTAATTTAATTTAAGTCATTTACAATATACCTCAAATTAAATTTTTTAACATTTTACAAATTTAAGATTAAATGATCTGCTAATTCAGTTTAACATTTAATACAAAAGGGAAATTTCAATGTTTTAATTATTATGAACCTTTACAAGAAATTAGCTCGATTACATTGAACGTTATATTTGAATAATTGTCGGTAACGCTGGGAATGTTCCAAATGTTTTTAGATGGATGGAAAAATCACTTTTTATGTGGATATTATATCACAAAATTCTCTGATACATAAATACATAATAAAATTCAACCGGATCATATGAAATTTGTCCAGAAGTCAAACCTAGAGATCTGTTTGTACGGGGGCTACATATAATTATGTTATGAACCGATGTGGATATGTATACGTACGAAACTTGCACTTCCAGCTGGCTTCAGAAGACATTTCTTGGGTGAGGTTTATGTGGTGGCTATAGCAGCAAGGTTGTGGCAATCGTGACCGAGTACCTGAGCCCTGACTTCGAAAAATTTAAATTTTGAGAATTTTTATACAATATTCGTCAATATCACCTATGAATTGTAATCTCTACAAAATATATGACACCATAAACAATTTGGCATTTCAGACATACCCAATGGCATTTATTTAGGTTGGCAAATATATCTTCGGTATTCATATCCGTGAAATTTCATGTTCAGTGCTATGCCATGAATGAAAGGGGTGGAGGAAGTTGAGGGAAAAGGATTCACCAAAGACTGAAGATGAACAAAGCATTGATTGCATTGTGTCTTCCCAAAGCCATTTATTCTATACATACATCCTTTTGGCAGATATTATACGTTGACAATTTCCAGGAGTTCATGCATCAATGACAGCCATGTCGATTGGTTCATATTCATACATTGCAGACATTTATGGTAGTGCTCAGCGGACTGCCAGCGTATGTCTTTGGCATTTGTATCTAATGAGACTATAGGTTTGTGTAGTTGTAAGAAATATCCAAGCTAATTTAGTCATAAATCAGTAAAGCAAGTTTCCTTAGGCGGAAACACTTGATAGTTGTTCGAGTGGATTTTGTATATGACCATAAATGGGATATCATTTTTCAAGAAATTGGAACACTTAGTGAATGCTCAATAGAAAATTAGTTGTTAAAATGAAATATTGTTAAAACAATTTTAAATTTATTTCATAATTGTATGCATGTATGGATGCATGTATGGATTAGGGCCGTATTCCGATTTTTTAATCATATATATATGTGATTGTAACCTAAAAGTTTTGCGCTAGAATTATTTTATAATTTTTAATTTGTTTAGCTAAGTGTTTATATTCATGCGAAATAGCTGTAGCATAGTTCCTTTACCCAATTGTTTTATTTGGATCTTTTATTTTTTTTTCGTTTTTTTTTTAACCCACCACACCCTAAAAAATCGCTTTTGTAACATATACCCCAAACACATTTTGCTTCAAGCATATATATTTTCAGAATTGGTCCAAACAAAATATTGTTTGTATTGTTCAAACATATTATGTTTCACCTTAGGGCATACACTGGTAGTAAAAAATTTTAATGAAATTTTCTTTGTGTGGATATATTTTTAAGGCGCCAATTGGTTACTTCCATTATTTTACTTGCAGCATACTCTCTAGTTCTCTCTTTCTAAACACATATATGTTTATAGGCTATTTCTAAATTAATATATGTTTGCATCTAAGCATATTATATTTACAAATATTTTATGTCCCAAACGTAATATGTTCTAACATATTAACATATATGTCTCAAACATGTTCTGCTAGTTTATGAACATTATATGCTTGCACTTAAAAATATCGTGTTAAAAATTTTGAGTTCCAAACATATAATTTTTACAGCCAAACATATGTAAAAAAGTCTTTTTCGTCCGTGCACCACATAATGGTGATGGGGGTATAATAAGTTCTCCGAAATATCGATTTTTGTAAATCTTAATCGATTTGAAGCAAATAAATAGGGATTGTCTGTGATACGAAGTATGCTCGTTTGCCAAATTTGAGGACGATCGCACATAAATGGCGAGCTGTATTTTGCACACACCATTGCTTTAACAGACGTGCAGACAGACAGACATTATTTATTAGAGATGTAGGTAAAATTGAGACATTTTTACAATATTTATATGGTTAGACCTTGCCAAGATAAATGGAAGTTGCTGGCATTGAGACAATATTTATACATGTCGGATCCTTATATAAATCTAAACAAATATGTGGAGGCGCTGTCTAAATCTAAACTGATTTGGATAAAATTCGACACAATTAAATAAAATGGTATATCTATTCTCTGTATAAAATATAAAGTCAATTGAAGTAAAATCCCGTTGAAAGTGATATAAAAACAAGTGAGTAAAGTAGAAAGTCGGGCGGGGCCGGCTACATTATACCCTAAACCACCCCCAGTGAATTAGTAAACATAAGCATTTGGGGGTATCATTGGTATAGGTTTGGGGGATGAACCGGATATCCTTATTTATGAAAATTAAAGAGTACATGTTTATTGCAATTTTATCACAATCTGAACAGAAACGCCTGATATTAGGAGCTATACTTGGTTTTAAACCTACAGAGTTAGGTTAAGTTAGGTATAGTGGCAGCCCGATATATTAGGCTCATTAGACTATTCCATCCATTGTGATACCTCAGTGGTAAACTTCTCTCTTCTCACTGAGTACTGCCCGATTGTATGTTAAGGGACCTTCTTTTTAAAGCCGAGTCCGAACGGCGTTCCACATTGCAGTGATACTGCTTAGAGAAGCTTTGAAACATTCAGAAATGTGGGATAATGTTTGGTCGAAACTGGGTTTGACCCTGTGTATGCAAGGCAGGCATGCTAACTATTGCACCACTGTGGCTCCCACCTACAGAGGTAGTAGGCCACTAATATTGAGTTATTTATTAAAAAAAACAAGTACCCATCACCATGAATCAAATATAATAGTTTACTTTGAAAACTCTTCGTCGTAGCGGGTTTCTTTATAATATATAGAATTTTAGGGGGTTTTATGACAAATTTTCTCCCAAGAAAATCATTTCAATCAGATTCTACCTATGAAGACTAGATCAGATTCTGGATTTATGAGAACCAATTTTGTTTGAGTTTTAGAGAAATCATAAACATATCGTGTATATGATGAAATAACGCCTTGATTTGAAATCTTAAATCTGTAGATTTTTTCCGGCATTATTTAAATGAATACGATGAGTAAAATCTGGAAATTTTACTTTCAATTTCAAGCAATTTTCATGATCAGTGCGCCAGTTATACCCAGAAAGTGTTATACCCTGAAAGTGTTTTCTTTTCTGAGGAACGAATTTTTCTTTCTTTGACACAAATTTTAGAGACAATCGTTGATTCGCTTATAAAAAATCGGATTAGTTTGCTCCAAAGGAAAATACTTTATACGATAGGGCATTTCGTTTGTCTACAATTTCGTTCCGGAGGAAAATATTTTTTTTTGGGTACCCTCAAGAAGTTAAATCGGTCTATATCGATGCCTTAAAACATGGGCCGGTAAAAATAAATGCGATACAGATTTTTGAGGGTCTAAAATACCAATATGTTTACATTTTCAGGCAAATTGGATAAAAACTACGGATTCTAGAAGCCCAAGAAGTAAAGTCGGGAGATCGGTCTATATGGGGGCTACACCAAAATATGGACCGATACACCCTATTTGCGACACACCTATTTGTGATCTTAGAATACCTCTAGATTTTCAATTTCAAGTAAATCGGATAGAAAATATAGTTTCTAGACCCCCAAAAATAAAATCTGGAGATCGGCCTATATGGGGGCTATACCAAAACATGGGCCAATACACCAATTTCGGCACACCTATTTGTGGTCATAAAATACTTCTAGATTTAAAATTTTAGACAAATCGGATAGTAAATACAGTTTCTAGTAGCCCAAAAAATAAAATCTGGAGATCGGTTTATATGGGGCTATACCAATACATGGACCGATACGGACCATTTTCGACACACCTCTTTATGGTTCTAAAGTACCTCTAGATTTGCATTTTCAGGAAAATTGGATAAAAACTACGGATTCTAGAAGCCCCAGAAATAAAGTCGGGAGATAGGTCTATATGGGAGCTATACCAAAAAACATGGACCCATAGGCACCATTTGCGACACACCTATTTGTGATCTTAAAATACCTCTAGATTTTCAATTTCAAGCAAATCGGCTAGAAAATATAGTCTCTAGACGCCCAAGAAGTAAAATCGGGAGATCGGTCTATATGGGGGCTAAACCAAAACATGAACCGATACGGACTATTTTCGACACACCTCCTTATAGTCCCAAAATACCTCTAGATTTCCAATTTCAGGTAAATCGGATAGTAAATACCGTTTCTAGAAGCCGAAGAAGCAAAATCGGATGATCGGTCTATATGGGGGCTATATCAAAACTTTGACCGATATAGCCCATGTTCGAAATTGACCTGCCTGCAAACAAAAAACGAATCTGTGTTAAATTTCAGGACGATAGCGGCATTATTGAAGGCTGTAGAAATTCTATATCTTCTTAGAATTTCTCTCTGATCAAGAATATAAAGGGTGATTCTTTTGAGGTTAGGATTTTTATGCATTAGTATTTGACAGATCACGTGGGATTTCAGACATGGTGTCAAAGAGAAAGATGCTCAGTATGCTTTGACATTTCATCATGAATAGCCGAACGATCTGCCACAACGTCGAATTTTCAGTGAATGGGCCCTAGAAAAGTTGGCAGAAAATCCGCTTTTTTATCGACAAATTTTGTTCAGCGATGAGGCTCATTTCTGGTTGAATGGCTACGTAAATAAGCAAAATTGCCGCATTTGGAGTGAAGAGCAACCAGAAGCCGTTCAAGAACTGCCCATGCATCCCGAAAAATGCACGGTTTGGTGTGGTTTGTACGCTGGTGGAATCATTGGACCGTATTTTTTCAAAGATGCTGTTGGACGCAACGTTACGGTGAATGGCGATCGCTATCGTTCGATGCTAACAAACTTTTTGTTGCCAAAAATGGAAGAACTGAACTTGGTTGACATGTGGTTTCAACAAGATGGCGCTACATGCCACACAGCTCGCGATTCTATGGCCATTTTGAGGGAAAACTTCGGAGAACAATTCATCTCAAGAAATGGACCGGTAAGTTGGCCACCAAGATCATGCGATTTGACGCCTTTAGACTATTTTTTGTGGGGCTACGTCATATCTAAAGTCTACAGAAATAAGCCAGCAACTATTCCAGCTTTGGAAGACAACATTTCCGAAGAAATTCGGGCTATTCCGGCCGAAATGCTCGAAAAAGTTGCCCAAAATTGGACTTTCCGAATGGACCTCCTAAGACGCAGCCGCGGTCAACATTTAAATGAAATTATCTTCAAAAAGTAAATGTCATGGACCAATCTAACGTTTCAAATAAAGAACCGATGAGATTTTGCAAATTTTATGCGTTTTTTTTTTTTTAAAGTTATCAAGCTCTTAACAAATCACCCTTTATATACTTTATATAGTCGGAAATCGATATTTCGGTGTGTTACACACGGAATGACAAACTTATTATACCCTCATCACCATTCTATGGTGATGGGTATAGAGTTCCACCCCAGGGCATACAAATTTTGTCCAGATCGAGTCATATTTAAATATATGTCGGTGGGAACAAAAACTTTAATAGATGGCACCAAACACATTTGACTGATTTGATATGGTATCGAAAATGCGGATCTACAAAGTGGTGCAGGGTATAATATAGTCTGCTCCGCCAGACTTCAAATAATTCTTTTCTTGTTTCTTGCTGGGTTAGGGTAGCTATAACTAAATTTGAAACGATTTTTTCCTAATTTAATAGGGATAGTCTTTGTGTCGAATTTGACTTAATCTGAGAACTGTATTTTGCACACAAAAATAAATCAACAGACAAACGGATGAACAAACAATATCTTCATTCTATTAAAGGAACTTTTCCTTTTTTATAAAATCTTTAATGTCCATTCGTTAGTATGACGATATATTTTTCTGTGAGTGTAGTTGAACTCACAATTTACTATAGCTCGTCCAAAAAGATAATTTGATTTTCAGTAGACTCTTGACATTTCAAAATCTTTTTTACTCTTTGGTGAAAGTATCATACTCTGCATACAAACTTACAGGAATTATCTGGGTAAATTGAAAGACGGATCTAAAAATAAATCCCCCCAAAAAAATTGTAATTGAAAATTTGTATTTTCCATTGTTTATGCTTCCACTACAAGCAAACTTATACCTACGCAGTGACATTAACATCAACTCAATATAACAAACCACAAACATGCAAGGCAATTGAGGACAAAGGACTCCGTTTATACATTTTGAGATTTCTTTTTAAGGCTCAACAATTCGAAGAAAAAAAGCAAACCACAAATGAAGAAACGTAAATTGTATTACATTTTCACAAAGTGAAATTCCTTGGGCCAGTGAAATGCGATGCAATGTGCAATGCACATACTTTAGTAGTTCGCATTTCCAAGATGGAGAGAAAAAATTAAAATAAATCCAACACTGACACAAACATTTCATAGTTATGCTCGTTTTGGTTTGTACTGCTGCCGATGCTTCTGTTGGTGGAACAAAGCGAAACAAAGTGCCACAAATAAGCTGTATGAGTAGCATATCAAACTAACCAGCCCGAAAAAATCCAAGAGCATACAAAAGCCAGAAATAAATACATACCACACAACCTACCCCTTCCCCCCTGCCTTTGCCCCTTGCTCACAACAGTGCCAAGAAAAGGACGAAAACGAAACGGATATAAGTAGCCAAATGATTTCCCTTGATACAAACACTGCGTAATGCTCAGTTCAAAATATCAAGGTCCAAGTATGTACAGTGGAATGAGTGATGCAAGAGGCACGTAAAACGTTCGTATTATACACGGTTAGCTTTGGTATAGTGGCAGCCCAATTTTTTGAGGCTCACTTAGACTCTTCGGGTATGGCGATTTCCCTCACTAGTTTATATTTTAGACCCCAAAAAATAGATATCTATCGACTCGGAGTCACCTCTTGAGTCGATCTAGCCCTTGGCGTCTATAGACTGCAAGAAGGTTGGATGGACGCACGTTTCGAAATTACCACATTCCTCATCCGCATCCGCATCAATTATCAGAATAAATTCAGGCAGTCCACTAAACTCAAGGTGAACCACATTTGAACCTTCCGAAAAAAGGTTTATGATAGCCGACTTTTGCCGAAATAAAGTCATACAAACATTTCTCTTTTCCTTTGCCACCATCAAATCATCGATTTGAGTGCAGTTGGCTGGGTTTATTTTGAGCGTGCTTCCTCTTACTTCATTCGTGTTTTGTTTGTTTTTTGACAAACATTCTTTTCCTCTGTTGGTTAAGCTACTCTTGTAGTTTAGTCAACACAAAGGTTTTAAAGCTGAGATCAAAACAACAAATACGAAAAAACGGCGGAATATGTTTAAACTTTTAGATAGAAAACAATAATTGTTTTAAGGTTATACCCTTTACCAAAGAAGGAACAGTCTAGACTCAACAAAAAGTATACTTAGATCCAAAGATTTTGACCTTCCCTTAAGGATTTTGGTACTGATTCCGAGGCAATGCGGCTTGTTTAAGATAAAGACATTTTAGCGACCTATCTGGCTTTATATCTAGGACCAATAAAATTAACATTAGGATACAGATCTCATTTATCCAATTTTCATTCCCTTTTCGCGGTTTATTAATAAAGGTAATCACATACAAACAAATGCCAGTTTTAAAATCCAAACTTCAAAGAAAACAAGTATATACGGCCGTAAGTTCGGCCAGGCCGAATCTTATGTACCCTCCACCATGGATTGCGTAGGAACTTCTACTAAAGGCTGTCATCCACAATCGAATTACTTGGGTTGCGATAACACTTGCCGATGGCAAGGTATCGTAAAACTTTTTAGCACTGTCTTCTAAATTGTTAGTTAGCCCATACGGGGTATATATTAAACAAAAAAAGGCCGATTAAATACGTATATAATCTAGTTTGACAAAATTTTCTATAGAAATAAAATTTTGACAAAATTTTCTATAGAAATGAAACCTTGACAAAATTTTCTATAGAAATAAAATTTTGACAAAATTTTCTATAGAAATAAAAATTTGACAAAATTTTCTATAGAAATAAAAACTTGACAAAATTTTCTATAGAAATAAAATGTTGACAAAATTTTCTATGGAAGTAAAATGTTGACAAAATTTTCTATAGCAATACAATTTTGACAAAAATTTCTATAGAAATAAAATGTTGATAAAATTTTGTATAGAAATGAAATTTTGACAAAATTTTGTATAGAAATAAAATGTTGACAAAATTTTCTACAGAAATAAATTTTTTACAAAATTTTCTATAGAAATAAAATTTTGACAAACATTTCTATAGAAATAAACTTTTGACAAAACTTTCTATAGAAATGAAATTTTAACAAAAGTTTCTATAGTAATAAAATTTGACAAAATTTTCTATGGAAATAAAGTTTTGGTAGATTACAAAATTTTCTATAGAAATAAAATTTTGACAAAATTTTCTATGGAAATAAAATTTGGACAAACATTTGTATAGAAATAAACTTTTGACAAAACTTTCTATAGAAATGAAATTTTGACAAAACTTTCTATAGTAATAAAATTTGACAAAATTTTCTATGGAAATAAAGTTTTGGTAGATTATTTTTGGCGATATGGACCAATTTTTGTGTAATAAGTCTTCGGCTATATATAACTAAAGACCGATATGGACCAATTTTTACATGGCTGTTAGATATATTGACAAAATGTACCAAATTTCAACCGTATCGGATGACTTTTGCTCCTCCAAGAGGATCCGGACGTCAAATCTGGGGACGGTTTATATGGGAACTATATATAATTATGGACCGATATGGACCAATTTTTGCATGGTTGTTAGAGATCACATACTAACACCATGTACCAAATTTCAACTGGATCGGATGAATTTTGCTCTTCCAAGAGGCTCCGGAGGTCAAATCTGGGGATCGGTTTATATGGGGGCTATATATAATTATGGACCGATATGGACCAATTTTTGCATGGTTATTAGAGGCCGTAAACTAACATCAGGTACCAAATTTCAACCGGATCGGATGAATTTTGCCCCTCCAAGAGGCTCCGGAGGTCAAATCTGGGGATCGGTTTATATGGGGGCTATATATAATTATGGACCGATACGGACCAATTTTTGCATGGTTGTTAAAAACCGTATACTAAGACCACGTACTAAATTTCAACCGGATCGGATAAATTTTGCTCTTCCAAGAGGCTCCGGTGGTCAAATCTGGGGATCGGTTTATATGGGAGCTATATATAATTATGGACCGATATGGACCAATTTTTGCATGGTTGTTAGAGGCCGTATACTAACATCAGGTACCAAATTTCAACCGGATCGGATGAATTTTGCCCCTCCAAAAGTCTCCGGAGGTCAAATCTGGGGATCGGTTTATATGGGGGCTATATATAATTATGGACCGATATAGACCAATTTTTGCATGGTTGTTAGAGACCGTATACTAAGACCACGTACCAAATTTCAACCGGATCGGATGAATTTTGCTGCTCCGGGAGGCTCCCCAATCCAAATTTGGGGATCGGTTTATATGGGGGCTATACGTAAACGTGGTCCGATATGGCCCATTTTCAATACCATCCGACCTACATCAATAACAACTACTTGTGCCAAGTTTCAAGTCGATAGCTTATTTCGTTCGGAAGTTAGCGTGATTTCCACAGACGGACGGACAGCCGGACAGACGGACAGACGGACGGACGGACAGACGGACAGACGGACGGACGGACGGACATGCTTAGATCGACTCAGAATTTCACCACGACCCAGAATATATATACTATATATAATTATGGACCGATATAGACCAATTTTTGCATGGTTGTTAGAGACCGTATACTAAGACCACGTACCAAATTTCAACCGGATCGGATGAATTTTGCTGCTCCGGGAGGCTCCCCAATCCAAATTTGGGGATCGGTTTATATGGGGGCTATACGTAAACGTGATCCGATATGGCCCATTTTCAATACCATCCGACCTACATCAATAACAACTACTTGTGCCAAGTTTCAAGTCGATAGCTTATTTCGTTCGGAAGTTAGCGTGATTTCCACAGACGGACGGACAGACGGACAGACGGACGGACGGACGGACAGACGGACAGACGGACGGACGGACGGACATGCTTAGATCGACTCAGAATTTCACCACGACCCAGAATATATATACTTTATGGGGTCTTAGAGCAATATTTCGATGTGTTACAAACGGAATGACAAAGTTAATATACCCCCATCCTATGGTGGAGGGTATAAAAAGTTAATATACCCCCATCCTATGGTGGAGGGTATAAAAATGTTTTCTTAATTCCAAAAAACTTAACACCAAAGACGCTAAATCCTCAAAATAAGTTTTTATCTTTAATCTAAAGTTACAAGATTTCAGTTAATTTAAGGACAATTTCTTTAATTCAAAAATGTGTTTATTTACTTTAAGGAAAATTAGCCTTATTCCAAAGGCATGGGACTTTAAGGGAGGTAGGTAAATTTACAAAATTTGTGACCTATATTTAACGATTTCAGATTTAGATATAACTCTCATATATATTCGCCCGATTAAGATATGACCACGGAGGCAAAAGTTTCATTTCGAAAATTTTTAAGTTTTGCACTGCGAGATCAATTAAAATTTTAGCAATGTGTGCCAATTTTTTTCAAAATCGGTTCAGAATTATATAAAGCCCCCATATATATATGTGTTAAGATGGTATCAAAAATGTTGGTATACCTACATAGTGGTGAAGGGTATAATATAGTCAGCCCCGCCCGACTTTAGAATTTACTTACTTGTTTTAGTATAACAATTGTTTTAGAATTAAATTCTGAGTCGATTGAACGATGTCTGTCTGTTCATTTATTTTTGTGTGCAAAGTACAACTCGCAGTTTAAAACCGATCATCCTAAAACTTGGCACAGGGTCTTACTTTTGCTCAAAGACGATCCCTATTGATTTTGGTCATAACTGACGTATTTATGAACCGAACTTCTTCAAATTTCGAACATCTGAATATTTTATGAGTCTCGTAAAACTTGCCAACCAAATCGTTTATATTTAAATATTTGAATATGGACATATAAACCTTCATATAGCTCCTAAAAAACTTAATGTAGTTTAGTCTATACGGTGAAGGGTATACTAAATTTGACCGACCGACTTTAGACTATCCCTATTTGTTCTTAATAATTTATTTTAAAGGAATTAATACTTTTTGAATGTGTACTTTGGATGATTCCCTTTCCCAGATATAATAAAATGGTCCAAAAATATATCCTTTTATTCCGAATTTGTTGATTATTTTTAGATTTTAGCAGCTAAGCTATAACTCCTAGTATCCATGTTTAAGAAAAACTGAGAGAAGAGTTTTATTTTCTGAGGAAGAAAATTTCAAACAAGCAACCTTTCTATTTGAATGAATTATCATAAGTTCGCGAACATTTTCTCTAAGAAAAAATATTTTAAAAGAAAGGGCGATTTTTTTTCTTTAACCTTTAAAAAATTCTTGGAAGGCCGAAGAGCAATGTCCTTAAAATACGAATTTTCCCAAGCATAGAAGACACATTTCTCTGATATAAAGTTTTATTTTTGTTGCCAGAAAGTCGATAAACTGTTCAATGAACTCGTTTTGTTACAGTTATAGTTAAGTGATTCTTACGACTGGGTATCTTTGCATGAAATACAATTTTGTTTGACTAAGGTCAACCTGGCTTTAGTAATTCTAAAACAAGTATATACGGCCGTAAGTTCGGCCAGGCCGAATCTTATGTACCCTCCACCATGGATTGCGTAGAAACTTCTACGAAAGACTGTCATCCACAATCGAATTAATTGGGTAGTGGTATCTTAAAACTTCTTAACATCGTTTTCTAAATTGTGAGTTAGTTCATACGTGGTATATATTAGACAAAAAAGGTATGGATAGGTACGTCTACAAATAATTACGAATCGATATGGATTTTGCACGGTACGTAGAGCCAGAATTGAAATATGGGGGTCGCTTATATGGGGGCTATATACAATTATGAACTTGATATGGACCAATTTTTGTTGGATTGGGGATCGATTTATCTGAGGGCTACATATAACTGCAGACCGATATGGACCTAGTTAGGCATGGTTGTTAACGGCCATATACTAGTACAATGCACAGTGGGCCAAATGACAGGTTTTTGACGCATTAAATCAACGGAAACACCCAGAGCTCTGAAATTTTGTACATATACCACTGGGGATGAGAATAAAGTACGATTAAAATTTTGGACCGATCCGCCCACTGCCACGCCCACTTTAAAATGAAGGCCTATTTCAACCCAAAGGAAGCGCCTAGAGCTCTGAAATTTTGTACATGTACCACTGGGGATGAGAATAAATTATGATAAAAAATTTGGACCGATCCGCCCATTGCCACGCCCACTTTAAAATGAAGGGCGTATTTCAACCCAAAGGAAGCGCTTAGAGCTCTAAATTTTTGTACATGTACCACTGGGGATGAGAATAAAGTATAATCAACATTTCGGACCGATCCGGCCACTGCCACGCCCACTTTCTAGTGTAGGATGTATCTCAACCACATTTATCATACACCAAATCAAATATTTCAATATGTAGTAACATTGGAAACTGGAAATCTAGATTAGAACTGATGCTCACTGTTACTCCATCTTGATCACTGCCTTAAAGTGTATATGATTTCAGCAATTTTAGTTTAATTCAATCGCTCATTTTAGCTAAAAGTTTCAAATACCATAATTTCTGCAACACTATGTTGAAATGGGAACATATTCGTTAAAAAATAACATTTTGTTCTTGAAACATGTTTGCAGTGATCATATTACTTCTGTACGTGTCACTACCTTGACACTCTGCTATATGTAAGTCTATATGTAAATATTAGTTTTATGATTAAGCATATTTTGTAACTGAACTTGTATCGACGAATCAGTTGCAGTAAGACACCCAGGACGACATTTTATTTTATATACCTATTATTAATGATATGGTAGATATTGCAGATTTACCTAAATTTCTCATTCGTTACCATTGTTTTGTCCAGATGTTTCTACTAAACAAAGTAACGCTACTTCATTATATTTCCCTGCACAATTATTTTACTTTTTCTTGATGGTAGACTTATCACTTTTTAATGTTTTTGCATTATTATTACAGCACTGGGAGTTGTTTTCTATCCAATATTTAACAATTTCTGCGTTTTGATTGTAACATCATAATTATAACAGGGTAGCTTTATTAGCACTTATAAGCAGACAAATTTATGTTTGCAAGAAAGACAACATCTCAACCTTTCTAACGCAGTATAAAACTCAACCAATACGTTCCAATATAGTAAGTTCTACTCCAGAAAACATGGGACATACATTATATTTAGCAAAGAAAAAATATGGTTTTTGTCACACATTTTTCTTAAACAACCAAACAATATTTACCATCGCTGTTAATTTTTACTAAAAGTACATACTTTGACTTAAATTTTACATTTTAAATTAAGTTTATAACTTTAAACATTTTTTTTACCAGCAAAATCTCTAAAGCACCTTGCTAAACTATGAATTCAAGAAAAAAATCAATGGCAAGGAGTTGCCACTTTTTCGGCCTGCGACGGCAAAACGGGTTGCCATATTGTTTTACCATTTTGGATTTGTTTTTCGTAATGTGTTGTCAACTTTTTCGTACCACCAAATATTTAATTTTCACAAGTTCAAAAATTGATTTTATGCGTGAGATTTCAACTGACTCGGATGAAATTTGCTCCTCCAAGAGGCTCCAAAACTAAATCTCGGGATCGGTTTATGTGGGGGCTATATATGATTATGGACTGATATGGACCACTTTTGGCATAGTTGTTAAATATCATATACCATTACGTACCAAATTTCAACCAGATCGGATGGATTTTGCTTCTCCAAAAGGCACCGGAGGTCAAATCTGGGGATCGGTTTATATGGGGGCTATATAATTATGGACCGATGTGGACCAATTTTTGCATGGGTGTTTGATATTAACACCACGTTCCAAATTTCAACTGAATCCGATGAATTTTGGTCTTCCAAGAGGCTCCGGAAATCAAATTTGGTGCTCGGTTTATATGGGGACTATATATAATTATGGACCGATGTGGACCGATTCCTGCATGGTTGTCGGAGACCATATACTAACACCACGTACAAAATTTCAACCGGATGGGAATTTTTGCTCCTGCAAGAGACTCCGGAGGTCAAAGCTGGAGATCGGTTTATATGTAGGCTATATATAATTATGGACCGATATGGACCAATTTTTGCATGGTTGTTAAAGACCACATACTAACACCACGTACCAAATTTCAACCGGATCGGATGAATTTTGCTCCTCTAAGAGGCTCCGGCGGTCAAATCGGGGGATCGGTTTATATTGGGGGCTATATATAATTAGGAACCGATGTGGATCAATTTTTGCATGGTTGTTTGAGACCATACACTTACGCCATGTACCAAATTTCAGCCGGATCGGATGAAATTTGCTTCTCTTAGAGGCTCCGCAAGCCAAATCGGGGGATCGGTGTATATGGGGGCTATATATAATTTTTGACCGATGTGGACCAATTTTGGCATAGTTGTTTGAGACCATAATCTTACACCATGTACCAAATTTCAGTCGGATCGGATGAAATTTGCTTCTCTTAGAGGATTCGCAAGCCACATTTGGGGGTCCGTTTATATGGGGGCTATACGTAAAAGTGGACTGATATGGCCCATTTCCAATACCATCCGACCTACATCAATAACAACTACTTGTGCCAAATTTCAAGTCGATAGCTTGTTTCGTTCGGAAGTTAGCGTGATTTCAACAGACGGACGGACATGCTCAGATCGACTCATAATTTCACCACAACCCAGAATAAATATACTAAATATACCCTCCACCATCCTATGGTGGATGGTATAAAAATATCTTTAAAATAATGAAATGTGTCACTTTTTGTAGCTGGAGTACAAGGCAAAAAACTGAATCGGGTGAATTGTGCTACTCCAAGAGGCTCCGGAGGTCAAATATGGGATCGGTTTATATGGGGGCTACATGCAAAAAAAAAAAAAATTCTTTCCACCCAAACGAACTTTGAGACAAACAAAGTTCGTTTCTCATTTTCCCTGTAAGGAAGTTTCTTTGGGAGAAAACTATATACTTTTTGTGATTAACGTTTGTTCTTTTCCATGATGTAAAAACAATTTCATAAAGACTAAAGATTCATAAAGACTAAAGACTAAACAATGTAGAAGAAATTATTCGATTTTATAACTTTTTTAAATTCTACCTTTCGCCTGGACGGAGAATCGAACCGCGGACCATGAAATTTGTAAACCAGCACACTATCCACTGATCTACGTAGCTGTTATTGTCATCTATAGATAATTATCCATATAAGTTATATTAATATAGCACAGCTTGCGGCGCCCACGAACCGATTAAACAAACTTTTATTTTAATAGAAACAAACATTTAGTTGAGCACAGTGGAGCAGTGATTGCTACGTCCTCCTTGCATGCCAAGGGTCGTGGGTTCGAGCCCTGCTTCGACCGAACTTTTTTTGTTTACATATATTCCAGATATGTTCGGAAAATTCCGAAAAGATGTTCAACATTACATACTACTATATTAAATTTTTACTATGAACTGTAAAGACTTAAAGTTAGAAAAGAACAGTGCTTGATATAAACAAAATGGACTGTGTTGTTGATTGAAATATTTTTTTTTTTATTGAAAAAAAAAAATAAATAAAAATTTTGCAACAAGCGAATTTTTTGGTGATAAAAGTTTAAAATTTTCGAAGAAATTCAAAAAACTCTAACAAAAGAAAAACGTTTTGTGTACACGTTTTCCAAACGTTTTTTCTTTGCGTGTATATACTATAATTATGGACCGATGTGGAACAATTTTTGCATATTTGTTAGAGACCATATACTAACACCACATACCAAATTTGAACCGGGTCGGATGAGTTTTGCTTTTCCAAGAGGCTCCTGTGGTCAAATGTGGGGATCGGTTTATATGGGGACTATACATAAAAGTGGTCCGATATGGCCCATTTGCAATACAATCCGACCTCCATCAATAAGAACTACTTGTATCAAGTTTCAAGTCGATAGCGGACTGACGTGGCTAGATCGACTCAGAATTTTACTACGATCCAAAATATATATACCAAAATATATATACGTGTTACAAATTGAATGACAAATCAATATACCCCTCGTCCAATGGAGGAGGTTATAAAAAGCTAAAAACAAAATTAATTGACAATAGTCTCTCAGTAACAAGTTAAAGAGAATTGTGTCTTAAATGTATCTTTACTTCAATTCTCTTCTTTGGCTCTGACACAATGCCAAAGTATTAGTGTAAAGAGAAAATCTTAATTACTCCAAATGCATTCATTGGAAATTTTTGGGGGGTTCTAATTCAAATTCAGATGTATTATCTGATCTAATGCAGAAGTTGGCTATATTTCCCATACTAATTGACTCAATTTTAGTGACATATTAATTCTATGGCTGTAAAATATCAAAGTATAAGAAAAATTACACATTCTAATCATCTACGATTCGATCGTATTAATTATATCGTATTTGTTTCATATATGTATGCGTTACCAAGCTATCATAAAATTTTGTACAATACAATAATTTACTAAGCGGTCTTATTTAAATTTCCCACAGTGTAATACTTGGCTCCCAGAAATATCAAGCATATTGGTTCAAATTTAGATACAGCTACTTAATTTTCTTAAATACGAACATACAATAAAGAAGAGCAAAGCATGCGATCAATCGTCAGGCGTGCTTTAAGGTATTATATGGGAGCCACCGTGGAGCAGTGGTTAGCATGCCCGCCTTGCATACACAAGGTCGTGGGTTCAATTTCTGCTTCGACCGAACACGAAAAAGTTTCTCAGCGGTAGATTATCCCACCTCAGTAATGCTGGTGACATTTCTGAGGGTTTCAAAGCTTCTCTAAGTGGTTTCACTGCAATGTGGAACGCCGTTCGGACTCGGCTATAAAAAGGAGGTCCCTTGTCATTGAGCTTAACATGGAATCGGGCAACACTCAGTGATAAGAGGGAAGTTCACCAATGTGGTATCACAATGGACTGAATAGTCTAAGTGAGCCTGATACATCGGGCTGCCACCTAACTTAACCTAAGGTATTATATAGTCGGCCCATCCAACTTTCCACTTTTTAGTGAATCTCCAAGTTTTGTAATCATATCGACCAAACCATATCTCACATGATTTCACTGTAGTATGTTAAGAATAAACAAAGGACCAAACATTCATTCAATTCACTCATTCACTTACTCACACTTAAGTGCCGGTGCAAGTTCCATTGCCGCTGCTGGAAGTTTGCTTATTTAAAATGAAAAGACCCTTAATGCAAGTGCATCAAGGAACCCAAAGCCAAAGATGAGGAAAACAAGAAACGACACCACATACGCCTTGTCCGTCCATACCGACCCGACCCCAGTGTATGCCAAAGAAGGATGTTATGTTCACTATGAAGGCCGTTAAGACAGTAAACTTCATAAAATATAAATAAACTACACCAACACAAATTTACAAAGCAGACACACACTCGCAGACTCTTGTCCAAAATGCATTTCTTGTCCTTATTTTGATTTTCAAAGAAGCATCGCTAAATGGACCTTAAGTTCGAGTGGACAGCTTCCTGTGAATTCACGACAATGATGGTAGCCATTAATGAGGAGGGGTCTGCTTTATGAAAGTCTGCTAAAAGTTGGAGCACATTCATAGTAATAAGACTAAAGCATAGTCTAAGTAAAAATAATTTTAAAGCAAAAAAAAAAAAAAAAAACGAAGCTATGTGAATTATTTGCATTGGTGTGCATTACATAGAGAAAGTGTGCACTAACACATACAAACATCAGTTTCATTTGGTGAGATCATAAAGAGATTTGGGTTGCTGAAAACGGAAGCGTAGAAAGAACATTTCGAAAATTGTTTGAATCATAATAAAAAAGCATACAATTAGAAAAGTTGAAGGACTTAGAGGGGCGTCGGTAAAAAAATGTTGGCATCGAAATTATTAAAACAAATATGCTCAACGCCAGTACTTTATCAGCTTTTCGTCCCTAAAAATTCCTAATTCCTAAGAATTTCAAAATAAGTTTCCAATTAAACGAAACATATATACGGGAGTAAGTTCGACCAGGCCGAATCTTATGTACCCTCCAACATGGATAGCGTACAAAGTTCTGCAAAAGACTGCCATCTGCAATCGAATTACTTGGGTTGTGGTGAGACTTGCCGATGGCAAGGTATCTTAAAATTTTCCAACATTATATTCATATTAATTCAACTCCCTGGGCAAAATTTAAAGCAACCTAGGGCAAAACTCTGGCTTCTGAGGCCATATAAGTGCATATCGGGCGAAAGATATATATGAGAGCTATATCTAAAACTGAACCGATTTCCTCCAAAATCAATAGGGTTCTGCTCTGACCCCAAAATGACAAATTTGAAGTTGATTGGGCTCAAATTGCGACCTAGACTTTGATTACAAAAATGTGTTCACAGACAGACCGGCTCTGAGCAATAGTGCCAAAGACACCATACGTCTACCTCGTCTCCTTCTGGGTGTTGCAAACATATGCACTAACTTATAATACCCTGTTCCACAGTGTGGCGCAGTATATAAAAAGACAGCCAAATATCGATATATGCTTGCTCAGTTCTTAACCGGTTTATATAGAAGAGTCTATAAATACAGACGACCTGGTATTGATTCCGAGCCAAAAAAAAAAAAAAACAATATTTTGTCAACGTCAAATTTAAACTGGATCAAATGAAATTTGTTCCTCCATGATATTCTAGCTTTAGGATCTGTTTATATGGTGCAAAATATATTATTATTAACCAATATGGATCAAATTTTGCATGATTAGTAAAAAGTATAAAATGACATCACATACCAAATTTCAACCAGATCGGATGAAATTTGGTTCTCCAGGAGATTTAAGAAGTAAAATCTGGGCATCGGTTTATATGGGGCCTATAACATATATAATCATACAGGCATACCAACTTTTCTATGGCTGTTGGAGGCCACAACCTACCACAACTTACACTGAAAAAATATTTCTTTGATTCCAAACATTTCTTTTTTTTTAATTTACGAATGCGTTTTAGCTTACCATAGAATTTGCACTTATATTGTCCAAAAGTCTATGAACTTTTCAATGAAGTATGTGGGTGCTATATATAATCGTGTACCCATACGGCCAATTTTTGCATGGTTGTTAGAAGTCATAGACTGCCACCTCATACCAAATTTCAACCCGATCGAATGAAATTTATTACTCATAGAGGCTACGCAATCCAAAGCTGGGGATCGGTTTATATGGGGGTTACACCTACAAGTGGTCCGATGTGGTCCATTTGCAATACCATTCGACGTACATCAATAATAACCCAGCAAAAAACGCGTCGCCAAAAATGTAATGAAAATGTTCTTTTTGGATCCGGAAGTGGTGCAAAATTGACACAGAAGCGATGAATTTAACATGGGCTTGTCATAGGACGGAAGTTCTCCATTTCAACAGCCGTTGCACTGAATTCACTTCTTTGGGTGTGTTCCGATTTCAATGTTTTGGATGTAAATTTAAAAAATTCTGTGATATTTTGTCACATAAATAATTTTTATAAATTTTTATAATTTTTAATGGATTCTAAGGCTTGTCGGAAACGTTCGACCTCAAATATTTTCAAAAATTCACAATTTTTTCAGGTTGTATTTAGCATTTTTGTTGACAAAATTTAAATGGTTTGTAACATTCTATGAATTTTTACTCTGTTTTTAACCTATTTGAAACAAAAAAAGTTAAAATTATCCATTAAAAGTATAAAAAAACCAAGTTATAAAAAATTGAATTAAAATAACTTCCTGGGTTGCTAAAATACAGAACATCATTGGGAGTGCATCTTCTGGAAGTGCTTTTAAAGTTATGCCTTTGGAAGAACTTCCAAATTTTTTTTGCTGGGTAACTACTTGTACTATCAACTTGTACATCAACTGAGAATTTCACTACGACCAAGATTTCGATGTATTAAAAACGAAATGACAAAGATAATACAACCCACATCCATTGGTGGCGGATATAAAAACGAAAGCAAAATGTATAGGGAGCGCAGATTAAAAATTTGGAAAATTTATTTTTCCAAATATATGAGAATTACGTAGCCTAACTTTTAGGATGTGTAATATTGAGGACAGATTTCTTTAAAATAATGAAATTTTATTTAAAATAAAGTTTATGATCTTTGCTTCAAAATGTTTTTGGTAAATTTGGGAAATTTTCTTCCCTTACCCAGCAAACAAATTTGGAAGTTCTTATAAAGGCACAACTTTAAAAGCACTTCCAAAAATGTCTTCCCAAAGATGTTCTTTATTCTAAGTGCATAGGAAGTTCATATGAGTCAATTTTTTTATAATTCGTTTTTTTTTAATATTTTTAATGGGTAAATTTAACTTTTTTGTTTCAAAAAGCTTTAAAGCAGATTAAGAATTATCAAAATTGTCGAAATTTTTTAAATTTTGCCGAAAAAATGTTGAATCCATTCTAGAAAAGTTGCGAATTTTTGAAAATATTTGATATCAAACGTTGTGTATAAGAGTTGGAATGCATTAAAAATCATAAAAAAATTAAAAATTATTTATTTGTCAAAATATCACTAAATTTCTTAATTCACATCCAAAACACAGAATTCGCATCACACCTTAAGAAGTGATGCAAATTCAGTGCAACGGCTGTTGAAATGGTTTCTGCGCCAATTTTGCATCACTTCCGGATCCAAAGAGAACATTTTCACTTCTTTTTGGCGACGCTTTTTTGCTGGATCGTTAAAGACGTATGCGTTTGAATTAAGGCATGTAAAGAAACACATTTTTGATTTAAAGAAATCGTCCTTAAATTAACTGAAATATTGATTTTTTAGATTTAAGATAGAAACGCTTCAAATATATGCTAAGACTTATTTTGAAGATTTTCTATCTGTGGTTTATAGTTGTTTGAGATTTAAGAAAACATTTTTTACTTTGAAGAATACGTTCTAATTTAGATTTTTAAACTGGAATTTGTAAAAATTAATAAAATGATGAAATGGAAAAATGAATGAAAATTTGATTTAATTAATCCTAGATTTAAAGTCAGATAGAGCGCTAAACAGTATCTTTTTTAAAGAAGCCGCATATTTGGCTCGGAATCAATACCAAAATCCGTAAAGAAAGGTCGAAATCTTTTGATCCAAGTAAATTTTTTTTCGTGGAAGTGAGAAAGATGTGCCGGAAGATAACAAAGTTTTTTGAGTTAGTCTTTAGGGAATTGTTCCATCTTTAGGAAATGGTCACAATTTCACATCTTGTCAAAGAATCAATGTTTAGCACAACAAGTATCCAAACGAGTTCTCTTTTAGCGAAACGCCAATGGTAAACGATGATTGTTAGTCTAAAATTTCGTGTTGGGAGGAACCAATTTTTTTTGCGTGTAGATAAAACTGCGTTTTTATTCGACCCTTGATGACATAAGAAGGTTTTGAACATATTCCAAAATTCAATTAAAACACTAGCAATAATTCCCGCACGGCGCATTTTGGTTTTAAAGGTACCTTAATAAAAGTGATTCAACATTTCATGAAAAATGAATTTTCTTAGCATACACTTGTAGAAGTGTAGAAATTGCCGTCCAAATTAGTCCAGATTTATATATGTATATGGGAATATACACATTTATTATACCCTCCAGCATAGGATGGCGGTATATTAACTTTGTCATTCCGTTTGTAACACATCGAAATATTGCTCTAAGACCCCATAAAGTATATATATTCTGGGTCGTGGTGAAATTCTGAGTCCATCTGAGCATGTCCGTCCGTCCGTCTGTTGAAATCACGCTAACTTCCGAACGAAACAAGCTATCGACTTGAAACTTGGCACAAGTAGTTGTTATTGATGTAGGTCGGACGGTATTGCAAATGGGCCATATCGGTCCACTTTTACGTATAGCCCCCATATAAACGGAACCCCAAATTTGGCTTGCGATTGCTCTAAAAGAAGCAAATTTCATCCGATCCGGCTGAAATTTTGTACATGGTGTTAGTACATGGTCTCTAACAACCATGCAAAAATTGGTCCATATCGGTCCACTGTTACGTATAGCCCCCATATAAACGGACCCCCAAATTTGGCTTGCGATTGCTCTAAGAGAAGCAAATTTCATCCGATCCGGCTGAAATTTGGTACATAGTGTTAGTATATGGTCTCTAACAACCATGCAAAAATTGGTCCACATCGGTCCATAATTATATATAGCCCCCATATAAATCGATCCCCAGATTTGACCTCCGGAGCCTCTTAGAGGAGCAAAATTCATCCGATCCGGTTGAAATTTGGTACGTGGTGTTATTATATGGTCTCTAATAACTATGCAAGAATTGGTCTATAGCGGTCCATAATTATATATAGCCCCCATATAAATCGATCCCCAGATTTGTCCTCCGGAGCCTCTTGGAGGAGCAAACTTCATCCGATCCGGTTGAAATTTGGAACATGGTGTTAGAATGTGGTCTCTAACAAACACGCAAGAATTGGTCCATATCGGTCTATAATGATATATAGCCCCCATATAAACCGATAAACCGATTTGACAAAATTTTATTTCTATAGAAAATTTTGTCAAAATTTTATTTCTATAGAAATTTTTTTCCAAATTTTATTTCTATAGAAAATTTTGTCAAAATTTTACTTCTATAGAAAATGTTGTCAAAATTTTATTTTGTCAAAATTTTATTTCTATAGAAACTTTAAACTTAATTATATACGTATTTAATCGGCCTTTTTAATATATACCACGTATGGACTATGTGGTATATATTACGGTGTTAGGAAGTTTTAAGATACCTTGCCATCGGCTTCAGTAGAAGTTTCTACGCAATCCATGGTGGAGGGTACATAAGCTTCGGCCTGGCCGACCTTACGGTCGTATATACTTGTTTTTGTTAGGCTTTCCTTACTTATTTTCATCTGTTTTTTTTTTTATCTCCTCTCTGTAATGCCGTGGCATTCAATTAAATTGACATATTTTTGTATTACAAAGCCTTAGTATTCATGAAGCCCAGATAATTTAAAGCAGCAAATGCATAAAATTAAGTAATGAGAGTCTGTTATTACAAATTGAAGAGACGATTTGCCTTCATCTAATATTCCATTATGGTGAGATGGCCAATAAAGTCAATTCCCAAGTAGAATAAATTATAATTGTATTTGTAATAACTACTTAATATGTATTTAAGACACACAAAGCAAATCATAATCATGGATATGTCAACACTAACTCACTCTCACTCACAGACACACATTCACATGAACCAATGTTTACACAAAACCATTCTGTAAGGATAATAGTTCTTCTGGCGCACCACCGACTTTAACACACTTAATTACTCTATAGGGGTAGTGCAATTACTGTATGGTGATTTTAGAGCCTTTGAGCGACAGGGATGTAGGATAAGAAGTTACCCAAGTGACATACACTCCCACCCATACATACATAGACACAATTACAGTCACAATTATAGCGATACACTTGCAATAGCTATAAACAACAATAACACAGCCAAAGGACATAAGACGAAGCAAGAAGGGCCATGGACATGTGGGAATACAAAGAGACAATGCTTTTGGCTACGCAATGCTCGTTGTTGTGTTGGGCTATGACGTTTCTATGCCTATGAAGCCGGCTTTGGATACCAAAAATAAATCCGTTAACAAACAACAAAACGCTTATCACACCAAAATACTCGGCCATGTTGTTATTTTTATTACTTAGCGAGCAAGTTTCCAAAAGTAATCCCAACATTAGCAACGCAATCAAAAGTATTACCATGGAAAATGTGCTGAAATTCTTGTCTCTGTTTGATGCTTCTTCGACATTGCCAGTGTTAAGCCGATCATTGTCACAGTGACCTCAAGTGGCAGCATTGTATTTTGTGTGGGAATTATTTGCTTGTAGGGTCTCCATATTATGTTTAATAACCTCCACGAAAGGATGGAGAGTATACGATATTAACATTATAATACACGATCAAACATAATTAATTAGTCATAAACGGAATTTTAGGAAAACAAACATTGGATTTTCACTGCAAGGAAGTTTTTTTTTGCAAGAAAAGTATAGACTCGTGAGTCTTTTTTCATTTTCAAACTGAAATGGCACACGACCCAGAATATATGGGGTCTGAGAAATATAGCTCTCAGACCCCATATATTCTGGGTCGTGGTGAAATATTGAGTCGATCTAGCGATTTCTGTCAGCCCGTCCGGCTGCCTAAATCAAATAACTTACGAACGAAACAAGCTATCGACTTGAAACGTAGCAGAAATAGTTGGCATTGATGTAGGTCGGTATTGAAAATGGCCCTCTTTTAGGTATAGCCCTTATGTAAACGGATTACCAGATTTGGCTTGCGGAGGCTTTATAACGAGCAAGTTTCATCAGATCCGGTTGAAGTTTGGTACGTAATATTAACATATGGTCTCTAACAACAACAAGTATATACGACTGTAAGTTCGACCAGGCCGAAGCTTATGTACCCTCCACCATGGATCCATCCACCACCGAATTACTTGGGTTGCGGTAACGCTTGTCGATGGCAAGGTATTTTAAAACCACCTAACACCGTCTTCTAAATTGTAAGTAAGTCCATACGTGGTATATATTAAATTAAAAAAAGACCGATTAAATACGTATATAATTCAGTTTGAAAAAATTTTCTATAGAAGTAAAATTTTAACAAAATTTTCTATAGAAATAAAATTTTGACAAACATTTTTATAGAAATAAAATGTTTACAATATTTTCTACAGAAATAAAATTTTTACAAAATTTTCTATAGAAATAAAATTTTCACTAAATTTTCTATAGAAATAACGTTTTGACAAAATTTTCTATAAAAATAAAATTTTAACACAATTTTCTATAGAAATAAAATTTTTACAAAATTTTCTATAGAAATAAAATGTTGGTAGATTATTTTTGGCACGAGTGGCAACCATGATTATGAACCGATATGGACCAATTTTGATTGGGGATCGGCTATATATAACTAAAGACCGATATGGACCAATTTTGGTATGGTTGTTAGCGGCCATATACTAACACCACGTTCCAAGTTTGAACCGGATCGGATGAATTTTGCTCCTCCAAGAGGCTCCGCAAGCCAAATCTGGGGATCGGTTCATATGGGGGCTATATATAATTATGGACCGATGTGGACCAATTTTTGCATAGTTGTCAGAGATCATATACCAACACCATGTACCAAATTTCAGCCGGATCGGATGAAATATGCTTCTCCTTGAGGCTCCGCAAGCCAAATCTGAGGGTCCGTTTATATGGGGGCTATACGTAAAAGTGGACCGATATGACCCATTTGCAATACCATCCGCCCTACATCAATAACAACTACTTCTGCCAAGTTTCAAGTCGATAGCGTGATTTCAACAGACGGACGGATGGACATGCTTAGATCGACTCAGAATTTCACCACGACCCAGAATATATACTTTATAGGGTCTTAGAGCAATATTTCGATGTGTTACAAACGGAATGACAAAGTTATCATATGGTGGAGGGTATAAAATTGGTACATATCCGTTCATAGTTTTATATAGTCCCCATATAAACCAATCCCTAGATTTCATTTCCTGGAGGTGCACATTTCATACGAATCGGTTTGAAGTTCACATAAAACAGTTGATTGGTGGAATTGATTTTGGTTAACCCTTAAAAATCCCTTGCAAATTTCAAGCAAATCGAAGAACTTTGAATCAAATTTAGTAAATAGTTTTATTCGTTTTTGAGCTTACCTCGAACATACATATAAACAAAGTTCGGATTTTATATACATATATAGGGAGCCACCGTGGTGCAATAGTTAGCATTCCCGCCTTGCATATACAAGGTCGTGGGTTCGATTCCTGCTTCGACCGAACACCAAAAAGTTTTTCAACGGTGGATTATCCCACCTCAGTAATGCTGGTGACATTTCTGAGGGTTTCAAAGCTTCTCTAAGTGGTTTCACTGCAATGTGGAACGCCGTTCGGACTCGGCTATAAAAAGGAGGTCCGTTGTCATTGAGCTTAACATGGAATCGGGCAGCACTCAGTGATAAGAGAGAAGTTCACCAATGTGGTATCACAATGGACTGAATAGTCTAAGTGAGCCTGATACATCGGGCTGCCACATAACCTAACCTACCATAACCTACATATATAGATAGTCTCAAGGGTCCATAGAAGGTTAGGTTAGGTTAGGTTAAAGTGGCAGCCCGATTAAATTTCAGGCTCACTTAGACTATTCAGTCCATTGTGATACCACATTTAACTAAAAGTACCTATTACATATGGGCACTTCTAGTCTTAACCACTGAACCTTCTCTATTATTTACTTTTGTGGAACCAACCAGATTGCTCCAAAAACATTAACAAACTGCTTAAGTTAACGTTTTCCAGGTCAGCCAGTAATCTAAAGCTATATGCTCCTAAAATTCGCTTACGTCTTACACAAAAAGCAGGACACTCACACAAGAGGTGTTTAATTGATTCCTTTTCCTCCACGTCATGACAGCTTATACAATAGTCATTATACTTCGCACCTATAGTTTTTGCAAATTCGCCTATCAGGCAGCGACCCGTTATAGCAGATATTAGGAGTGCTATCTGACGCCTTGAGAACACTAGCATATCTAGTGTGCGGTTTAAGTTTAAATGGGGCCATAGAATAAAACCGTGTGTGTTTGAGAGAAAAGTTTAAACTTTTTGTGTTAAACATTGACTCTTTTACAGGATGTGAGAAAAATTGTGACTTCAGTGATAAGATAAAATACCTTTTGATTTATTTATTTATTACAAGAATTACGATCATAATAAATTATAAAAATAATTATAAAAAAAATTGGTGCTAACAGCAAAGGTTTTTGACCAAAATAAAAAAAAAAACAAGTATATACGGCCATAAGTTCGGCCAGGCCGAAGCTTTTGTACCCTCCATCATGGATTGCGTAGAAACTTTTTCTAAACACTGCCATCCACAATCGAATTACTTAAGTTGCGGTAACGCTTGCCGATGGGAAGGTATCTTAAAACCTCCTAACACCATCTTCTAAATTGTATGTAAGTCCATACGTGGTATATATTAAATCAAAAAAGATCGATCCAATACGTATATAATTCAGTTTGATAAAGTAGACATAAAATTTTGACAAAATTTTCTACAGAAATAAAATTTTAACAAAATTTTCTATAGAAATAAAATTTTCTATAGAAATAAAAATTTTGACAAAATTTTCTATAGAAAGAAAATTTTGATAAAAATTTCTACAGATATAAAATTTTAACAAAATTTTCTATAGAAATAGACTTTTGACAAAATATTCTATAGAAATAAAATCTTGGTAGATTATTTTTGGCTCGAGTGGCAACCATGATTATGAACCGAATAAAATTTGAACAAAATTTTCTATAGAAATAAAATTTTGACAATGATGAAAATTTTATTGTGAACCGAATAAAATTTTAACAAAATTTTCTCTAGAAATAAAATTTTGACAAAATTTTCTATAGAAATAAAATTTTGACAAAATTTTCTATATAAATAAAATTTTGGTAGATTAATTTTGGCTCTAGTGGCAACCATGGTTATGAACCGATATGGACCAATTTTTGAGTGATTGGACCAATTGTTGTATGGTTGTTAGCGACCATATACTAACACCACGTTCCTAATTTGAAACGGATCGGATGAATTTTGCTCCTCCAAGAGGCTCTGGAGGTCAAATCTGGAGAACGTTTTATATGGGGGCTATATATAATTATGGACCGATATGGACCAATTCTGGCACGGTTGTTAAAGATCATATACTAACACCATGTTCAAAATTACAACCTGATTGGATGAAATTTGCTTCTCTTGGAGACTTCGCAAGCCAAATCTGGGGATCGGCTTATATGGGGGCTATATATAATTATGAACCGATGTGGACCAATTTTTGCATGGTTATTAGAGACCATATAACAATACCAAGTACCAAATTTCAGCCGGATCGGATGCAATTTGCTTCTCTTTGGGGCTTCGCAAGCCAAATCTGGAGATCGGTTTATATGGGGTCCATATATAATTATGGACCGATGTGGACCAATTTTTGCATGGTTATTAGAGACCATATAATAACATCATGTACCAAATTTCAGCCGGATCGGATGAAATTTGCTTCTCTTTGAGGCTCCGCAAGCCAAATCTGGGGATCGGTTTATATGGGGGCTATATATAATTATGGACCGATGTGCACCAATTTTTGCATGATTGTTAGAGACCATCTACCAACACCATGTACCAAATTTCAGCCGGATCGGATGAAATATGCTTCTCTTAGAGGCTCCACAAGCCAAATCTGGGGATCGGTTTATATGGGGGCTATATATAATTATGGACCGATGTGGACCGATGTGGACCAATTTTCGCATGATTGTTAGAGATCATCTACCAACACCATGTACCAAATTTCAGCCGGATCGGATGAAATATGCTTTTCTTAGAGGCTCCACAAGCCAAATCTGGGGATCGGTTTATATGGGGGCTATATATAATTATGAACCGATGTGGACCAATTTTTGCATGGTTGTTAGAGACCATATACCAACACCATATACCAAATTTCAGCCGGATCGGATGAAATATGCTTCTGTTAGAGGCTCCACAAGCCAAATCTGAGGGTCCCTTTATATGGGGGCTATACGTAAAAGTGGACCGATATGGCCCATTTTCAATACCATCCGACCTACATCGATAACAACTACTTGTGCCAAGTTTCAAGTCGATAGCTTATTTCGTTCGGAAGTTAGCGTGATTTCAACAGACGGACGGACGGACGGACGGACGGACATGCTTAGATCGACTCAGAATTTCACCACGACCCAGAATATATATACTTTATGGGGTCTTAGAGCAATATTTCGATGTGTTACAAACGGAATGACAAAGTTAATATACCCCCATCCTATGATGGAGGGTATAAAAATACCTTTTGATTTTCATCAACTTTGCCTGAAATTGAAAATCAAGAGTACATCTGAGTACATCAATAGATATGTCAAAATTGGTTTACATCTTGAGGGGATAGTAGGCGTTCTAATCATCCACATTATCTAAAATGGGTTCTTCCCATAATTTACCGATAGTTTGGTGAACATCAATAAGGAAGAAATGAAACACTTACAACGTGTCCAACGGACCTGTTGTCTTGTATAACTGAGACAATGATGATCACGTCAAGTAGAGAAGGGGAGATGGAGGGTGGAGAATTGTACCCCAGAACAGAGGAAAATAATTGCTATACCGATGGATCGAAGATGTGGAGGACCCAGACATGGAGATCTTATTCTGATTGCTGGACCACAGCACAATCATGCAGGTAAAAGTAGCTGCCATAATGGAATGGAAATAACACGAGGTCATAAAACGTTAAACTTTTCACAGATTGGCAGTAGGCAATATCAGACATTATGGTTCGATCGCGAACCGTACTGGAATACAAAAGCATGATCAACGAATACTTGGAATACGACAGAATCCGCATAAGAGAAAGAAAACATACCCCCAATGAATATACCCCAATACGTATTTATTTTCGGATATACTTTGAATGGAATGAATGGATTATTATATTACATAGACAACGCAATAAAAATGGGAGACAACGCAACAAAAATGGGAGACACACAGATCGATGTGGACCAATGCGACGGTCTGAAGGGCGACGAAAATACTATGGAATGACCCAGATAAGAACAAATATATACGGCGGTAAGTTCGGCCACGTCGAATCTTATGTACCCTCCACCATGGATTGCGTAGAAACTACTACTCAAGACTGTCATCCACAATCGAATTACTTGGGTTGTGGTAATACTTACCGACGGCAAGGCATCTTAAAACTTCTTAACATCGTCTTCAAAATTCTAAGTTAGTCCATACATACAATCCATATATTAGAGAAAACAAGTATATACAGCAGTAAGTTCGGCTGGACCGAATAATAAATACTCACCACCATGAATCAAATTATTATAGTTTCCTTTGAAATTTCCCGAAGATAAATTTGAATATTTAACCTATGAAGACTATATCAGATTATGGATTTATAAGAACCTTTTTTGTTTGAGTTTTAGAGGAATCATTAACATCTCTTGTAAGTGTGCAAGAAAATGGTGAAATAACGCCTTGATTTGAAATCTAAAATCTGTAGATTTTCACCCCCATTATTTAAATTACGAGAAGTAAAATCTGGAAATTTTACATTCAGTTTCAAGCAATTTTCATGATCAGTATGGACTAATTTTTGTGTGATTGAGGATCGGTTTATCTGGGGGCTATATATATAACTAGAGACCGATATGGTCTCTAGTTATATAATTCATCCGAATCGGATGAATTTATCCGAATCGGATTCATCCGAATCGGAGCAAAAATTCATCCGATTCGGAGGCTCTGGGGGTCAAATCTGGGATCGGTTTATTAAGGGCCTGGTCTTATATGGACTAAGTTTTGCATGGGTGTCAGTGTCCATATACTAACACAAAATACAAAATTTCAACTGAATCGGATGAATTGTGCTCCTCCAAGAGGCTCCAAAACCAAATCTAGTGATCAGGATTTGCATGGTATGGACAAATTTTTGCATGGTTGTTAAAGATCACATACTAACACCATGTGCCAAATTTCAACCGGATCGAATGAAAATTTCACCTCCAAGGAGCTTCGGAGGTAAAATCTGAGGATCGGTTTATATGGGGTCTATATATAATTATGGACCGATATGGACCAATTTTGCATGGTTGTTGGAGACTATATACTAACACCACATACCAAATTTCAACCGGATTGGATGATATTTGTTTCTCTAAGATTCTCCGTAAACCAAATCGGGTGTCGATTTATATGGGGGCTATACGTAAACGTGGTCCGATATGGTCCATTTACAATACCATCCGACCTACATCAATAACAACTACTTGTGCCAAGTTTCAAGTCGATAGCTTATTTCGTTCGAAAGTTAGCGTGATTTCAAGAGACGGCCAAATCCAAATAAACCCACAGTGCGCCTATGTCTTCATCTTTTTGTTTACTGGCTAAATAAAACTTGCAAAGTCTTAAGGCTTTGTTTTTATTTGAGGTCGTTGTTTTTGCACGGCCCATTGTTTCTGTTGTCGTTTCCGTTTAATGCGTAGTAGTGTTGGTTGGTTTTGTCAAGATGTTTTTATTGTTAGTTATTATTTCCATTTATTGTGGTCCAAACACTAAAAGCCAGGCCAAAGTGAACGAACTGTGTTGAGATGAGATTATATTTCGTTTACTTGAGATATAGTCTTATGATGATGATGGTGGTGGCGGTGGTGATGATGATGGCTGATGTCGGCTTAAATGAAGAGAGAAGGCCAGCAAATGAAAAGACAAATTTTCATAATTACTTTATTGGGATAATAATTTCAGTACTACGATTAACTGCTACGTCATACTCTCAACAAGATAAGTGACTCCTCCAACAGTTTTACCTTGTGCCTGGCAAGGGACTTTTGTTGGCCCTTTTGTTGGAAGAGACATATCTGTATCTGTAGCGATAATCATATTCAATTTAATTATAAAAGAATAACCAGAGTCGTAGACTAATTTTATTTGATGGAACAAAATGCTCATATGAAAATGATTGCAAATGTTTTTTTATACACACCATTTTAGTGGTATGGATGTGGTATGTTTACCATTTCATTTGAAATAAATCGAAAATCGAAATTTACGACCTTTTAAGACGATTTAGCATGTGTCTGTTTGAATAGTTATGTCTACCTCTTCTAATCATGCTACGGATTTATGATCAGATAATGAAGCTGCCCTTTTTTGTCGGAAATTTTTGCCTCCGGCAGCGGCGTCTTGAGGGCTAAGCCGATATAAATTTGTCCATTCGGCGGCGGACAATTATGCATAAAATCAATTTATTCGAACGGTAATGAGATTAGTTGTACAACCAATCTTACAAACAAAATTACTTTTCATTTAAATTTTCTGAGCTAAATTTTTGCAAAATTATTATAGCGGCTTGAAGATGATTGGTTGTGTTCAAAATTTTGGAAAAAAAACAACAATTATAAAGGATGTGAAGATAAATTCGCGAGTTAAATTCGTGGTTTGTGTCTTGGCTAAGCAAAATTCAAATTTGTGGAACGAATTTAACTTGTGGAACACATTCCAAAAAAATAATTTTTCTTAAAAAAAGCAAATTTGTGGTGGAAAAACTGCCAAACACTGTTTTCGTCTTCTTTGACCTATTTGATCCTACTACTACTCAAATTAAAGAAAATTGAGCCGTCTACAACTCATTCTCAGAAAATTTTCAAATCGGGTAAGTAGTTTGGATGTTGGCGGCTTAAAAAGGTTAAAAAACGGCGTTTTTTTAGTAAAAATGTGGCAGAAAAAACCATAAAAAAATTCATATAAAATATAAAATACGATGCTAACAGCAATTTTGGTTTTTTTGGACAACAAATAGCGGACTTATAATTTTTTTGGTAAAAGACCGAAAAGACCAAATCAAAAAATTTTCTGAGAATGAGTTGTAGACGGCTCAATTTTCTTTAATTTGAGTAGTAGTAGGATCAAATAGGTCAAAGAAGACGAAAGATATGCTCAAAATTGTAAGTGTACCTCCAAAAATTTAAAAAAAGTTCAAAAATTTGTATCTCGAAAACCAATAGACAGAAAATTTTTTAAAACTCATTTTCGTGTTTAGTAGGTCAAAATCAATGGGAAAAAGTATGCTAGAAACAAAAAACAGAGACAATGTTGTTATTTGTGACCTAGTGTAATAGATATTGGTTATTGCAAAACATCAAAATTAGAAATTTTAAAGTCCTATGTACAGTTTTTGAGCTATATTGTCGCCAGATATCGGTTATATATAGCTCCGATATTGGATATCCTATATCTTTTTTTTAATTTTGGTTTTTGGTGCAGGCCAATATCTACCACTGGAATTTTGTCTGGTCAATACCTCTCAAATGGTTCCTTAGGTATAGGCGATTTAATATCGGGGCTATATATAGCCGATATCTGCTGACACTATATCTCAAATACTGTGCACGAGGTTTTTGAAGTTATTTAAGAATCTTATTTTGGTACCCCTTAGATGTTTTTATTATTGTATTTTAATATCTTATGTTCAGGATATATTGACATTTTTATACGACTTTAGAATTATTAGCGGTTATCTCTTATGGATAAATTTTTCGACGATATAAAACCACCAATGCATAGTATGACTACACATAAAATAACTGACGGTGTTTGGCAGTTTTTCCACCACAAATTTGCCTCTTTTTAAGAAAAACTATTTCTTTGGAATGCGTTCCACAATTTAAATTCGTCCGACAAAGTTAAATTCGTTCCACAAATTTGAATTTTGCTTAGCCAAGACACACACCACGAATTTATCTTCACACCCTTACAATTATATACATTTTTCTGATTTTTAGTCGAAATGAGTCGACATATTCGGCGTCGACTGACAAAAAATTGTAGGCGGCGACTGAAATCGGCGGTGCGACTCGGCGGCTTCATTCTCTGTTTATGACATAAACAGATCCGGAGATTTGTCATACACTAAAAAAAAGCATGCCCGGTTGCAAAGATTTTGTCTTTACTTTAAAAATTTTGGTATTGATTCCGAGCCAAAGAAGCGGATAAGGATACTTTTAAGACACAATTCTCTTAATTTGGGTTTTGTGTACTTGCTTCTAGGAAGCAAATTTTAATTGTTCGCTTTTCAGCTTTTTTTCATATGCTATCAAAGTCCATTAAAAACGAGTTAACGACATTTTTTTCCAAATTATGACTCGACTTCCAGTAGAAATTATGCTATATTTCAAGTAAAAAACGTCTTTAAAATAAAGTGTTAAGAAACCTGTTCCTATATTTGAACGATTTTTTGCCTTGTAGTTAAGATGCAAAAAGACAGCAAATTTAAAATCAATTTGACCTTAGCCCAAACATTTTTTCTTTCATGTTATGATACCCATTTTTAAGTGAAATCACTTAATTATAAGGATAATACGACTTCATTGAAAAGTTTATCGACTATTGGACAAGAAAAAAAAACATTGTATTAGAGAAATGCGTCTTCTATGCTAAGCAAAATTTGCATTCGTATTTTAAAGACATGAAATCTTTGACCTCAAGACAATATTTTTTTCAGTGTATAGAGCTTCTAGTTTAGATATAGTGACATCCCGTTATATGAGGCTCATTCAGTCCACTGTGATGAACTTCTCTCTTATCAATGAGTCTGTCCGATTATATATTTATCTCAATGACAACGCCCATAGACAATGACAACGCGTACACGTTTCAAAACGATATTTTAAGACTTTTCATGGCCAAAGAAAAACGAAAGCCGTTGATGAAAACGTGAACTCCGGTATACGAAACCGTGTAAATTCCGTTTTGACTTTTCGTGGACGTTTCCGAGATCATAATCTACCGCTAAAAATTTTTTTTTGTATTTGATCAAAACTGGGATATATCCCATGACCCTTTCTATGGAAAGCGTATATGGTAACTACTACATCACGGTGGCTCCAATAATTATTACGAGCGACCATTAAACTTTGATTACGTTTGGGAAAAAGTGTTACATACACCGTTTGTGTTTGAGAACAAACAAAAATTTGCAACACTGATACAAAATCCAAAAACACAAGTGGTTTGTAAACAAAAGAAAATTCGCGGTAATGTTTCGATTGTAGTTAACTATTTTTAAACAAACATATTTGCTTTTTGCACTTTATTTAAAAAATATTTAATACTGAATTTGTTTTCACGGCACTAAACAATTGAAATGCTTCTTCTTGGTAAATTAATCACATGTGGTGATGGAATGGAAAATCAACCACAATGCACTCGTCATAACAGGTTGGCTGATAAGTCCCCGGTCTAATAAAGAAAAACACATTTTTTTGTCAAAACTCGTTTTTATTATTCAACATAGTTCCCTTCAAGGGCGATACAACGATTATAACGACCTTCCAATTTTTTGATACCATTTTGGTAGTACTCCTTCGGTTTTGCCAAATTTTTTCCCTGCGAGCATCCTTTTGAGGTCTGAGAACAAGAAAAAGTCGCTGGGGGCCAGATCTGGAGAATACGGTGGGTGGGGAAGCAATACGAAGCCCAATTCATGACTTTTTGCCATCGTTCTCAATGACTTGTGGCACGGTGCGTTGTCTTGGTGTAACAACACTTTTTTCTGCTTCATATGGGGCCGTTTTGCCGCGATTTCGACCTTCAAACGCTCCAATAACGCCATATAATAGTCACTGTTGAAGGGTTTTCCCTTCTCAAGATAATCGATAAAAAACAGTGGCCATTACTTTGCCAGCGGACTTTTGAGTCTTTCCACGCTTCGGAGACGGTTCACCGGTCGCTGTCCACTCAGCCGACTGTCGATTGGACTCAGGAGTGTAGTGATGAAGCCATGTTTCATCCATTGTCACATGTCGACGGAAAAACTCGGGTGTATTACGAGTTAACAGCTACAAACACCGCTCAGAATCATCAAAACGTTGTTGTTTTTGGTCAAATGTGAGCTCGCGCGGCACCCATTTTGCGCAGAGCTTCCGCATATCCAAATATTGATGAATGATATGACCAACACGTTCCTTTGATATCTTTAAGGCCTCTGCTATCTCGATCAACTTCATTTTACGGTCATTCAAAATCATTTTGTTGATTTTTTTATGTTTTCGTCGGTAACCACTTCTTTCGGGTGTCCACTGCCGTCCTCCGTGCTAATTTCACCACGCTTGAATTTTGCATACCAATCAATTATTGTTGATTTCCCTGGGGCAGAGTCAGGAAACTCATTATCAAGCCAAGTTTTTGCTTCCACCGCATTTTTTCCCTTCAGAAAACAGTATGTTATCAAAACACATAATTCCTTTTTTTCCATTTTTTTTCACAATAACAAAAGATGCTTCACAAAAGACGCTCTATCTCACAAACTAATTGACTTACATACGTCAAATTTTGACACGAATCATTTGAAGGTTCCACGAAAGACTGTCATCCACAATCGAATTAATTGGGTTGTGGTATCTTAAAACTACTTAACATCGTTTTCTAAATTGTGAGTTAGTCCATACGTGGTATATATTAGACAAAAAAGGTATGTATAGGTAAGTCTACAAATAATTACAAATCGATATGGACTTTTGCATATGGTACGTAGAGAGCCAGAATTGAAATATAGGGGTCGCTTATATGTGGGCTATATACAATTGTGAACTTGATATGGACCAATTTTTGTGTGATTGGGGATCGATTTATCTTAGGGCTATATATAACTATAGACCGATATGGACCTAGTTAGGCATGGTTGTTAACGGACATATACTAACACAATGTACCAAATTTCTACTGACTCGGATGAAATTTGCTCCTCCAAGAGCCTCCAAAACTAAATCTCGGGATCGGTTTATATGGGGGCTATATATAATTATGAACCGATGTGTACCAATTTTTGCATGGTTGTTAAATATCATATACTAACATCACGTACCAAATTTCAACCGAATCAGATGAATTTTGCTCTTCCAAGGGGCTCCGGAGGTCAAATTTGGGGATCGGTTTATATGGGGGCTATATATAATTATGGACCGATGTGGACCAATTTTTTAATGGTTGTTAGAGATCATATGCTGACACCACACTGAAAAAAAGCATGCCCGGTTCCAAAGATTTTGTCTTTACTTTAAAAATTTTGGTATTGATTCCGAGCCAAAGAAGCGGAGAATACAAGTAAGGATACTTTTAAGACACAATTTTCTTTTAAATTTGGGTTTTGTGTATTTGCTTCTCGGAAGCAAATTTTAATTTTTCGTTTTTTTCAGCTTTTTTTCTTCATATGCTATCAATGTCCTTTAAAAACGAGTTAACGACAACTTTATTTTCAAAATTAAGACTCGACTTCCAGTAGTAATTATGCTATGTTTCAAGTAAAAAGCGTCTTTAAAATAAAGTGTTGAAAAACATGTCCTATATTTGAATGAGTTTTTTCTTTGTAGTCAAGATGCAAAAAGACAACAAATTTAAAGACAATTTCATTAAATTTAAAGAATTTTTCTGAATTATTAAAGTCAAGTTGACCTTAGCCCTAACATTTTTGCTTCCATGTTATGATACCCATTTTTAAGTGAAATCGCTTAATTATAAGGATAATACGACTTCATTGAAAAGTTTATCGGCTTTTGGACAAGGAAAAAAACTTTATATTAGAGAAATGCATCTTCTATGCTAAGCAAAATTTGCATTCGTATTTTAAAGGCATGAAATCTTTGACCCCGCGACAATATTTTTTTCAGTGCATGTACCTAATTTCAACCGGATCGGATGAAGTGGGCTTCTCTAACAGGCTCCGCAAGCCAATCTGGGGATCGGTTTATATGGGGGCTATATATAATTATGGACCGATGTGGACCAATTTTTGAATGGTTGTTAGAGATCATATGCTCACACCATGTACCTAATTTCAACCGGATCGGATGAAATGGGCTTCTCTAAGAGGCTCCGCAAGCCAAATCTGGGGATCGGTTTATATGGGGGGCTATATATAATTATGAACCGATGTGTACCAATTTTTGTATGGTTGTTAGCGACCATATACCAACACCATGTAGCAAATTTCATATATACCTTATGGGGTCTTAGAGCAATATTTCGATGTGTTACAAACGGAATGACAAAGTTAGGTTAGGTTAGGTTATGTGGCAGCCCGATGTATCAGGCTCACTTAGACTAAGTTAATATACCCCCATCCTATGGTGGTGGGTATAATAATACTTGCGACGCCATCTATGTCTCAGACCGGGGACTTATCAGCCAACCTGTTACTCTTTCTTTTATATTATCAACCACTCTATTATTTAGGTCGAATAATAAAAGCGTCTTCAACGGCTGTTTGAAAGTGTAACCATCTGCACCGTATACTAGTTGCAGTACAAAACGGGTTACACTTTTGGTCTTCTGATGGATAATACCCCGTCAAATGGACACAAATTTTCGATTGATGGGTGTAAGGTGTAAAATATGCAACACATTTTTTACCAATCGAAATCACTATTAGCTACTGATGGGAGAAATGAGATTGGCCAACATGGTTTATCCTTACCTTTACAAGAAGACGGATCACTCTTCACCATAATAATGCGAGTTCTCACACATCGACTCGTACAACTGCATTTTGGCAAACTCAAAAATGTCCTGACGATTGGCATTTTTTACGTAAAACATACAATGGGAAATTTTAAGTTTTCAACACCTAAAGAAGCGGTTGATGCGTTCAAAATGCATATTTTAGAGAGGCAAAGTGCTTCGACAATTGGTTTAAATCCCGAAATAAAAAGCACCGAATTTCAATAAAATTAGAAAATTAGATCGGAAATGTGATACTCCTGGCTTCATGGCAATCATAGCCCCGAGAGCCATCGTGGTGCCATGCCCGCTTTGCATACATAGGGCTGTGAGTTCGACCGCAGCTTTTTAGTGATGAATTATCCCCGCTCAGTAAAGTTGGTGACATTTCGGGGTGTTTCAATGCTTTTATAAGCAGTTTCATCGCAATGTGGAACGCCGTTCGGACTCGGCTATAAAATGGCGGTACTACTCAAATTAATCACTTTGCCATAAGTATCACGATGGACTGGAATATCGGGCTGTCACTATACCTTACCAAAAAACCATAGCATAAAAATAAATTAAAATTATTTCATTTATTTTCTTAAAAAAAGGTTGAATAGGTTACCAAATATGTCACCGAGCTACGAGTAGCATGGTACTTTACTTACTCAAAAATTACGCCAATTACACCATCGAAACGTTTCCGCAAATACACTTCTCCAGATTGTAGTACAAAATTCATTAAAACATTCAATTCTTAATTCTCATAATATTCAGCGATTATACTTAAAAGTGCCTTGTGGTCCTTTTATCTCACTCCAACACAATGATTGATGCCACTAAAAAGATGCAATTTAATTTTGCAGTATGGCATCAGAATGCAATGTAAGTTTATTTGTTGCATTTTAAGGCTTTCGTTTCTGTTCCTTTTTTTTGGAAGTGTGGTTTTTAAATGGAAGTTTACGATTGAGTAAATAATCCGAATTAAAAATCGCTGTTATTTCTGTTCAGACATCATGTCTTTGGAGTGACATTCATTCATAGTTTTTCCAGATTTTTTCATTAAATCCCTGATAGCTCAATGCCATTTTTGCCTGCAAGCATCCACATCACTGGTGCTGTTATTACACTTGGGCGAAGGTGGGACAGTATGAGTGAGAGTATGAAAGAGGCAATGTGATTGTATGTCCAGGACAAGTATAAAGGGTCGCATGTATGTGAATGTATGAATGTATGTGGTGGATATATACGAGTATATCTCATTTAATCTTTGTGTCGGAATTATGGTCATGTTAAATGAATGCAAAACCATACAAAAAGCCGTACAATTAGTAGGCTTAAGAGGATTTCACTGATACAAAATATTGTACAACAAATGAGGAGAAGAAAGCAGCACACATGCATGTATACACACACCCACAATAATACATCTCTGGGCCTATATTGGGTTCTAACATAAGTTCGTAGTTTTACGACAGAGTTAGTTTGCAACAATTTATTGTGAAAGGAAGAATACATGCCTCTCTCGTTTTTGAGCGTTTTATATAGAGGAGGAATAATTATGAAGCGATATGCACCGCAAAAAAATCTGTTGTAAAACTAATGCTAAAATGAGCTAATATTTATTGCAAAAAATTTATATTGTTATACCCTAAACCACATAGTGGTTTGGGTATAATAAGTTTGATCGGCCAAAAAATGTGCCTACCAGAAATATTGATTTTAGACCCCCGACTCAGAATCACCTCCTGAGTCGATCTAGCGCTTGGTGTCCGTCCGTCCATCCGTCCGTCTGTCCATGTATTTGTTGTTCACAGGATTCCGTTCGCAATTATTAACCGATTGGTACAGGAATTTTTTGGGCACAAGGACGAACGCTATTGAATTTGGAAGAAATCGGATCAAATTTAGATATAGCTCCCATATTTATGTATCGCCCGATTTCGATAAATGGGGTCACGTTGCGCATTTTTGCAAACGCATCGTCACCAAATTTGGCAAAAGGTAATCTTTTCCATCGCCCTTCAAGTCTGCAAAATTTCATCCAAATCGGTTCAGATTTAGATATAGCTCTCATATATATGTATCGCCCGATTTTCCCAAATTTGGCCACAAAACCTTTATTTATCAACCGATCTTACTCAAAGTTGGCTAAATATAATCTTCGATAGCACTAACTATATGTGGAAAAAAATCATCGAAATCGGTTCAGATTTAGCTATAGCTCCCATATATATGTACCGCCCGATTTTTCTAAATTTGGCCATAAAACCCTTATTTATCAACCGATCTTACCCAAATTTGGCTTTACTAAAAATTGGCTAGATCCAGTCCTCTATAGTACTAACTATATGTGCAAAATTTCATCGAAATCGGTTCAGATGTAATTATAGCTCCCATATATGTATCACCCGATTTTGAAAAATTCGCCCCTAGTAACCTTATGTTTGACCATACAAGCCTCATTTCTTAACTGATCTTACTCAAATCTTGCACAAGGTAACCTTTTGTGGTATTAATCAAACCCGTAAAATATTATGCAAATTGGTTCAGATTTAGATATAGCTTCCATATATATGCATCGCTCGATTTTCCCAAATTTGGCCATAGTACTCTATGTTTGAAATTTGAGTAACCAATGTTACTCAAATTTCAAATTTTGATGTACTAGCCGATCGTACTTATACGTACTTGTAGCTCTTACATAAGAATATTACTCGATTTTTACAAATTTGTATTTATTACCCACACTAATTTAACGATTTTCTCTTTTTTAATAATGGGCTCAATATTAGTGGCATACTAACTCCGTAGGCGCAATATCAACACAGCCAGTGTTGCTAGAAGTAGGGGAAATTGCCTATATGTAAACTTTATTCCTGTATTTCTATAAAAAATTTTCTCAAAATTTTATTTCTGTGGAATTTTTTCTCAAAATTTTATTTCTATAGAATTTGTTGTCAAAATTTTATTTCTATAGAAAAATTTCTCACAAAAATTTGTTTATAGAAACTTTTTCCAAAATTTTATTTTTATAGAGATTTTACAAAAAAGATTACTAATTTGGGTAGAATTCTACCAACCGTGTGGCAACCGTGGTGGTAATACAAATTTATATTCTAAGTTATATACGTTGCATATTCATGTTTTAAGATAATAAAGTACTTAGAACCATTTTTGTTTTGTAAAATTTTTTTAAATTTAACGAAAAATATAGTAGGGAAAATTATTTGGGAATGTATGGGAAAGTAGGGAACTTTTTGTGTTCTTGTAGGGTAAACCGAACATTTTCCGTGGCAACATTGACTATGAGCTATAGTCAAATTGACACAAAGCACCCATAGACATGTACCCCTTAATTTTCTTAAATATGCAACTGCGGTTTATCGCCCAGACCTATATGTTACCCCTCAAATGCTTATGATTACTAATTCTGTAATGGTGGTTTAGGGTATGATATAGTCGGCCCCGCCCGACTTTCTACTGTACTTACTTGTTTTAGTTTATTTTTAAAATTTTGTAAGAAATTTTCCCCAGCCCAATGATTTTTTCTATATTCCAAGTATGTCTCAAAAATTTTATGAACTAAATGGCAGTAAAATTTCAATGACATACAAATTAGTTCAATTCTAACTAAAACAGAAGAAGTTTTTCGTACACTTCTCAAAAATAGTAAGAATGAACAAAATCGTGGTTAAAATGGAAATGGGCGCCTAAGATTTTTTTTTATATTTTCCTTTAAGGGTCAGATATGGACAACATGGCTGTTAGATCACGTAGCAAATTGCAACCGGATCGGATGAAACTTGTTTCTATAAGAGGGTCAAGAGGTCAATATCGACTGATATGGACCAATTTTTACACAGTTGTTAGAGGGCGTATACTTACATCGCGTAAAAATGTGAAATATTCTTCTCCAAGAGGACCCGTAAGCAAATCTGGGGATCGGTTAATATGAGGGCTATATATAGTTGTGGACCAATATGGAATAATTTTTGCATGCTAACAACCATGCACACTCGTATATTACTATCATGTGCCAAATTTCAACCGGATCAGATGAAATTTGCTTTTGTAAGAGTTTCCGCAGAATCAATCTTGGGACACGAGTAAAAATTGAGAGATCAAATTTGATTTGAGCAAATCCGAAAATTATTAAAATATGATTATATCTACACTAATAGAAACAAGTAAGTAAAGTATAAAGTCGGGCAAGGCCGACTATATCATACCCTAAACCACCATTACAGAATTAGTAATCATAAGCATTTGTGGGGTAACATATAGGTCTGGGAGATAAACCGCAGTTGCATATTTAAGAAAATTAAGGGGTACATGTCTATGGGTGCTTTGTGTCAATCTGACTATAGCTCGTAGTCAATGTTGCCAGGGAAAATGTTCGGTTTACCCTACAAGGACAAAAAAAGTTCCCTACTTTCCCATACATTCCCAAACAATTTCCCTACTATATTTTTCGTTAAATTTAAAAAAAATTACAAAACAAAAATGGTTCTAAGTACTTTATTATCTTAAAACATGAATATGCAACGTATATAACTTAGAATATAAATTTGTATTACCACCTACCCAAATTAGTAATCTTTTTTGTTAAATCTCTATAAAAATAAAATTTTGGAAAAAGTGTCTATAAACAAATTTTTGTGAGAAATTTTTCTATAGAAATAAAATTTTGACAATAAATTCTATAGAAATAAAATTTTGAGAAAAAATTCCACAGAAATAAAATTTTGAGAAAATTTTTTATAGAAATAATATTTTGAAAAAAATTTTTATAGAAATACAATTTTTACAAAATGTTCTATAGAAATAACATTTTGACAAAATTTCCTCCTCTAGAGCCACCAAAATGTAAAAATTATTACAAATTGTGTTGAGTGAAAATGTCCTACATTGTGGCCCTACGTCCCTACAAGACGCTAAATATTAGAAAACCCCTACATATAGTGAATTTACCCTACTGCTAGCAACACTGGCTGTGTTGATATTGCACCTACGGAGTTAGTAGGCCACTAATATTGAACCCATTATTAAAAAAGAGAAAATCGTTCAATTAGTGTGGGTAAATTTGTAAAAATCGAGGAATATTCTTATATAAGAGCTACAAGTACGTATGACATTTGCTTGGTATGGTGTCCAAAGGCCCGATTCCTCTAGGGTTTGTGCAAACTCCTCGCTGAGAAAGCTGCCTGTAGCACCTGTATCAACGACAGCTTGTGTGCGTTGGTTGCCAATGACAATAGTGGCTACCAACTTCTTAGGTTCGACGTGTAGGACTGGACTTAGTGGCGGGGCGCTGAGTTGTTCTGCGGGCCCGTTTGCCCCTGATGTTGGCGGGCCCGTCCCCCGTTTCCCGAGTTCCTACGGCAGCATCGGATCGTGCGAATACCTCTTCGACCACACTCCCAGCAGAAAAGTACTTGCTCATTTCGGCATCTATTGGCGTAGTGTCCGTCTTCCCCACAGTTTCGACACGCCGTCCGGGGGTCAATCCGTGGCTGAGTGGTTCCGGTTACTTCTTCTGGCTCTATTCGTCTATGCTGCTCTCGCGGGTGTGAGGTCAAGGGTGGCAGACTTTCCAAATCCTCTGCCATAGTCAGCAGATCTGTGAGAGTCTGGAAATCTCTCCTGCGGATATACCATTGGTATTCCGGTAAAGCATTTCGGAAAATTCGTTCCACTTTTTGTTGCTCGGAGTAGGTCGAATGTCTCATTAGTTCCTGCATGTTGAGGGTGTAGTTTCTGAACGATTCTTTAGGCTTCTGACGTCGTCTGCGAATTTCGTCTTCCAGCTGCTCGAAGAATCGTGCTGGCAAGAAAAACTGTAGGAAATCTTCTCGGAAATTCGTCCAGCTGTTCCACGAGCGGTTATTGTTCCGGTACCATATTAGAGACCTCCCGCGTAATACTTCCGGCATCATTTTTGGTAGAACATCTGGGTCAACGCCATACATATCCGCGAGTTCCTCCAGCCGTTCGACGAATTCGAGGGGCTCCCTCTCCCCGTCAAAGCATATGTTCCATTTTCGCACCTGATCCGCAACGGTGCGTAAGTCCACGACTGCTGAGTTCCGGTTCCTATTATCACCCGGTGGCTGAGTCTCTCTGTGCAGAGCTGTCCCATTTGCTTGTGTGACCGGAGTTCTCACGACGGTATCAGTAGCCTGCTCCTCAGAGGAAACGGTGATGGACGGTATTTTCTTCGGAGTTACATTATTTTTAGTTTCCCGGCGGGATACTGTGGGGTCATGGACTTCCTGGAGTTCCAATAATCTCTTGAGGATGTCTGGCTCGTGCTCTTTACCTAAAAACTGACCGAAACGTTTTCTAAGCTCCTCAACGGTCCCGGAGATCTCAAGCCCAAACTCGTTCAGGTAGTTTCCTAATTCTTCTTTACGTAGGCTATATGCCCACGAGGCGCGCAATACGTTGGTCATTTCTGTCGTTTTATACGTTCCTGGTAGTTGTCTAGATGCACCAGTGGTTACCAGCTAATTCTATAACTGTATTAAACCTAAAACCGATTGGTGTTATATATATGACTGGTTTTGTACAATTCTCTACTCAAGGTCCCTGCTCGGGCGCCACTGTAACGACGGGTTTTCCCTCGTGTGCTGGGGTATAACTCGCGGGGAAAAGGGTTCGTCACAGAAATTTATATTTGTAGTGACCCGAGTAGAGAAAAGACCTTGTTTCGATTTTTAGTCTGAACAATCGGTTTTATTAGTGGAATAGCTACACCTACAATACAATTTAATCTAAATGTTCCTTATCGACTGGTCTCTCCCGTCCTCGACGTGACCTTGACCGGCACTTCGTCGTTGGCAACACGGCTTCGTGGAAACAGCTCGATCCTTAGATATTGAGGGCACGATGTTTGACGTGGCCTGGGACGAAACTACGTCGGAAGTACGTTGGCTATTCTACTTAGTCCTCAGAAATAACTACTGTCGCTGAGACGTGGCCTGGTACGACACTTCGTCTGTTAGTATGATGAGTCGGTGGTGTATCGTTGTCGGGTCTTGGGTCTGGGGTCTATAGGCGTGGCACAGTTCGTAGTATAAGTGACTGTGGGATTTCGATGACGTGGTGAGCTGGGGTAACGTGGACTTCCGCGGTTCTCGATCGTACGGAATGTGTAAGGCGAGGGCGGTCGCGACAAAGGCGTTTTGTTATTGGTTTCGTATGATGTCGTAACACGGGTCGTGACGAAGTGGCTTACGACAACACACTCCGCAGATTGTTCAAGGGTTATCAAAACTTACGTCTCACGCGAGTTGCTTATGGTACCACACTTCATAGAATTCGGGCGATGGCTTAAGAATATCGGTAGCGGTAGGTGGCATGCGACAACACACCTGGTCAGAGTAGAACCGCGACAAGTGGCTTGAGACAACACACTTGGTGACTAATCGTATAGAAGGGGGTCACGGCAAGTGGCATACGACAACACACTTGGAAGAATCTCTAGTCACGGGTAATTGGTTTTGCGCGTGGCAAGCGGCTTACGGCAAGTGGCATACGACAACACACTTGGCAGTATGGAATCACGACAAGTGGCTTGCGACAACACACTTGGAAAGAATCTTCGGTCACGGGGATTGGTTTTGAGCGTGGCAAGTGGCTTGCGACAACACACTTGGAACAATGGGATCACGGCAAGTGGCTTGCGACAACACACTTGGAAAAATGGAAACACGGCAAGTGGCTTGCGACAACACACTTGGTCAAAGGGGATCACGGCAAGTGGCTTACGACAACACACTTGGTCCAAGGGAATCACGGCAAGTGGCTTGCGACAACACACTTGGAAAAATGGGATCACGGCAAGTGGCTTGCGACAACACACTTGGAAAAATGGAATCACGGCAGTGGCATACGACAACACACTTGGCAGAATGGAATCACGGCAGGTGGCTTGCGACAACACACTTGGTTCTTAAAGAGGTTATGTAACGCGGTAAATGCAAGTGGCATACGACAACACACTTGATCAGGATTATATTTAGTTACGGGTGATGGTACTGAGTCACGGGTTTTGAACGTGTCAAGTGGCATGCGACAACACACTTGATTATCAAACGAGGTTATGTCCCGCGTTTAGTGCAAGTGGCAGATGACAACACACTTGAACGCGATAAATGCAAGTGGCATACGACAACACACTTGATTAGGATTATATTTAGTCACGGGCGATTGTACTGAGTCACGGGTTTTGAACGTGTCTAGTGGCATGCGACAACACACTTGATCAAGATTATAATTAAATTTACTCACGGGTGAAGATATTGAGTCACGGGTTTTGGGATTTGGAACGTGCAAGTGGCATACGACAACACACTTGATTTCAAAGAGGTTATGCAACGCGATTAGAGCGAGTGGCATACGACAACACACTCGATAAGATCAAAGTTATATTTAGTCACGGGTAATAATACTGAGTCACGGGTTTTGGTATTTGAGCGCGCAAGTGGCATGCGACAACACACTTGGCTTCGACGAGGTTATGTAACGCGATTTGTGCGAGTGGCATACGACAACACACTCGATAAGATCAAAATTATATTTAGTCACGGGTAATAATACTGAGTCACGGGTTTTGGTATTTGGGCGCGCAAGTGGCATGCGACAACCCACTTGGCTTCGACGAGGTTATGTAACGCGTTTAATGCAAGTGGCCTACGACAACACACTTGATTTCTATAGAGATTATGCAACAGGATCAAGACAAGTGGCATACGACAACACACTTGATCACGGCAAGTGGCATACGACGGCACACTTGATGTATAAATATCATTTTACGCGTATTCACTTCTCTAATAGATTCCACGTACACAATATTCTCGAAATCCCGCTGGGTCACAATACACTTTTATTGATATTATCACTGTTCACTGTACTTACCCGCTGTGTCTGCCGCTCTTGTTGAAAAAAATATAAAATGGGTCGCTGGTCTCTTCCGTTTGTTGCCTATGGTAAACCTGTGCTTCACTAATTGTTGCCGGTGGTAGGCACACACTTCACTGACTGCCCAGATTCAAGTTTTGCAACTCCTTTTATTGTCATCTGTGGCTGTGATATTCACCACAGCAGCGCAGCTTCTCTCTGGCTTGGTAGTAGCAGAGATCTCAGCAGTGATGCTTCTGTACGGTTGTTTTGTATGTACATCACCACCGAACGATGTTTGCCTTTACTCACATTCCATTGCCATGGCTCGTTGTTGGTGTTGGTGATCATCACCACAGCCTGTTGTGATAGTTGTTGGTGCTGTATAACGGCGAGTTATTTTGTAAAATTTTATTTTGGCGAAGTTTAGCACACGCTGCAATGGGCATTGTTAGTGTTAAATAACGGCGATTTATTTTGCAAAGTTGGAAATATTCTACTTATCATTTGTTCAAACATATCACAAAATTTCTAACATTTTACGTTCTAAGTCAACCATATCCTTCACAGAATATATTGAGAGAGAGTTCATGGAAGAGTTTGATATATTGGCTATTTAAATTTTCCGACACATATTTGATAAAATTTTGATAAATTGTTCCGACAATGCGTTACCCAGATTTAAAAGCTGGATCACTCAAACGAAAATTTCAAATTTCGTGGCTCTGGGAAAATAAACCGTATAACCGTATTATAAAATGAGCAGGCCCATGTGAAGTTCCTTTACAGGCACGAAGTACTCTATTTTCATAAGAGTCCGTCCGTCCGTCTGTTGAAATAACGCTAACCTACGAACGAAACAAGCTATCGACTTGAAACTTGGCGCAAGTAGTTGTTATTGATGTAGGTCGGATGGTATTGCAATTGGGCCATATCGGTCCACTTTTACGTATAGCCCCCATATAAACGGACCCCCAGATTTGGCTTGCGGAGCCTCCAAGAGAAGTAAGATTCATCCTATCCTGCTGAAATTTGGTACATGGTGTAAGTATATGGTCTCTAACAACTATGCAAACATTGGTCCACATCGGTCCATAATTATATATAGCCCCCTATAAACCGATCCCCCGATTTGGCTTGCGGAACCTCTAAGGGAAGCAAATTTCATCCGATCAGGCTGAAATTTGGCACATGGTGTTAATATATAGTCTCTAAAAACCATGCAAAAATTGGTTCTCATCGGTCCATAATTATATATAGCTTCCATATAAACCGATCCCCAGATTTGACCTCCGGAGCTTCTAAGAGAAGCAAATTTCATCCGATCCGGCGGATATTTGGTACATGGTGTAAGTATATGGTCTCTAACAACTATGCAGAAATTGGTTCATATCAGTCCATAATTTTATATAGCCCCATATAAACCCATCCCGAGATTTGGTTTTGGAGCCTCTTGGAGAAGCAAAATTCATCTGATCTAGTTGAAATTTGGTACGTGGTGTTAGTATATGATATTTAACAACCATGCCAAAAGTGGTCCATATCAATCCATTATCATATATAGCCCCCATATAAACTGATCCTGACATTTGGTTGTGGAGCCTCTTGGAGGAGCAAATTTCATCTGAGTCAGTTGAAATTTGGTGCATTGTGCTAGTATATTTCCGTTAACAACCATGCCTAACTAGGTCCATATCGGTCTATAGTTATATATAGCCCTCAGATAAATCGATCCCCCAATCACACAAAAATTGGTCCATAACAAGTTCATAATTCTATAGCCCATATAAGCGACCCCCTACATATAGTGAATTTACCCCTACATATAGTGAATTTACCCTACTGCTAGCAACACTGGCTGTGTTGATATTGCACCTACGGAGTTAGTAGGCCACTAATATTGAACCCATTATTAAAAAAGAGAAAATCGTTCAATTAGTGTGGGTAAATTTGTAAAAATCGAGGAATATTCTTATATAAGAGCTACAAGTACGTATAAATACTATCGGCTAGTACATCAAAATTTGAAATTTGAGTGACATTGGTTAATAAATAAGAGTACTATGGCCAAATTTGGGAAAATAGAGCGATACATATATATGGAAGCTATATCTAAATCTGAACCAATTTGCATAATATTTTGCGGGTTTGATTAATACCACAAAAAGTTACCTTGTGCAAGATTTGAGTAAGATCAGTTAAGAAATGAGGCCTGTATGGTCAAACATAAGGTTATTAGGGGCGAATTTTTCAAAATCGGGTTATACATATATGGGAGCTATATCTAAATCTGAACCGATATCGATGATTTTTTGCACATATAATTAGTGCTATAGAAGACTACATTTTGCCAAATTTGGGTAAGATCGGTTGATAAATAAGGGTTTTATGGCCAAATTTAGAAAAAACGGGCGGTACATATATATGCGAGCTATATCTAAATCTGAACCGATTTCGATGATTGCACATATAGTTAGTGCTATAGAAGACTACATTTAGCCAAAAATCGGGCGATATATATATATGAGAGCTATATCTAAATCTGAACCGATGTGGATGAAATTTTTCAGACTTCAAGGGCGATGGAAAAGATTACCTTTTGCCAAATTTGGTGACGATCCGTTTGAAAAAAAGCGCAACGTGACTCCATTTGTCGAAATCGGGCGATACATATATATGGAAGCTATATCTAAATTTGATCCGATTTCTTCCAAATTCAATAGCGTTCGTCCTTATGCCCAAAAACCTCCCTTTACCAAATTTCATCAAAATGGGTTAATAATTGCGACCGGAATCCTGTGAACAACAAATACATGGACAGACGGACGGACGGACATACACCAAGCGCTAGATCGACTCAGGAGGTGATTCTGATATATTTTATGGGGTCTAAAATCAATACTTCTGATAGGCACATTTTTTGGCCGATCAAACTTATTATACCCTGACCACTATGTGGTTTAGGGTATAAAAATTACGTTTCATAGTCGTGCACGGACGGTGACAAAATAAACCGGAAACGTTCACAAAAATCAAAACGGAATGTTCACAATTTCGTCCACGGGCGTTCACGATTTCATGAACGGCATTCGTTTTTCTTTGGCCATGAAAAGTCTTAACATAATCGTTAGACGTTATTATGGCAATTACCTCGGTGGTGCAATGTGCTAAGGCGACTGTTAACGCGTATGGTTCAGAAAACACAGGTTCGAGTCACGCTAGCGGATATCTTTTTTTTTAATTTTGATTATAAAGGCGTAACCATAACGTTTTCAGATCATGAACGCTGGTTGTTATTTTGATAACGCATGGTGTCATTTTATCGTTGTCAGATTGACACCGCCTGTTCACAGTTTGGCACCACATATGTGTTGATTCACTTTCATGAACGAATCGTTTTGAAATGAGCACGCCGTGCATGATTACTATAGAATTACATCTGATCGAATCTCAACATTGGCCTAGATCTAATGCCTTATGTATAATTATCTATAGCCCTATGTTATATGTAGATAGATCTGATGTTAGATCTTATCATATATGGAAAAAAATTGGAAGTTCTTCCAAAGGCACAACTTTAAAAGCATTCCAGAAGATGTACTCCCAATGATGTTCTTTATTTTAACTACACAGGAAGTTATTTTCATTCAATTTTTTAAAACATGTTTTTGTTCATATTTTTAATGGGTAATTTTAACTTTTTTGTTTCAAATTGGTTAAAAACAGTTTAAGAATTCATAAAAAGTTACAATTTATTTAAATTTTGTCTACATAAATGCTAAATCCAATCTGAAAAAATTGTGCGTTTTTGAAAATATTTGAGGTCAAACGTTTCCGACAAGCGTCAGAATCCATTTATTAAAATTATAAAAAAATATAAGAATTATTTATTTGAGAAAATATCACAGAACTTTTTAATTTACATCCAAAACATTGAAGTCGGATCACACCTAAAGAAGTGATGCAAATTCAGTGCAACGGCTGTTGAAATGGAGGACTTCCGTCCTATGACAAGCCCATGTTAAATTCATCGCACCTGCGTCAATTTTGTACCACTTCCGGATCGAAAAAGGACATTTTCGTTACTTTTTTGGCGACGCTTTTTTTGCTGGGAAGTTACATCTAATTATATCTCAGATATGATATCTGGTTAGATACATTTTCTAAGTGTGTCTCAAAAATTTTATAAACAAAACGAGGGTATAAAGTTCAATGACCGTATGTATAAGTTCAATATGAACTGAAGCAATAGAAAATGTTCGTATGATTAAGAATGAACTACTGTATGGTTAAAATGGTCATGATTTGGCGCCAATGATTTTCTTCTTCACTTTTAGTTAGTCTTTTATGAGAGGGTGTAATTTCGCTTTGTGGAAATCTCAAAATGTGGAGTATAATTGATTAAAGTATTATTCTAATTCTTAGGTTTTGTTTAAATAAACCTTTTTGAAAAACTCTACAACGTATGTTACAACCCAATATTTATGTCAACAAAATTACACACACACGCACGAAATATGCCCATATTCATGTATAAATTGAATTAAAGACTGTCTCAATAATGATATTGAAGCAGTAGCTGGAAAGGGGACCAAACCCCAAACACTGGTGGGAACGGAATACGTATGCTTCATTATTTGTCCTTGTTAGATTCATTTAGTGTTTTTACTCACCTCTAGTTTATTGTGATGTCCACAGTTTTCATTTGTATTTCTTTGCAAAATAAGAACATAGCAAATAGTATACAATTTCCGAGGCTCATAATAATATCATCATTATCATCATGACAATGTCTCGTACGTCGCGATGATTACGGACATAATGGACGGTATTGGTCCAAACTATGACAGAAAATTAAACGCAATGAAGGCATACAAAAAAAAAATAATAAAAATAATACATTTGTGTCAGTATAAATGAAAAACAGTGGGCTCAGTGAGAAGAAACAAGTGTGCTCCGCAATAAGTTCGACCGGGCCGGGTATTTTAAGAATTCACAACCAAGGACCGATGTACGCAAAAACTTGTTACCGTAAAGGAAACTTTCTCCAAAAATAATAATTCCATGAACTAAAGTAAAGTTAAATTGGCTTTAGTGCTATAGAGAGTTCACTTTATTTTTGAGTGTCGTGATTCACGAAAATGTTCGAGATGGCGTGAGTGTGCGTGAGCGTGAGTCACTAAAATAATTTCTTCGTGAGTGTGCATGAGTAACGAATTTCGGAAAATACGCTTCCGAAAATAATCAGGCCCACGGACATAAAACGCTTACGAATTTGAATTCATTGCCAATTTTTGTGACACCTGGGATGTTAAGAGTTTAATAACGTTCTCGATTTTAATCATGCTCATGTTTTCAGACACGTCGCTAAGGTAAATTACTCATAAAATTATCCGTGAGTCACGACATTTTCGTGCGTGAGTACAATTTCAACTGGATCGAATGAATTTTGCTCTCCTAAGAGGCTCCGGAGTTAAAATCTGGGGGAAATATATAATTATGGACCGATATGGACCAATTTTTGTATGGTTATTAGCAGGAATCCGGAGCGGAGCGTGGAGCGGAGCGGGAGCGGAGCGGTTTCCAAATGAAAAACCGCTCCGCTCCGAATAAAATATTACTTGAATGAAATGTGTAACTTTGAAATTACTTAGTACTTAGCGTAGTGTGAGTAAACGTTTAAAATGTACGATATGTATTTTTGTACGTACGTACATTGGGGAAAACACAAAGTGTTTTTTAGTAATTGTTTTCAAAAACGGCAAATGTCAAAATATATCTCTAGTATGTGTTGTAAAAGTAACAACAGTACTTTCGATCAATTTCATCCCGTATTACTACAAAGATGTTTGTAAGGAACGCCAAATAAATGCAATTAAACAATCTTATTTATATTTAATTTTTTAGTTTTCTACACTGAAAAAAATATTGTCGTGAAGTCAAAGATTTCATGTCCTTAGAATAAGAATACAAATTTTGCTTAACATGGAAGACACATTTCTCTAAAATAAAGTTTTTTCCTTGTCCAAAAGTCAATAAACTTTTGAATGAAGTTGTAATGTCCTTATAATAAAGTGATTTTACTTAAAAATGTGTATCATAACATGAAAGATAAAATTTTTGAGGTAAGGTCAACGTGACTTTAATAATTAAGAAAAATTCTTTAAAATTAATAAAATTGTATTTAAATTTGTTTCCTTTTTGCATCTTGCCTACAAAGCAAAAAATCGTTAAAAAATAAGACAAGTTTTTCAACACTTTATATTAAAGACGCTTGTTACTTGAAACATAGCATAATTTCTACTGGAAGTCGAGCCTTAATGTGGAAAATAAAATTGTCGTTAACTCGTTTTTAAAGGATTTTGATAACAACTGACGAAAAAAATCTAAAAAAAATTAAAAATTAGCATTTGCTTCCTAGAAGCAAGTACATAACCCCCAAATTTAAAAGAGAATTGCGTCTTTAAAGTATCCTTACTTGTATTCTCCGCTTCTTTGGCTCGGAATTAATACCCAAACTGTTAAAGTAAATACAAAATCTTTGGAACCGGACATGCGTTTTTTCAGTGTAAGGACATTCATATTTGCTTTACTATTGTACTATACCCTAGCATTCTCTTATTTCTGATATTAGTTCTCGAAAATTTAATTAAAATTATGGATAGTTTCAATTTTGGTTGAAAAATATGCGCATATACATTTATTTTAATTTTTTCTCACATTGAAAACTAATGACTTGATTTTATTATTGTATGTTATCTACTTTTTTGAGAACGAACATTTCTTAAAAACGCTGTTCGAAAATGTATTTTTACAATAAAGGGGAAAAAGCGAAATTAGGTAACACTAGATCTGAGTAAGAATATTCGTAGGTATACCACGGACTGATTTCGATGGAGGTTGTTGCAAACATACACTGAAAAAAAGCATACTCGGTTCCAAAGATTTTGTCTTTACTTTAAAAAATTTGGTATTGATTCCGAGCCAAAGAAGCGGAGAATACAAGCAAGGACACTTTTAAAACACAATTCTCTTTTAAATTTAGGTTTTGTGTACTTGCTTCTAGGAAGCAAATTTTAATTTTTCGCTTTCTCAGCTTTTTTTCTTCATATGCTATCAAAGTCCTTTAAAAACGAGTTAACGGCAACTTTATTTTCCAAATTGGGACTCGACTTCCAGTAGAAATTATGCTATGTTTGAAGTAAAAAACTTCTTTAAAATAAAGTTTTGAAAAACATGTCCTATATTTGAACGATTTTTTGCTTTGAAGTCAATATGCAAAAAGACAACAAATTTAAAGACAATTTCATTAAATTTAAAGAATTTTTCTGAATTATTAAAGTCAAATTGACCTTAGCCTATAAATTTTTTGTTTCATGTTAAGATACCCATTTTTAAGTCAAATCATCAAATATTACAAAACCTTTTCTCTACGTCTGTTGCAAAACAAAAAAAAAAAAACTTTCGGAGAGTAGTTACTTCTACTCTGTGTATAGACTTTCAATTCCAATCAGCGTTGCCGTTTTGGTCCGATCGGACCAAAATTGGTCCAAAAGATTTCTAATTTTTAAATTTGGTCCATTTTGGTCCATTTTCATAAATTTGGTTTCTATCACATATTAAATAGTAGATGGTGCACCGCAAAGAATATTGTCGGGAGGCCAAATATTTCACATGCTTAAAATACGAATACGAATTTTGCTTAGAATAGAAGACGTATTTCTCTGATATAAAGTTTTTTCCTTGTCTAAAAGTCTCTAAACTTTTCAATGAAGTCAGTTTGTCCTTATAGCTAAGTGATTCGACATAAAAATGTGTATCCTAACATGAATGAAAATTTCGTTTTAATGAAGTCAAAATGGATTTAATATTTCTGAAAAAATCTTCAAAATTAATAAAATGTTTCAACACATTGTTTTAAAGTCATTATACCCTAAACCACATAGTGGTTAGGGTATAATAAATTTGATCTGCCAAAAAATGTGCCTACCAGAAATATTGATTTTAGGCCCCATAAAATATATACCGATCGACTCAGAATCACCTCCTGAGTCGATCTAGCGCTTGGTGTCCGTCCGTCCGTCCGTCTGTCCATGTATTTGTTGTTCACAGGATTCCGATGGCAATTATTAACCGATTTTGATGAAATTTGGTACAGGGAGTTTTTGGGCACAACGACGAACGCTATTGAATTTGGAAGAAATCGGATCAAATTTAGATATAGCTCCCATATATATGTATCGCCCGATTTCGACAAATGGGGTCACGCTGTGCTTTTTTTCAAACGGATCGTCGCCAAATTTGGCAAAAGGTAATCTTTTTCATCGCCCTTCAAGTCTGCAAAATTTCATCCAAATCGGTTCAGATTTAGATATAGCTCTCATATATATGTATCGCCCGATTTTCCCAGATTTAGCTATAGCTCCCATATATATGTACCGCCCGATTTTTCTCGAAGAGGAGCGGAGCGGAGCGTGGAGCGGAGCGTGGAGCGGAGCGTGGAGCGGAGCGTGGAGCGGAGCGGAGCGATTTTTTTTTCTCGGAGCGGAGCGATTTTTTTTTCTCCGGAGCGGGAGCGGAGCGGAGCGAAAAAAATGGACCGCTCCGGATCCCTGGTTATTAGAGACCATATACTAACAACACGTACAAAATTTCACCCGGTTTGGATTATATTTGCTTCTCTAAATGCTCCACAAACCAAATCAGGGGGTAGGTTTATATGGGGGCTATACGTAAAAGTGATCCGGCCCATTTGCAATACCATCCGACCTACATCAATAACAAATACTTGTACCAAGTTTATAGCATATTTCGTTCGGAAGTTAGCGTGATTTCAACAGACAGACGGATGTGGCAAGATCGACTCAGAATTTCCACGAACCAGAATATGTATACTATATGGAGTCTTGGAGCAATATTTCGATGTATTACAATCGGAATGACAAAGTTACTATACCATCCATCCTATAGTGGAGGCTATAAAAAATGCCTAATATTAACCTATACTTCTATACGTATATATCGCTCACTAAATAATAAATTCACTTTTAAGCAATTGCATAAAAAATTGTTAGTTTTAAATATTTAAATACTGGAAAAGCTTCTCTTGTTTTGAACGCTTTTTTGCTTTGTAGTCAAGATACAAAAAGTCAACAAAATTAAAGACAATTTCATTAATTTTGAATCATTTTTCTGAATTATTAAAGTAAAGTTGGCCTTAGTCCTACAATTTTTTTTGTATGTTATGATACTCATTTTTAGGTGGAATCGCTTAACTGTAAGAACAAAACGGTTTCATTGAAAAGTTTACCGGCTTTTGGACAATGAAAAAATTTTGTATCAGAGAAATGCGTCTTCTAAGCTAAGCAAACTTCGCATTTGCTCTCAAGACAATATCTTCGTTGTCTTACTTTTTGGATTGTGCTAGGGTGTTAATGTAAATTTAAATTGTAGAGAATTTGTAGAAGTGTAAAAAATTTGGACAAAATTTTGGTTCAGATTTAAATACGTATACTTATATGACAATATTAACTTTTATATAGCTTCCAAAGATGTGTGTTAGAGATGGTACCAAATGTTTGGTGTACACAGTGGTGGAAATTTTAAATTTTGATTGATCTAGCTATCTTTGCTTGTCAATAGTTGACAACACTGCTGAAGACGTTTGAAACAAAACACCATAAAGTGCCTCAGCTTATTATGACCAATTCCAAAGAGTTTGCCGTTACACTATTACCTTTACAGTAATGAGTTTGTCTTTACACTAATGACAAATAAAGGGAGAATTGAAGTAAGGATACAAAGTCTTTCAAAAAATTTGTTTAACGACAACATAAGTTGCCACATTTAGTCTCTGCTTCAAGTAGAATTAATGCCAGCTTTCTGGTAAAAAAAAAACCCTTTAAAATAAAGTGTTGAAAAAATTCTTCGGAAGAGATAATTTTTGTGTCTTGCATCCAAAGAAACAATATTTCCCTCCAGACTAAAATGTCGCTTTGTTGCAAAGTTCTTTTTTGTGAGAGAATAAACCCGAATTTAGTAGAAGCGTTGTGATGATTGTCTCAATTTTTTATTATTTGCTGTTAATGTTAATGCTGTTTAGAAAATATCGTTTGTCTAAAATTTCGCTCCTAACAACAAAAAAGCATGCCCGGTTCCAAAGATTTTGTCTTTACACAAATGATTTTGGTATTGATTCCGAGCTTCCAAAGAAGCGCATAACTGGAGAAAGGATACATTTAAGACAAGTTTATCTTTTAAATTTGAGTTTTGTGAACTTTGTGCTATCAAAGTCAATTAAAAAAGTTTTGACGGCAACTTAAATTTTCATATTCAGAATTGACTTCAGAAAGTATAAATTATGCTATGGTTCAAGTAAAAACGTCGTTAAAATAAAGTGTTAAAAAAACATCTCCATTTTTAAATTCGTTTTAGCTTTGTAGCTAAGATACAAAAAGTCAACAAATTTAAAGACGATTTCATTAATTTTGAATATTTTTTCTGAAGTATTAAAGCCAAGTTGGCCTTAGTACGAAATTTTCTTTCATGTTAGGGCACCCAATTTTAAGTCGAATCACTTAACTATAAGGACAAAACGACTTCATTGAAAAGTTTATTAACTTTGGCCAAGGAAAATATTATATCAGGGAAATGCATCTTTTTTGATAGGCAAAATTCGCATTCGAAATTTAAGGACATGAAATCTTTGGCCTCACGATACTAGTTTCTTTCAGTATATACACGCAGAGGAGGAATGTTTCATGGTCACAATCCAAAAATAACATTTTGATCTTGAAACATGGTTGAGGTGACCATATTCCTTCTCTGGGTGTACAATGCATTGAAGGTTCACATTCCGATATCTACAATTAGTAAATGTGTATTTTCAGTGTCATATTTCATAAAAATAAAAGGAATATCGTTTGCAAAGGGTGCATCTTAACGGAAATGTAGCATGAGATTTTTTTTATTTTTTGAAATATTCCTTTTATAACAATGAAATGTTAATTTCTTGGTTTTTGGAATAAAATGAGTGTTTAAAATGTATTTTCACTATTTTTTCGGTTTTAAGCGGTTAACCGGGTTTTGGCAAAATAAAAAACCGCAAACCAGTTTTTAAAAAATTGGGATTTTCCGATAAAGCGAAAACCGACTTTTCAAAAAACCCACTCTATGCCTAACGGAAAAGAAAAGTAGACCAGTACTGACCCTCATTTTCGAACACCATTTTTGCCGTCAAATTGCACGGCAACACTACCAAGCAATTAACTGAAATTCAACTCAGAACATCAAGATACCCTATAGGAAATATTCACTATGCCCTATTCTCAAAAAAATTTATGCAAACTTAGAAACATCCTGAAATCCTTAACTTTAATTTCATAAAGTTAAGATACAACAATGTTTGGAAATAGACAAAAGGATATATACTAGATTTAGATTTCACATCATCATTTATTAAGGACTTATGGATGACAATGACAGACAGACAATACATGGAAATCGCAAGATTCTTCAAGACTATATATAATTTCCACGCTACCAATATATTTCGATGGGTTACAAACACAATGAAAAATTTTTCATACCAACCATACTTTGGTGGAGAGTATGCAGTCGGGGAATGTTGATTAATCTCATTGCCCATGCTGCTTGTTAGAGGTAGATTCCAAGAGCTTTGAGACTTAAACTTATATCCATTTCCATTCCATCGCTCGTTGTTGGCCACGTTGTCCGTTTTAACCACGAATAAACTGGTGGTAGACTACTTTAAGGTTCCAAACGCTTTTCCGGGTTTGTGTATGTGTGCGAGAGAGTGTTTATGCAGATCCTTATTGTATCTGCAACGCCTTGTTTTGCATTGTCTTGTTTTGTTGCTGATACGCATTGTTGCACGCCTTCTCCAAGCTAACTGGACAGACTGGAAAGTTGTTGGTAGCACTAGCACTTTGGTATGTCTTTGTGGCCATATGATTGTGATAAGTGCTGATTTATTTGTTGCAAACAAACCGTTGTGATATTTCTCATCAGTCTGCCCATTGGTTTCACGTTATTCCTTGGGAACTGCACACTGAAGGAATTTACAACAAACTGGAAATTATTCGTTAATTACAAAATTAACATTTCAGCATTTACGTAGAGGTTTATAATCCAATAACCGCGAATGGTGCACTGAAAAACAGCATGCCCGGTTCCAAAGATTTTGTCTTTACTTTAAAAATGTTGGTATTGATTCCGAGCCAAAGAAGCGGAGAATAAAAGTAAGGATACTTTTAAGACACAATTCTCTTTTAAATTTGGGGTTTGTGTACTTGCTTCTAGGAAGAAAATTTTAATTTTTCGCTTTCTCAGCTTTTTTGCTTCATATGCTATCAACGTCCTTTAAAAACGAGTTAACGACAACTTTATTTTCCAAATTAAGACTCGACTTCCGGTAGAAATTATGCTATGTTTCACCTAAAAACTTCTTTAAAATAAAGTTTTGAAAAAATATTTGGACAATTTTTTGCTTTGTGGTCAAGATGCAAAAAGACAACAAATTTAAAGACAATATCATTAAGTTTAAAGAATTTTTCTGAATTATTAAAGTCAAGTTGACCTTAGCCCAAACATTTTTTTCTTTCATGTTATGATACCCATTTTTAAGTCAAATCTCTTAACTAAAGGGTGATTCTTTTGAGGTTAGGATTTTCATGCATTAGTATTTGACAGATCGCGTGGGATTTCAGACATGGTGTCAAAGAGAAAGATGCTCAGTATGCTTTGACATTTCATCATGAATAGACTTACTAACGAGCAACGCTTGCAAATCATTGAATTTTATTACCAAAATCAGTGGCAGAAAATCCGCTTTTTTATCGACAAATTTTGTTCAGCGATGAGGCTCATTTCTGGTTGAATGGCTACGTAAATAAGCAAAATTGCCGCATTTGGAGTGAAGAGCAACCAGAAGCCGTTCAAGAACTGCCCATGCATCCCGAAAAATGCACTGTTTGGTGTGGTTTGTACGCTGGTGGAATCATTGGACCGTATTTTTTCAAAGATGCTGTTGGACGCAACGTTACGGTGAATGGCGATCGCTATCGTTCGATGCTAACAAACTTTTTGTTGCCAAAAATGGAAGAACTGAACTTGGTTGACATGTGGTTTCAACAAGATGGCGCTACATGCCACACAGCTCGCGATTCTATGGCCATTTTGAGGGAAAACTTCGGAGAACAATTCATCTCAAGAAATGGACCGGTAAGTTGGCCACCAAGATCATGCGATTTGACGCCTTTAGACTATTTTTTGTGGGGCTACGTCAAGTCTAAAGTCTACAGAAATAAGCCAGCAACTATTCCAGCTTTGGAAGACAACATTTCCGAAGAAATTCGGGCTATTCCGGCCGAAATGCTGGAAAAAGTTGCCCAAAATTGGACTTTCCGAATGGACCACCTAAGACGCAGCCGCGGTCAACATTTAAATGAAATTATCTTCAAAAAGTAAATGTCATGGACCAATCTAACGTTTCAAATAAAGAACCGATGCGATTTTGCAAATTTTATGCGTTTTTTTTTTAAAAAAAGTTATCAAGCTCTTAACAAATCACCCTTTATAAGGACAATACGACTTCATTGAAAAGTTTATCGACTTTTGGACAATGAAAAAACTTTGTATTAGAGAAATGCGTCTTCTATGCTAAGCAAAATTTTCATTCGTATTTTAAGTACATGATATCACGACAATTTTTTTCAGTGTGCCCTCATTTTTCGTTGCGTGCAATGGCAAACATCCCTCACAGTAGTGACGTATACTTCTGTAATTCATAAAAACCCATGGTCGAAAAACCTAAATCCCAGTCACTTTAGTGTCGTTATTGGTTTTTACAGCCACTTCTACACAGAAAAAAATTTCACGAACATTTTTCCAATAAAAATCGTAATTCACAAATATTCAATTTACTTGATTCAACAATTTTCTCAATTAAAACAAAACTCAATCACAAAAATTTATAGTATCAATTAATTGTTTAATTGATACTATCATGTTGGTAATTGAAGACATTTCAATTAAAAATTTATTGAATCAATTAATTTTGTGATTGAAGGCAAAAACTATTGTTTGGGTGTATAGAATCCCAGCAAACAAATTTGGAAGTTCTTCTAAAGGCACAACTTTAAGAGGACATCCAAAGATGTCCTCCCAAAGATGTTCTTTATTTTAACTACAAAAAAGTTCTTTTAATTCAATTTTTTATTTTTTATTTTTAATTTTTTTTTCATATTTTTAATGGGTTAATTTTATCTTTTTTGTTTGAAATAATTTTAAAACCGAGTAAGAATTATTAAAATGGTACAAATTATTTAAATTTTGTCGAAAAAAAATGCAAAATCCATTCTAGAACAAGTATATACGGCCGTAAGTTCGGCCAGGCCGAATCTTATGTACCCTCCACCATGGATTGCGTAGAAACTTCTACGAAAGAGTGTCATCCACAAATTTCAACTCACTCGGATGAAATTTGCTCCTCCAAGAGGTTCCAAAACCAAATCTTGGGATCGGATAATATGGGGGCTATAAATGATTATGGACTGATATGGACCACTTTTGGCATGGTTGTTAAATATCATATACTACCACCACGTACCAAATTTCAACGAGATCGGATGAATTTTGCTTCTCCAAAGCTACCGGAGGTCACCTTTTGGGCGATCGGTTTATATGGGAGCTATGTATAATTATGGACTAATAGGAACCAATTCCTGCATGGTTGTTGAATACCCTATACTAACATCACGTACCAAATTTCAACCGAATGGGAAGAATTTTGCTCTTCCAAGGTACTCCGGAGGTCAAATCTGGGGATCGGTTTATATGGGGCCTATATATAATTATGGACCGATATCGACCAATTTTTGCATGGGTGTTTGAGGCCATACATTAACATCACGTACCAAATTTCAACTGAATCAGATCAATTTCGTTCTTCCAAAAGGCTCCGGAGGCCAAATCTGGTGATCAGCCGGAACGGATGAATTTTGTTTCTCTTAGGGGCTCTGCAAGCCAAATCGGAGGATCGGTTTATATAGGGGCTATATATAATTATCGGCCGATGTGGACCAATTTTTGCATGGTCATTAGAGACCGTATACTTACATCATGTACCAAAATTCAGCCGGATCGGATGAAATTTGTTTCTCTTAGGGGCTCTGCAAGCTAAATCGGGGGATCGGTTTATATAGGGCCTATACATAATTATGGACCGATGTGGACCAATTTTTGCATGGTTGTTAGAGACCATATACTAACACCATGTACCAAATTTCAGCCTGATCGGATGAAATTTGGTTCTCTTAGAGGCTCTGCAAGCCAGATCGGGGGATCGCTTTATATGGGGGCTATATATAATTATGGACCGATGTGAACCTATTTTTGCATGGTTGTTAGCGACCATATACTTACACCATATACCAAATTTCAGCCGGATCGGATGAAATTTGCTTCTCTTAGAGGCTCCGCAAACCAAATATGGCCCATTTGCAATACCATCCGACCTACATCAATAACAACTACTTGTGCCAAGTTTCAAGTCGATAGCTTGTGTCGTTCGGAAGTTAGCGTAATTTCAACAGACGGACGGACATGCTCAGATCGACTCAGAATTTCACCACGACCCAGAATATATATACTTTATGGGGTCTTAGAGCAATATTTCGATGTGTTACAAACGGAATGACAAAGTTAATATACCCCCATCCTATGGTGGAGGGTATAAAAAAATGAACCTTTGCTACAACCGTTTTCCAAACGTTTTAATTTTTTTCGTGTACGTACATTTCAACCATTCGTAATTTGCATACCAAGTCCGCCACTGTACTTCGTATTTGGTAGCATTTCGTTGGTATCAACTCTTATCGCCTTTATCCATTTGCATTGCCGACATCCGTGAGACCAAATTGCATGCGTTGAATATGCTAAAAAGAAAGAAAGCAAGAGAGTGGGTATTTCAACTGTCAGTTTTTTCCATCACAATTTGAAATTAATTGTGAAGAGAAACAATAACAATTGCAAGTGAACGTTTTCAATTTAATTGACATGTTCTACTTGAAATAAATTAAAGTCATGTAACAAAGCCTTCGTCCATTCTTTCATCTTTTTCAGATTTTTCCTTTGCGGCCAAACTGTTCGCTGGTGATGATGGCGATGATGATGGTGGTGATGATGATTCATGACCCTTGGATCCGAAAGTCTAGCCCTCTTTGGCACATGTGATTCTTATGGAAAATTTTCCTTTAATTACATTTGGTTGTAGTTTTGTTTGCAAGACTAAATGTTTAATTTGCTTAATTGTGAAGTAGTTCTTAGCATAAAAAGGAAATGGAATTCTTCCCATTTATTCCAATGAATGACTCGTAATCATTGTCTGAATTTAAGGCGGCATAATATTTCCATCAATAAATTTGAAGTACTGGAGAAAATCCAATAAGGAACAAGTATATACACGGACGAAAAAGACTGTTTTTCATATGTTTGGGTGTAAAAATTCTATGTTTGGAACTCTAATTTTTTAACATAATATTTTTAAGTGCAAGCATATGTTCATAAACTAGCATAACATATTTGGGACATATATATTAGAACATATTATGTTTGGAACATAAAATGTTTGTAAATATAATATGCTTAGATGCAAACATATATTGATTTAGAAATAGCCTATAAACATATATGTGTTTGGAAAGAGAGACCTATAGAGTATGCTGCAAGTAAAATGATGGAAGTAACCAATTAGTGCCTTAAAAATATATCCACACAAGGAAAATTCCCTTAAACTTTTTTTCTACCAGTGTATGCCCTAAGGCGAAACATAATATGTTTGAATAATACAAACAATATTTTGTTTGGATCAATCCTGAAAATATATATGTTTGAAGAAAAATGTGTTTGGGTGTATGTTACAGAAGCGATGTTTTTTTTTAGGTTATATGAGCGAAAGCTCAGCCAGACTGAATCTTAGGCACCATCCACCATGGATTGCATGAGCTATCCAAAACATCGTTACAGAAAATCTCTTCAGTGCAATCGTGACGTTTCTTCGATACACAATAGCAATATGTCATTAATTTTTCGAATTATATGAAAATAAAAGTGGTAAATTGTCATAAATAATTGCTGCAGTATATATTTATAATGATTTGAGCACTTCATACATTAAAACTGTAAGATTTCACTTGTTTTCTGTGATTGTTTTTAAATAGCTGATGCTAGTGTTGCATATTTTTGGACTGGATAAATGAGTATCAAAGACAATAAACTTTAGGAAGATAGGAAATTGGCTTGCGTTGTTATTGACGTAGGTCGGATGGTATTGAAAATGCGCCATATCGATCCACTTTTACATATAGCCCCCATATAAACGGACCTCAGATTTGGCATGCGGAGCCTCAAAGAGAAGCAAATTTCATCCGATGTTGCTGAAATTTGGTACATGGTGTTGGCATATGGTCTCTAACAACCGTGCAAAAATTGGTCCACATAGATCCATAATTATATATAGCCCCCATATAAACCGTTCCCAGATTTGGCTTGCGGAGCCTCAAAGAGAAGCAAATTTCATCTGATCCAGCTAAAATTTGGTACCTGGTTTTGGTATATAACAACCATGCACAAATTGGTATACATTGGTTCATAATTATCCCTTTCCGACCTATAACCGATCCACGTGATAGATTTTCCTAAATTTTTTAATTCTGTTATTTATGTATACATAGAACATTTTCAATTATTAAGTTTGTTCAGTTTGATCCTGTATCCTGTTTTTTTCAGGATACGCTCAATTGTTGCAGTCCGGTAAATTCCGGTAAAAGTCCGGACGTAAAAATATCAAAAAACACAAAGTAATCACGAAGTTACTGATTGCATACAATATTTAATATGTTTTCTTATTGAAAACACTTGTTTGATTAAATATTCCACAACTTAAATAATTTAAATTTATTTGCAAACTTACCTCTTCCACTCATTTTTACAAATGCGCAAAGTACACTGCTGAAACTACAAAATTAATATGAAAAACAAATATTTATAACGGTTCTTCACATTCTTAGACAAAGAGAGAGCATACACAATTATTTTTTGTCGCTCTTATCGTAGTACGTCATATATTAAAGAAATTATAAAGACTTAAACTTACCCGCACAATTGTGCGTACACGGTCGGAAAGGGTTATAAAGGGTGATTCTTTTGAGGTTAGGATTTTCATGCATTAGTATTTGACAGATCACGTGGGATTTCAGACATGGTGTCAAAGAGAAAGATGCTCAGTATGCTTTGACATTTCATCATGAATAGACTTACTAACGAGCAACGCTTGCAAATCATTGAATTTTATTACCAAAATCAGTGTTCGGTTCGAAATGTGTTTCGCGCTTTACGTCCGATTTATGGTCTACATAATCGACCAAGTGAGCAAACAATTAATGCGATTGTGACCAAGTTTCGCACTCATTTTACTTTATTGGACATTAAACCAACCACACGAATGCGTACAGTGCGTACAGAAGAGAATATTGCGTCTGTTTCTGAGAGTGTTGCTGAAGACCGTGAAATGTCGATTCGTCGCCGTTCGCAGCAATTGGGTTTGTGTTATTCGACCACATGGAAGATTTTACGCAAAGATTTTGGTGTAAAACCGTATAAAATACAGCTCGTGCAAGAACTGAAGCCGAACGATCTGCCACAACGTCGAATTTTCAGTGAATGGGCCCTAGAAAAGTTGGCAGAAAATCCGCTTTTTTATCGACAAATTTTGTTCAGCGATGAGGCTCATTTCTGGTTGAATGGCTACGTAAATAAGCAAAATTGCCGCATTTGGAGTGAAGAGCAACCAGAAGCCGTTCAAGAACTGCCCATGCATCCCGAAAAATGCACTGTTTGGTGTGGTTTGTACGCTGGTGGAATCATTGGACCGTATTTTTTCAAAGATGCTGTTGGACGCAACGTTACGGTGAATGGCGATCGCTATCGTTCGATGCTAACAAACTTTTTGTTGCCAAAAATGGAAGAACTGAACTTGGTTGACATGTGGTTTCAACAAGATGGCGCTACATGCCACACAGCTCGCGATTCTATGGCCATTTTGAGGGAAAACTTCGGAGAACAATTCATCTCAAGAAATGGACCGGTAAGTTGGCCACCAAGATCATGCGATTTGACGCCTTTAGACTATTTTTTGTGGGGCTACGTCAAGTCTAAAGTCTACAGAAATAAGCCAGCAACTATTCCAGCTTTGGAAGACAACATTTCCGAAGAAATTCGGGCTATTCCGGCCGAAATGCTCGAAAAAGTTGCCCAAAATTGGACTTTCCGAATGGACCACCTAAGACGCAGCCGCGGTCAACATTTAAATGAAATTATCTTCATAAAGTAAATGTCATGGACCAATCTAACGTTTCAAATAAAGAACCGATGAGATTTTGCAAATTTTATGCGTTTTTTTTAAAAAAAAAAGTTATCAAGCTCTTAACAAATCACCCTTTATATAGCCCCCATATAAACCGATCCCCAGATTTGGCTTGCGGAGCCTCTAAGAGAAGCAAATTTCATCCTATCCGGTTCAAATGTGCAACGTGGTGTTCGTATATGGTCTCTAACAACCGTGCCAGAAGTGGTCCATATCGGTCCATAATTATATATAGCCCCCATATAAACCGTCCTCCAGATTTGACCTCCGGAGCCTCTTGGAGGAGCAAAATTCATCCGGTCCGGTTCAAATTTGGAACGTGGTGTTAGTATATGGCCGCTAAGAACCATACCAAAATTGGTCCATATCGGTCTATAGTTATATATAGCCGATCTCCAATCACACAAAAATTGGTCCATATCGGTTCATAATCATGGCTGCCACTCGAGCCAAAAATAATCTACCAAAATTTTATTTCTATAGAAAATTTTGTCAAAATTATATATAATATATACCACGTATGGACGTACTTACAACTTAGAAGACGGCGTTTTAAGATACATTGCTATCGGCAAGCGTTACCGCAACTTAAGTAATTCGATTGTGGATGGCAGTGTTTAGAAGATGGTGGAGGGTACATAAGCTTCGGCCTGGCCGAACTTACGGCCATATATACTTGTTTTATTTGTTTTTCGTTTTTATTTTTCAAATGAAAAACTTAATTTTCTTAATGAAACAATCTTAAATTTTAGGCAACAACAAAAAATTAAATTTTCCCCTTTATGGAAATTTAGGTGGTGCACTTAATTTCTTTTTATTTGCATCTTAATGCTATGTCAATACTTGTCGTATACTCGAAAAGAATGAAACTAACACCGTAAATGGTTTGATCTCCTCATTAGCCAATTTCCGGTCTATATGAAGGGCGTAGATAGTGAAAACTACATTGACACAAATATTGTTATGTGAGCAAAGATTGATTTTTTAATGGGAAAAATGTATTTATACAAAAAAAAAATATATGCCGAAAAAAAACAAAATAAAAATGATGTATGCCATAAAAAAAAATTTTTTAGAAAAAATATTTAATAAAAAATTTCCCCTGGTGAGATTTGAATCACCATTCTTTATTTTTTCATTTATAATTATAAAGAACATCTCAGGAAGTAGTTAGAATGTCATGCCGTGGTGTCATATTAGGTTCATGACATAGACGTTTTGATGCATCGTGTTTAATGGCTTTTGTGGCTGAGTGTGCTAAGGCCTCTGTTATGATGCCAACAGAGCCAGGTTCAACCCTCAGTGGAAGCGACGAAGTTTTTCAATTTGTAAAAATTAGACAATAAGAAAATAGAAGTGTAACAAAAAATACTGATAAAAATAAAAAGTGAAATTGAAAAGTTTTTTTAGTTTTTTAAATACCTTCATTCAAATGTTCTTCCAAGGCATAACTTCTAATGCAATGCATAGGATCCAAAAATGGAGTACTTTCGTCCTATGAAAAGCCCATGTAAAATTCATCCAAGTTTGCACTGCTTCCGAATCACAAATTGGAGATCCAAACTACTTTTTTGGAACCTCTATTTTGCTAGGATACGAATGCCAATTTTTCTTAACATAGAAAGAAATGAAGAAACAAGAAACAAGTGAATTAAATTTTTTCCCAGAATCAAGTATGCATAACTCAAATTTAAAGGAGAATGTTTCTTAAATTTGTCCTTGTTTCAATTCTCTGATTCTTTGGCTCGGAATCAGTACCAAAATCATTAGTACAAAGAAAAATTCTTAGGAACCGGGCATTCGCTTTTTGAGTGTAGGATTCGGTCTGGCTAAACTTTCGACCGTATATACTGGTTACTTCCTAATATCCCCCAGCAGAACCGTAAGTACTGTAAAATAGATTTTACAAGAGCTTGTCATACACTGAAAAAAGCATGCCCGGATTCAAAGATTTTGACTTTACTTTAAAAAAAATTGGCATTGATTCCGAGCCAAAGAAGCGGAGAATATAAGTAAGGATACTTTTAAGGCATAATTCTCTTTTAAATTTGGGTTTTGTGTACTTGCTAATAGGAAGCAAATTTTTATCAAAATCCTTTAGAAACGAGTGTAGTTACTTTTGGGTTTAGTGAACTGCCTGAATTTATTCTGATAATTGGTTGATAGTTTTGCTGCAAGTAGAGGATGCTGATGAGGAATGTGGTAATTCCGAAACAGCTGTACATCCAACCATCTTGCAGTCTATAGGGCTTTGCCAAAATAAATTTGACAAGCATACTTTACTTCTGTTTGTTCAGCTACACTTGTAGTTTAGTCAATGCATGGTTTTAAGCTGAGATCAAAAACAACAATAATGATTGAAGAGAAACCAACAATAACAAACAAAACGAATTAAAAAAACTATAAAACTAATTGTCTTTTTATTTTTATTAAACTGTTATATTCTAATTATCTAATTTTTCAATTTAAAAAACTTTTTCTCTCCGACCGGGGGTTGAACCTGGGTTTGTTGGCACCATAACATAACGCCTTATAACACTTAACCACAAACGCAATTGAACACGAAGCGTCGTAAAATGTTTGTGATATGATCGTAATATGACACCAAGGCAAAGCATTCTCGAGATGTGCTTTGTTAGTATGAATAAAAAAATAAACAACACGGGTTCAAATCTCACACGCAGCCATTTTTTTCTATTAAATATATTTTCAAAGGATTTTTATGTTGTACATCGTTTTTATTTTGTTATTTTCGGCGTATATTATTGTAAAAATATATGTTTAATCAAAAAGCCATCAGGCACGGGTTCAAATCCCCCCGGAAGTAAATTTTTGTTGTTGATTTCTATTCTTCTTTGTGACATTTAATTGTCTAAAATAAAAATGTTGACTTTGAACCGGCAAATAGCGTATTTTTTAAGACTGGTTCAAAAGGACTTCTTAGGAAGTGGAAAAAATTGATGCAGGGTTCCGAGGTGCTCTTAAACAGAAATATTTGTGAAACAACTCCCATTTTTTTTTGCTGGGCCACGATATATTTTTGAGTTGCACAACTATGTTTTTCATCTGAAAAACAAATGATTTTGATGCTTATTATTTCTCTCATTATGCTTGCTTCTCAATCAAACATTAACCTACGGTATTCCCAGTATTTGCTTGAATTACTCTCTTGTAGATGTGAATGTGTTTATGTATGGGTGGGAATGCTTTAGCAATTCGATTATATTGCTTAAGTCCACATCACTTGGTGTCCATTAAACGTAAATATACATTTTAGAATATCCAAATATCTGAAAACTGGAGATTTTCTTTTGAAAAGTTTTTATCATCGCGTTATTACGATCCAAAAGAGAATTGGCAAGATTGGATTTTATTTGAAACTTTTAAAATGAACAGAACAGAGGAGTTGCCATACCACAACAGATATGAGATGAGATGCGTACGTGTACGAGTGCATAGGTACCATAATCATAGTTAAACAGGGAGTCTTTAAACAATTTTTTATCAACCACATGGGGTTAAATAACACGCAAAACTTTTGAGCAAAAGAAAAACAACTTAAAAATGTTTCCATTATGCTCCGACTGAAATATAAGCGTGCCGAAAGAGATGAAAATGTAGCACAGTGTTTCGCATGTATGCAATAAATAAAAGAAATACTTATCCCAAATTTTTATCCCAAAACTTAATCGGGTGGAAACTTAGATGTCCATTCTAATAGAATTTCCCACAGAATCCAGCAAAAAAAAAAAAACAAACGTCGCAAAAAAATAGTGAAAATGTTTTTTTTTTTTGATCCGGAAGTGGTGCAAAATTTCCGGAGAAGCGATGACATGGGCTTTTCATAGAACGGATGTCAACCATTTCTGCACCCGGTGCACTGAGTTAGCATCACTTTTTAAGGTATGATCCAAATGGATTTAGCATTTTTTTTTTCGACAAAATTTAAATTATTTGTACAATTTAAATAATTCTCATTCTGCTTTTAACCTATTTGAAACAAAAAATGTCAAAATTACCCATTACAAATATGAAAAAAAATTAATTAAAAGAACTGTATAGTTAAAATAAAGAACATCTTTGGGAGGAAATTTTTAGAAGTGCTTTTAAAGTTGCGCCTTTAGAAGAATTCCCAAAGGTGTTTGCTGGGAATGGCAACAGACATCTCAACACAAAAAACTTTGGAAATTCTTCCCAAGTCTTCTAAAGTCGGGCGGGGCAGACTATGATATACCCTTCAACAGATCTAGATCTACGTGCCCTTGGGGGAACACAAGGTCCACAGTGTGGCGCTGGTTAAAAATATGGGAAATATTGAAATCTTAATCATTTTAAGCCAACTTAGCAAAAGTGTTTTTTGATTTATCGGTCGGTAGATAACCCACATAGTACTCAGGGTACAATAACTTTGATCTGTCAAAAAATGTGCTTACCAGAAATATTGATTCTAAAATATATACCGATCGACACAAAATCACCTCTTGAGTCGATCTAGCCCTTGGTGTCCGCCCGTCCGTCTGTTCATGTATTTGTTGTTTGCATGATTCCGGTCGCAATTATAAACCAGCTTTAATGAAATTTGCTACAGGGCGTTTTTGGCACAAGCATGAACGCTTTTGAATTTGGAAAAAATCGGATCAAATTTAAATATATGTGATATAGTATATGCATCACCAAATTTCGATAAACGGGTTCACATTGCGCTTATTTACTGACTGATGATTATCAAATTTTACACAAAGTTATCACCCTTCAAGTGTGTCAAATTTAATCGAAATCGGTTCGGATTTAATGATAGCTCGCATATATATTTATCATCCGATTGTCCCAAATTTGGCCATGAATCCCATCCCAGCAAAAACTAGGTAACCACATCTCATTACAATTGACATTACCAGGAGTAAAGCTGTCATTAACTTGTAATGACAAAAATAAATACTTCTCGGTAATTTTCGAATTGTTATTCTCAAATTTTATGCAGTTGTAGTTAACGAATTAATAAAATAGAATAAATGATGGTACCATTAGGTATAATTATTCACATAATCGAGCACTTACATAAAAAATCAAAAAGAATATGTAATGTAACGGTAATTCTGAAAATTGTTCCGTTAAGAAATTTTTATCACAAATATTTCATAATAATTGTGTTTAATGACATTGTCATATTATGTTTTAAATAAATGCTTTCTTATACCTCATTCACATTACACTTCCAAAATGCGCTTAAACTAAATTTCAAATGCCATTTGCCTTATAAAAAAGAGACTTAAAATCCACTTTTAGTAGATTTTGAACCTTTTGTGAATTGGCTATTGGATATATTATAACGTAATTCACGAATCCAACTCCCTTAAACAACCTACATTTATTTCTATTTTAAGTGTGAAATTAATTTGCATCTTATTTAGATTATTTATTAGATTTTTTGTTTATTTATACAATATTCGTTTCTATTCAAGTAGTTATTCTATTACAGCATCACTCGCCATATTTTGATCCATTGTAATCGGCGATAGAAATCAATATTTTCGAGATTTGGTTGCCTGAGACAATAAGTGGCTATTTGGCAAGCTTTGGTGTATCTACGAATAAGTCATTACATATTAGGTGATTATATGCTTTAAGTGCACTACTTATTTTATGGCCGAAAGTATGCCTGGGGAGAAGTACTTTCCTTCTAGGACATGCGTATGTAAATGTAATCCGAAGCGATGCCAATTAATAAGTGGTTATTAATTTTTAAATACACGCAAAAAAAAAACGTTTGGAAAACGTGTACCGAAAACGTTTTTCTTTTGTTAGAGTTTTTTGAATTGCTTCGAAAATTTTAAACTTTTATCACCAAAAAAATTCGTTTGTTACAAAATTTTTATTTTTTCAATAAAAAAAGTTATTTTTGAAACATCAACACAGTCCATTTCGTTTATATCAAACACTGTTTTTTATGACTTTAGGTCTTTAATAAGACACATTTTACAGTTCAAAATTTAATATAGTACAATGTAATGTTGACATTTTTTCAGAATCTTCCGAACATATCTGGAATATATGTAATACAAAAAAAAAAAAAAAAAAAAAAAACTTTGGTCGAAGCAGGGATCGAACCCACGACCCTTGGCATGCAAGTCGGACGTAGCTACCACTGCTCCACGGTGCCAAACTAAATGTTTGTTTCTGTTAAATAAACTTTGTTTATTCGGTTCGTGGGCGCCGCAAGCTATGCTATATAAATATAACTTATATGGATATTTATCTATTGATGACCATAACAGGTACATAGCTCAGTGGTTAGTGTGTTGGCTTACAAAGTGCATGGTCCGCGGTTCGATTCTCCGTCCAGGCGAAAGGTAACAAAATTTTAAAAATTTATAAAATCGTATAATTTCTCCTACATTGTTGGTATTACAGGAAAAGGTGTTAAGAACTAAAAAACCTCGTGGATGTGAGCAAGATGTGAGGGAAAATGCAATTAGCAAGAAAACAATGTTTTTTTTTTTTTTTTTTGTGAGTTTGTCTTTATGAAATTGTTTTTACATCCTGGAAAAGAATAAACGTTTATCACAAAAAGTATATACTTTTCTTCCAAATACACTTCATTACAGCGAAAAGCAAATGAGAAACGAACTTTGCTTGTCTAAAATTTCGTTTGGGAGGAAAGAATTATTGTTTTGCGTGTAGGCTTACCTACAAAAATACCGGGTAATGAGAGTTTTTGTTGGGATATTTTAACTGATCTTACTCAAAGTTGAAAAACTCTAATCTTCTATAGCACTAATTATATCTGCCGAGAATCATCTGAATTGGTTCAGATTTTGATATAGATCCGATATATAGTATCGCCCGATATACGAAATTTTGGACATAATACACTTATTTATTAACCGATCTTGCTCAAATTTAGCACAATGTAATCTTCCGTGGTATCAACCAAACCAGCAAACTATCATCCAACTCGGTTCAGATTTTGATATAGCTCCCATATATATGTATCGCCCGATTAAAACAAAAATGGCCTTAATAATCTTATTTTTTACTATAATGCTCTCATTTATAAACCTACCTTTTTCAAATTTAGCACCAAACCTGTAAAATATCGTATAAATCGGTTCAGGTTAAATATAGCTCCCATATATGTGTTAGAGGTGTACACGTGAGTAATATTTTACTCAAGCACACTCACGGCGGAAAAATCATACTCACGCACACTCACTCACGAAAACATGAGCATGATTAAAATCAAGAGAGTTATTAAACTCTTAACATCTAAGGTTTCACTAAACTTGTAAGTGAATTTAACTTGAAAGCGTTTTATGTTCGTGTGCGGTATTATTTCCGAGAGCGTATTTTTCCGAAATTCGTTACTCACGCACACTCACGAATAAATTATTTTCGTGGCTCACGTACATGCACGCCATTGCCATCAGCGTGACTCACGACAATTTCGTGTCACGTGCACCTCTAATGTGTATTCCCAATTTTTCCCAGAATTTCCTAAATTTGGTCATAAAATTCTTATTAAGCGATCTTACTCAAAATTGGTACACTGTAATCGTTTACACAGTGTATCGTCTAAACCTACAAAGAAATCATAGAAATCGGTTAAGATTTAGATAGTGCTCACATATATATTTACCGCCTGATTTTAACAAAATTGGTCATAATTTCATAATTTCAAATTTAGCCGATCTTACTCATATTTACATATATAGCTTTTACATGAATATATTGCCCGATTTTCACAAATTTGGCTTTAGGTTATGATACAGTTGGCCCCCCCGACTTTCTACTTTACCCACTTGTTAAAAAATATATTTAATTATAAAAATATTTTTGTTCAAACATTTTTAAAATTTATCAGTGGCGATTTTACAAAGAAATTGTGGGTAGCTTTTGCCATTTCGGCCGATTTTAACCAAATTTGGAATCCGTAGTTACAACGGATCGGATTACAACTTTGACCGCTGTGATCATATGAGTGTAAATCGGGCGAAAGAGATATATGGGAGATATATCTAAATCTGAACCGATTTCAACCAAACTTGGCATACATGGCTAGAATGTTAGTTCTATTCCATGTGCAAAACTTCACGTGAATCGGAATAAAATTGTGGCCTCTGGAGGCCAGATGAGTGCAAAAGCAATATATGGAATCTGAACCGATTTTAACCAAACTTGGTAGACACAGTAGGTTAGGTTAGGTTATGTGGTAGCCCGATGTATCAGGCTCACTTAGACTATTCAGTCCATTGTGATACCACAGTGGTGAACTTCTCTCTTATCACTGAGTGCTGCCCGATTCCATGTTAAGCTCAATGACAAGGGACCTCCTTTTTATAGCCGAGTCCGAACGGCGTTCCACATTCCATTGAAACCACTTAGAGAAGAAGAAATGACACCAGCATTACTGAGGTGGGATAATCCACCGCTGAAAAACTTTTTGGTGTTCGGTGTTAGCAGGAATCGAACCCACGACCTTGTGTATGCAAGGCGGGCATGCTAACCATTGCACCATGGTGGCTACTCTCTGTGCTAAATTTCACGTAAATCGAGGTGAAAGGACGACATCTGTGATCATATAAGTGCATATCGGGCGAAAGATATATAAGGGAGCTATATCTACATCTGAACTGATTTTTTTCCAAAATCAATAGGGTTATATCCTGGCCAAATTTGAAGTTGATTGAACCAAAACTGCTACCTAGACTTTGACTACAAGAATGTGTTCACAGACAGCGGGACATGACTAGATCGACTCAGGGGCCGAACCTGAGCATTATTGTCATGTGTCTATGTCTCCTCCTGTTCCACAGTGTGGTGCAGGGTATAAAAATTTAAGCGAATTTGGTAGGGAAGGAACCACTGTGTGCTATGGAACAACAACGAGAATAATAACAGGAGCAGGACTATAACCAAAACGCTACAAAAACTCAGGCTTAATTTGAAGCCTTTAACCATCACCATCAGCAACCACAACAACGAGAAACAAAAATCTCATAAAAAAGGCTTACCGGGGGGAAAGTTTTAATAAAGTTTGCTTTTTTTCGGGCGTTCTTTTGGTTTGGCCTGACTTCTTGCCTGCTAGCCTCCTTCCTTTGCGTCCTGAGTCTTGTGTTTTCGTATGCTAGCTTATTTCGTAGCCTCAAATGGAATAAATTTATGCAGGCTCACTGTATGTACTGCGTTGTACAATAACTGTGGTACGTACCTTAATAAAATAATAGACACAATTTTCTTTTCATACATTTTTCAGCTGAAATCGGTTGAGGCCAAAGAAGGTGGTGGCGGGTATCTTGGGGTTGATTTTCGTGGCATATCCAATGGAAAATTATTCTTAATTTTGTGTGAAAAAATAAACATAGCACAACACAATCGAAAATAAGAAAAGAAACCAAAGTTTTCCTTTTGAGTTCTACTTGTCTTAGAAGAAGAGGTGATAGCACAAGGTTCCATTTTCCACCCATCGGCTTTTGTTCATTTCATTTTTCACCAGAAATAACTTTAAGTCAATATTTGTGGAAATTTACTCATCACTGCCGATGACTGAAATAATAATAGAATTGAAATGTTAATATTCATAAGTACAGTTAGAAATTATACTGTGTAAATAAATTGTAAAAACTTTGACATTGATATGGCTGAGCCCATTCCCACACTGAAGAAAAAAAAAACAATAAGGGGGAGTGAGATGGGTTTTATATTGATATTTGCCATATTATAGGCAGTGTTGTGACAGGGAGATATTTCAAATCATCCAGTAGCGAGAAATATTAAATTAAGAAATAACATGTCCGTACGGCCATGGCAAAATCAACTGACGGTTGCCACAATTGTTAAAATTCTACCAAAAATGGTAGATTTTTTTACTATTTGTTAGATTGGTAGAATTCTTGCCGATTTGGTAGATTTTTCAAAATATTGTACTCTTCTTTATTTTTGATAGAGAAATCAGGATGATTCCATTTGTATTTATACTGCAATTTCAGCAATATTTATATGGATATTGAAAAGGAGATTTTTGGGGTTATAAAGGCAGCCTTTTATTTTCGAAATGTTTTCGAATTATCGAAATCTTCAATTATTTACGTTTTAGGTTATTTTTTAAGGTCCATTGATACACACACATGGTTAGGTTAGGTTAAAGTGGCAGCCCGATTAAGATTCAGGCTCACTTAGACTATTCAGTCCATTGTGATAAAAGCACACGCATACTTCAAAGTTCATTCCATTTGAAGTTAAAAATGCAAAACTCAAAAATGTTTTAATATTGTATGAAAATAAGATATGAATATCTTTGAAAAAAATATATTTTTTATACCAACCATAAAAGTTTGATCACAAACTTAAAATGAAATTTTTTGTACTTGGTAGGTTCTACCTGGGTTGTGGTAACAGTCCCCGATGGCAAGGTATCTTGAATCCTTTTAACATTGTATTTTAATGTGGAAGCTATTACATATGAAGTGTATGTTATAGTGATTTCGATTTTCATATTTTACAACATACCCCAATAAAATATAATATAAAATATTTTACAACATGCCCCAATAAATAGAAAATGTTTGTTCGATTGGAGAACCCAGTGAAACCTACCCATAATATGTATCGTCGGTTGCCACTCCTGCCAAAATAATCTATCAAATTTTGAATCTACCAAATTAAAATATACTAAATAAAATAATAATTTTCATATTTTACAACATACGCAAATAAAATATAATATAAAATATTTTACAACATACCCCAATAAATAGAAAATGTTTGTTCGATTGGAGAATCCAGTGAAACCTACCCACAATGTGTATCGACGGTTGTCACTCCTGCCAAAATAATCTATCAAATTTTTAATCTACCAAATTAAAATATACTAAATAAAACAAGCTACTGTTGTAGTTAAGTCAACGCATGGTTTTAAGCTGAAATCGAAAGAAAATCGAAATCGAAAAAAAATGTTTATTTCTACAGAAAATTTATTGCTGCTTTCTTATTGCTTTGATTTCAGCTTAAAACCATGCGTTGACTAAACTACAAGGTTATCTTAACCAACAGATAGAAAAAATTTTCAAAATTTTATTTCTACACCCTCAAAAAAAATCGCTTCTCTAACATATGTTCCAAACATATTTTGCAGGAAGCACATATATTATTGGATACTGCCGAAACATTAATATGTTTGGCCTTATCATGAAACAGTTTTCCGAAACAACATACAAGCGGTTTCACAGAAATTGCTCTCATTTCATTCCCTCGCTGTGTTATGTTGATATCTTTTTATTCAACCCTCCCGGTTTCCATCTCTATTTCTTTCTCTATACTAACTCTCTCTCTCTCTGTCGCTCTCTGAATAAAGTATCCCAACATATATATGTTTACTTGAAATTTGTAAATTTATATATGTTTACATTCACACATATTATTTTTATGAAATATTCATGCCCCAAACATAATATATTCTAACATATTAACATATGTGTCCCAAACATTTTGTGTTAGTTTACGAACATTACATGTTTGTACTTAAATGTATTGTGTTTAAAAATTGTGCCCGAAACACATTTTGTTTATATCGGAACATATGAAAAACATATTTTTCTAACAGTGTATAGAAAATTTTGTCAACATTTTATTTCTATAGAAAATGTTGTTAAAATTATACCCTAAACCACATAGTGGTGAGGGTATAATAACTTTGATCTGCCAAAAAATGTGCCTACCAGAAATATTGATTTTAGACCCCATAAAATATATACCGATCGACTCAGAATCACCTCCTGAGTCGATGTATCGCTTGGTGTCCGTCCGTCTGTATACGTATTTGTTGTTCACAGGATTCCGGTCGCAATTATTAACCGATTTTGATGAAATTTGGTACAGAGCGTTTTTTGGACACAAGTACGAACCAGGGATCCGGAGCGGAGCGGAGCGTGGAGCGGAGCGGAGCAAGCCTTTTTTTTGCCGGAGCGGGAGCGGAGCGGGAGCGGCATTTCTAAAGTCCGGAGCGGAGCGGAAGCGGAGCGGTTTCCAAATGAAAAACCGCTCCGCTCCGAATAAAATATTACTTGAATAAAATGTGTAACTTTGAAATTACACTGTGTAGGTAATTTCAAATATAGCTAGTACTTAGCGTAGTGTGAGTAAACGTTTAAAATGTACGATATGTATTTTTGTACGTACGTACATTGGGGAAAACACAACGTGTTTCTTTAGTAATTGTTTTCATAGACGGCAAATGTCAAAATATATCTCTAGTATGTGTTGTAAAAGTAACAACAGTAATTTCGATCAATTTCATCCCGTATTACTACAAAGATGTTTGTAATGAACGTCAAATAAATGAAATTAAACGATCTTATTTAAATTTAATTTTTTAGTTTTCTACACTGAAAAAAATATTGTCGTGAAGTCAAAGATTTCATGTCCTTAGAATAAGAATGCAAATTTTGCTTAACATGGAAGACGCATTTCTCTGAAATAATTTTTTTTCCTTGTCCAAAAGTCAATAAACTTTTGAATGAAGTTATAATGTCCTTATAATTAAGTGATTTTACTTAAAATTTTGTATCATAACATGAATGATAAAATTTTTGAGGTAAGGTCAACGTGACTTTAATAATTAAGAAAAATTCTTTTTTTTTCAGTGTAAGGACTTTCATATTTGCTTTACTATTGTACTATATCCTAGCATTCTCTTATTTCTGATATTAGTTCTCGAAAATTTAATTAAAATTATGGATAGTTTCAATTTTGGTTGAATGTGCACATATACATTTATTTTAATTTTTTCTCACATTGAAAACTAATGACTTGATTTGTATTATTGCATGTTATCTACTTTTTTTGAAAACGAACATTTCTTAAAAACGCTGTTCGAAAATGTATTTTTACAATAAAGGGAAAAAAAGCGAAATTAGGTAACACTAGATCTGAGTAAGAATATTCGTAGGTATACCACGGACTGATTTCGATGGAGGTTGTTGCAAACATAAACATACACACACATTACAAATATAACAAAACCTCTTCTCTACGTCTGTTGCAAAACAAAAAAACTTTCGGAGAGTAGTTACTTCTACTCTGTGTACAGACTTTCAATTCCAATCAGCGTTGCCGTTTTGGTCCGTTCGGACCAAAATTGGCCCAAAAGATTTCTAATTTTTAAATTTGTTCCGATGGTCGGACCAAACAGAATTTGGTCCATTTTCATAAATTTGGTTTCTATCACATATTAAATAGTAGATGGTGCACCGCAAAGAATATTGTCGGGAGGCCAAATATTTCACATGCTTAAAATACGAATACGAATTTTGCTTAGAATAGAAGACATTTTTCTTTGAAATAAAGTTTTTTCCTTGTCTAAAAGTCTCTAAACTTTTCAATGAAGTCTGTTTGTCCTTATAGCTAAGTGATTCGACATAAAAATGTGTATCCTAACATGAATGAAAATTTAGTTTTAATGAAGTCAAAATAGATTTAATATTTCTGAAAAAATCTTCAAAATTAATGAAATGTTTCAACACATTGTTTTAAAGTCATTATACACTAAACCACATAGTGGTTAGGGTATAATAAGTTTGATCTGTCAAAAAATGTGCCTACCAGAAATATTGATTTTAGACCCAATAACATATATACCGGTCGACTCAGAATCACCTCCTGAGTCGATCTAGCGCTTGGTGTCCGTCCGTCCATCCGTCCGTCTGTCCATTTATTTGTTGTTTACAGGATTCCGGTCGCAATTATTAACCGATTTTGATGAAGTTTGGTACAGGGAGTTTTTTTTGGGCACAAGGACGAACGCTATTGAATTTGAAAGAAATCGGATCAAATTTAGATATAGCTCCCATATATATGTATTGCTCGATTTCGACAAATGGGGTCACGTTGCACTTTTTTACTAACCGATCGTCGTCAAATTTAGCACAAAATAATCTTCTGTATCACCCTTTAAGTCTGAAAATTTCATCGAAATCGGTTCAGATTTAGATACAGGTCCCATATATATGTATCGCCCGATTTTGCCAAATTAGGTCATAAAACCCTTATTTATCAACGATCTTACTCAAAGTTGGCTAAATGTAATCTTCTATAGCACTAACTATATGTGCAAAAAATCATCGAAATCGAAAGTCAGGCGGGGCCGACTATATTATACCCTGCATCACTTTGTAGATCTAAATTTTCGATACCATATCACATCTGTCAAATGTGTTGGGGGCTATATATAAAGGTTTGTCCCAAATACATACATTTAAATATCACTCGATCTGGACAGAATTTGATAGACTTTTACAAAATCTATAGACTCAAAATTTAAGTCGGCTAATGCACTAGGGTGGAACACAAAGTAAGTAAAAAACAAGTAAGGAAAGTCTAAAGTCGGGCGGAGCCGACTATATTATACCCTGCTCCACTTTGTAGATCTAAATTTTCGATACCATATCACATCCGTCAAATGTGTTGGGGGCTATATATAAAGGTTTGTCCCAAATACATACATTTAAATACCACTCGATCTGGAAGAATTTGATAGACTTCTACAAAATCTATATACTCAAAATTTAAGTCGGCTAATGCACTAGGGTGGAACACAATGTAAGTAAAAAAACATGGGAAACGTTTAAATCTGAAGCAATTTTAAGGAAACTTCGAAAAAGTTTATTTATGATTTATCGCTCGATATATATGTATTAGAAGTTTAGGAAAATTAGAGTCACTTTTACAACTTTTCGACTAAGCAGTGGCGATTTTACAAGGAAAATGTTGGTATTTTGACCATTTTTGTCGAAATCAGAAAAACATATATATGGGAGCTATATCTAAATCTGAAGCGATTTCAACCAAATTTGGCACGCATAGCAAAGTGCTAATTCTACTCCCTGTGCAAAATTTCAACTAAGTCGGAGTTAAAAATTGGCCTCTGTGGTCATATGAGTGTAAATCGATATATCTAAATCTGAACCGATTTCAACCAAATTTGGCACGCATAGCTACAATGCTAATTCTACTCCCTGTGCAAAATTTCAACTAAATCGGAGCAAAAAATATGCCTCTGTGGTCGTATGAGTGTAAATCGGGCGAAAGCTATATATGGGAGCTATATCTAGATCTGAACCGATAAAATTCTGCATACTTGACTACACTACTAATTGTACCCCTAATTTCAACCTAATTGGGACAAAACTCTAGCTTCTGGGACCGTATTAGTCCATATCGGGCGAAAGATATATATGGGAGCTATATCTAAATCTGAACCGATTTCAATAAAATTTAGCACACTTGACTCTAGTACTAATTGTTCTTTTTCTGCAAAATTTTAAGCAAATTAGGGTAAAACTCTGGCTTCTGGGGCCATATAAGTCCATGTCTTGCGAAATATATATATGGAAGCTATATCTAAATCTGAACGGATTTCTTCCAAAATCAATAGGGTTCTATTCTGAGCCAAAGCACATACTTGTGCCAAATTTGAAGTCGATTGGACTAAAACTGCGACCTAGACTTTGATTACAAAAATGTGTTCACGGACAGACGGACATCGCTATATCGACTCAAGAGCCCACCCTGAGCATTTTTGCCAAAGACACCATGTGTCTATCTCGTCTCCTTCTGGGTTTTGCAAACATATGCACTAACTTTCTAACTGTTCCACAGTGTGGAGCAGGGTATAATAAAACTCAATTGAACAAATAATACAATGTTTATACTATAATTTTCTCGAAGAGGAGCGGAGCGGAGCGTGGAGCGGAGCGATTTTTTTTTCTCGGAGCGGAGCGTGGAGCGGAGCGGTTTTTTTTTCTCCGGAGCGGGAGCGGAGCGGAGCGAAAAAAATGGACCGCTCCGGATCCCTGGTACGAACGCTATTGAATTTGGAAGAAATCGGATAAAATTTAGATATATGTTAGCTCCCATATATATGTTTTTTTTTTCTAACCGATTCTCTCCCAATTTGGCAAAAGGTAATATAATTCACCTCCCTGCAAGTGTACTTAATCATTTAATCGAAATCGGTTCAGATTTAGATATAGATCCTATATATATGTATCGGCCGATGTTGCTAAATTTGATCATAAGTCCCTTATTTATCAACCGATCTTACTCAAAATTTGCCAAATCTAAAATTCTATAGTACTGACTATACGTGCCAAATATCATCGAAATCGTATATAGCTCCCATATATACGTATCGCCCAATTATGACAAATTTTGCAATTAAACCCTTATTTATAAACCGATCTTACGCAAATTTGGCTTACTCTAATCTTTTATAGAACTGACTATATGTGCAAAATAGCATCCAAATCGGTTCAGATTTAAATATAGCTCTCATATATATGTGGCGCCCCATTTTGAAAAATTTTCCCCTTATAACTTTATTGTTGACCATAGTAGCCTCATTTATAAACCGATCTTACTAAAATTTAGCACAAGGTAATCTCCTCTAATAGCAAACTTCAATCCAAATCGGTTCAGTTTTAGATATAGCTCCCATATATATGTATCGCCCGTTTTTCAAAAATGTACCCCTTATAACTTTATTTCTGACCATAATAGCCTTATTTAGTAACCAATCTTACTTAAATTTAGCACACGGTAACCTTCTGTTGTATCAAACAAACCTAGAAAATTTCGTCCATATCGGTTCAGATTTAGATAAAGATCCCATATATTTACATTGCTCGATTTTCCCAAATTTGGCCATAATACTTTTATTTATTAACCAATGTTATTCAAAATTCAAATTTTGAAATATTGCCGATCGTAGACGTATATGTAACTCTTACAGAAATATATTTCCCAAGTTTCATAAATTTGGATTTATTACCCACACTAATTGAGCGATTTCCTCCTGTTTAATAATGGACTCAATATTAGTGGAATACTAACTCTGTAGATCCAGAATCAACTATACGAGTAGCTCCTAGTATCAGAAATTTCTGTTCAGATTTTGATAAAACTCCCATAACCATATACACCTTAATGTTCCGTATATGCCCCCTATAGACCGGATCCTCTTGGAGGAGCAAAGTTCATCTGATCCAATATATTGCATCGAACCACTATGCAAAAATTGGTTCATACATACGATCCCCAGATTTGATTTCCGGAGTTCTTGATCGTGCCAATTGTATCCGATGCGGTTGATATTTGGTACGTGGTGTTATATAAACCGATGTCGGTATATGATTTCTACTAATCGTGCACCAATAGTCCCCATAAACCGATCACCAAATTTGCCTTTTGAAGTTGCATGGAGGGACAAATTTCACCCGATCCGGTTGAAATTTGGCATATGTACTGAAATATAATAAATAGTATATAGTAGGAGTACTGATAGTAGAATTGTTTCGCGATATATATTAAATCGTAGTAATTCGGTTGTAGATGACATTCTTTACACTGAAAAAAAAAGCATGCACTATTCCAAAGATTTCGTCTTTACTTTATAAATTTTGGTATTGATTCCGAGCCAAAGAAGCGGGGAATACAAGTAAGGATACTTTTAAGACACAATTCTCTTTTAAATTTGGTTTTGTGTACTTGCTTCAAGGCAGCAAATATTAATTTTTCGCCTTTTCAGCTTTGTTTCTTCATATGCTATCAAAGTCCTTTAAAAACGAGTTAACGACAACCTTATTTTACAAATTAAGACTCGACTTACAGTAGAAAATATGCTATGTTTCAAGTAAAAGCCGTCTTTAAAATAAAGTGTTGAAAAAAATGTCCTATATTTGAACGATTTTTTGCTTTGTAGTCAAGATGCAAAAAGACAACAAATTTAAAGACAATTTCATTCATTTTAAAGAATTTTTCTGAATTATTAAAGTCAAGTTGACCTTAGTCCAAACATGTTTTCTTTCATGTTATGATACCCATTTTTTAGTCAAATCACTTATAAGAACAATACGACTTCATTGAAAAGTTCATCGACTTTTGGACAAGGAAAAAAACTTTATATTAGAGAAATGCGTCTTTTTTGCTAAGCAAACTTTGCGTTCGTATTTTAAAGACATGAAATCTTTGACCTCACGACAATATTTTTTTCAGTGTAGTAGTTCGGCATGGCCGAACTTACGTCGGTATATACTTGTTAGCTTTATAGTCAAAGCAAAAAAATGTCAGAATTATTAAAGAAAAGTCGACCTTAGACAAACTAAAGTTTTTTTTTAAGTAATGGGACCCATTTTTAAGTCGAATCACTTAAATTTAAGGACAGAATTAATTCACTGATATATTTATTGACATTTAGGCAAGGAAAAAAAACTGTATATCAGAGCAATGCGTCGTCTATGCTAAGCTAAATTCGCATTCTTATTATAAGCACAAAAAATCGTTGGCATTACGACAATATTTTTTCAGTGCATGTACTAACACATGCATATAACATTCATACCAAGGAAGTGGCATATTGTTTAGCGGATATGTAACTTTAATACAAATATACAAAACCATATATAGAGTCACTCACTCAAGTACATATCAATCTACATAGTTGGCCCAATCGACATGCATATTTCCTTTGACAGGATGCAATATTGTTCGCAACAAATACATCCACATACAGGACAGTTAGGTTGGCATTCGACAGTCTATCGGATAGTTTATTTTTTGTTTTGCTCGGTTACTGCAATGTTGGTGTGTTGTTGGCGTGTGTTACTGATTGTAGCTGGTATGTTGTCGGACCTGCTTTTTATGATGAATTGATAAGCAGTGCTATTTGTCAGCAGTCAATGCGTTTGCAATATTTTTATGCTAGTGCAGCAAATTTGTTACCAATGTCAGGCTTGTTAGTTGTATTTATCATATGCGCAAAATATGACATATAGCTCTTGTTATTCTATGTGCGTGCCATCAATACAACGAGTATCTATTGAATGATTATTAATATGGCAGAATTATTGCGATATTCTTTAAGTTGAGATGAACTCACCATAAACGGGTAGATATCTATATATATATATATATATATATATATATATATATATATATATATATATATATATATATATATATAATATATAATATATATATATATATATATATATATATATATATATATAATATATATATATATATATATATATATATATATATATATATATATATATATATATATATATATATATATATATATATATATATATATATATATATATATATATATATATATATATATATATATATATATATATATATATATATATATATATATATATATATATATATATATATATATATATATATATATATATATATATTATATATATATATATATATATATATATATATATATATATATATATATATATATATATATATATATATATATATATATATATATATATATATATATATATATATATATATATATATATATATATATATATATATATAATATATCATATGTTTCCATGCAAACAGCATGTGTTTCGGGTTGTATTTTTAATATTTCCAAATTAGCATAAAATGTTTAGGACACATGTGTTAATATGTTAGAATATAATGTTTGGGACATCAATAAAAACAAGTAAATACGGACGAAAGTTCGTTGGGGTAGTTTTTAGGGGGCATATACTTACAACACATACTAAATATCAACCGGATCGCATGAAACTTGTTAGTAAAGCTTTACTAATTCAATAGAAGTAACAAAACTTAAAAGACAATTTCGTAAACAAGTATATACGGCCGTAAGTTCGGCCAGGCCGAAGCTTATGTACCCTCCATCATGGATTGCGTAGAAACTTCATCTAAACACTGCCATCCACAATCGAATTACTTAAGTTGCGGTAACGCTTGCCGATGGCAAGGTATCTTAAAACCTCCTAACACCATCTTCTAAATTGTATGTAAGTCCATACGTGGTATATATTTAATCAAAAAAGATCGATCCAATACGTATATAATTCAGCTTGACAAAGTAGACATAAAATTTTGACAAAATTATCTACAGAAATAAAATTTTCACAAAATTTTCTATAGAAATAAAATTTTCACAAAATTTTCTATAGAAAGAAATTTTTGACAAAAATTTCCACAGAAAAAAAATTTTAACAAAATTTTCTATAGAAATAAACTTTTGACAAAATTTTCTATAGAAATAAAATCTTGGTAGATTATTTTTGGCTCGAGTGGCAACCATGATTATGAACCGAATAAAATTTGAACAAAATTTTGTATAGAAATAAAATTTTGACAAAATTTTCTATAGAAATAAAATGTTGACAATGATGAAAATTTTATTATGAACCGAATAAAATTTTAACAAAATTTTCTCTAGAAATAAAATTTTGACAAAATTTTCTATAGAAATAAAATTTTGACAATTTGAACCGGATCGGATGAATTTTGCTCCTCCAAGAGGCTCCGGAGGTCAAATCTGGAGAATGTTTTATATGGGGGCTATATATAATTATGGACCGATATGGACCAATTCTGGCACGGTTGTTAAAGATCATATACTAACACCATGTTCCAAATTACAACCGGATTGGATGAAATTTGATTCTCTTGGAGACTTCGCAAGCCAAATCTGGGGATCGGTTTATATGGGGGCTATATATAATTATGAACCGATGTGAACCAATTTTTGCATTTTTGTTAGAGACCATATACCAATACCATGTACCAAATTCCAGGCGGATCGGATGAAATTTGCTTCTCTTGGAGACTTCGCAAGCCAAATCTGGGGATCGGTTTATATGGGGGCTATATATAATTATGAACCGATGTGGACCAATTTTTGCACGGTTATTAGAGACCATATACCAATACCATGTACCAAATTTCAGCCGGATCGGATGCAATTTGCTCCTCTTTGAGGCTTCGCAAGCCAAATCTGGAGATCGGTTCATATGGGGTCTATATAATTATGGACCGATGTGGACCACTTTTTGCATGATTGTTAGAGACCATATACCAACACCTATTCAACCGTCGAACGGAACGGACGTGTTTTTTCAATAGCGGATAAACTCATAGTAATAGGTACCTACTACGAATTTCAAGTGTGGTGGGATATTAAGCCACCATGCAGCGAAATTCCAAGTCATCCACTGGGTTGCTAACTTCAGGGCCCAGTGGACGGGTATCGACTGGAGTTATAAATCTGGGCAATGACCAAGAGTTAGGCCCAATTAGTCGACCTGTAGACGGGTCGACAGGTGGCGACACACTGACAAGTCGAACTTTTTCTAAGGTAACGACATCAAAAGGAGGTAATCCCTCACGAAAGAGATTCAAGGAACGCAGAAATGCTTTGTTTATCCTAAAGAAGTTAGGATCAGTCGACCCAAGCACGTTGTCGGCTAAACAAAGCGATTCCTTAAAATGGGCTCAAGGAATTCTTGAGACTGGAAAAAGGGAACGATCGCCGGATGAGCTGCCATCCTCCAAAAGGGATCAAAGATCGTTTGCCTCAGTTGCTAAAGATAGCCTTGTGATGGCTATCATTAATAAAGGAGCATTGGACGGTATGGTTCCAAAGCAAAAATGGGGGGAAATTGAGAATGCTCTATCTGTCGTCTACTCACAGGTACTGGAAAAGTTTCCCGGCCCAGATCCTCGACACCAAGAGGCTGGTTGGTATCAAGGACGATTTAAGCTAGTCGCATTTGAGGACCAGAGGTCTATAGAATGTTTTAAAGCTGCTCTGATACTAATTGGTGAAGTTTGGGAAGGAGCTGCTCTAGAGTTAGTCGAGAAGAAAGACATACCGGCTAGACCTAGAGCACATGCCTGGATACCTGCAAACCCTTCTGACCCTGAATCTATTTTAAATAGACTGAAACGATGCAATCCAGATCTTCCAACAGCTGATTGGAAGGTTGGCCGTTTGGATGAAGTGGATGGACCAAGACGGCATGCAGTGTTTATATTGAACACTCAGTCTTTGCCACATCTGGCAAAGTCCCAGGGCCGTGTATGTTATGGCTTTCATTATATCCAAATGAAGGTGTATAAAAACGATCAGCTAAAGGATTCAGAAATGGACAAGCCTCTGTCTGAATCAGAAGTAAGCGGATCCTCTTGCGAAGTCGAGGGAGATACCAAAGTTGAAGACATGGATAGATACCGTATGCGTGAGGAGGCTTCTATTGCCTCAGAACTCACCAAAGTCGAACCTATGGTTATTGCGAGAGTCACCGATATCTCTGAAGAGGACATTCTTGATGACTCGATCGAAGCGGCTGATGTGACGGTTGTTGAAAATCTCGATGGTCCTACGGATCCTCCAGATAAATCTTCATCATTGTAAGGCTGCATGTGCTGCCTTAAAAGTTCTCCTGATGAAAGGGGACATAGATATAGTTCTTATTCAAGAACCATATGTTTACAAAAACAAAATATGTGAATTAAGTACTCCGGGGTTCAAACTATTGCAGTATACTGGTAATGATGTAAATCGAGCCTGTATAATTGCTAAAAACGAGCTCAATTTGTTTCTGCTTCCCTCAATGTGCAATACAGACACTGTCGTTGCAAGTTTAGAAATAGCCAAATGCAAATATTGGGTATCTTCGGTCTACATGGGACATGACAGGGAGATGCCTCCATATGCCGTTAAGACCTTAGTGGAGGAGTCACTGAAAACAAAGGCGAAACTCATTATGGGATGCGATGCGAATGCACATCATAGTATATGGGGAAGTAGTGATACTAATGCAAGGGGAGAGTCGCTAATAGAGTTTATTTTGCGTACTAATCTGGTAGTTTGCAACAAGGGAGATGTCCCAACCTTTGTCACTAAAAACAGGCAAGAGGTTTTGGACATCACCTTGGCCTCGCAAGAACTAAATGAAATGATATCTGAGTGGCAGGTTTTAAGTGAACACAGCTTCTCAGATCATCGCTACATCAGTTTCAAATTTGATGTTCATATCACCAAGATCATATTTCCGCCAAATGTTAGGAAAGCTGACTGGAATAGGTATAGGGAATCGTTCAATATGATGATACCGGAAATAACAGAGACAAATATGAGAAATGTGCAAGATATCGAACACGCAGTGGAGCGGATTACTAAGGCCTTCAACATCTCACTGAAAGCTGCATGCCCTAGAGGAAAGCCAAGGGGGAAACATCGACCACCATGGTGGTCTACGGAATTAAGTAATATGAGGAAATCCTGCAGGAAGCTCTTTAACAAGGCAAAGTCCACCAGAGCCCCTGAGGACTGGGACGCTTACAAGAAGAATCTGAGAGGATACAAGCGAGAACTGAGAAAGGCTCAGCATAACTCTTGGAATGCTTACTGCAGCAGTATTGAGAATACGTCCGAGGCTTCCAGACTACGGAAGGTTCTAGCATCCACCAACTCCGCTCCAGGTTTCATTAAAACATCGGAGGGCAATTGGACAACGTCCAGTAAGGAGACGCTGGAGGTACTATTGGACACACATTTTCCTGGAAATCAGACGGTTGAACCATGTACTGGCGGTGCCACAGTTGCTCAGCGGTCGTTTCCTGTCGAGGAAATTGTATCGGAAACTAGAATAAGATGGGCGCTAAATAGCTTTGGACCATTCAAATCCCCTGGACCTGATGGAATTACTCCGGCGGAGTTACAAGCTGTAACTGACAAAATTATCCCCTGGTTGTCGGTGATATATAAAGGATGTATCAACTTATCATATATCCCAGGAAAGTGGAGGGAAACAAAAGTCGTTTTCATACCTAAAGCGGGAAAAGCCTCTCACTCGAGGGCGAAGGATTTCCGACCAATCAGCTTATCCTCATTCCTACTTAAGACTCTGGAGAGGATGATAGATATTTATCTTAGAACTAGCATCGATTCAAGTTTGTTCTCGAAACGACAGCATGCATACTCGAAGGGCAGGTCTACTGAGACCGCACTACATGAACTAGTCAGCTTTATTGAAAGCTCACTATCTGTCAAAGAATACACAATCGTGGCGTTTCTAGACATCGAAGGGGCGTTCAATAATGTCCATCCGAGCTCGATATTAAATGGACTGACAACTCTGAATGTTGATCCATGTATACTCAGGCTGTTAGACGAACTGCTAATGAAGAGACGTATTTCAGCCACACTAGGACAAGCAAACATACAAAGGTATGTGAACAGAGGCACTCCCCAAGGAGGAGTCCTATCACCTCTTCTTTGGAATGTTGCTATAAATAGCCTTCTGGTTACTCTAGAAAAAGAAAGGATAAAAGTGGTGGCATACGCAGATGATGTGGCTCTGGCAGTCAGGGGAAAATTCCCATCCACAATCAGAGATATTATTCAGAGGGCCCTCCGGATGACTGAGAAATGGGCGAAAGACAATGGTCTTGGGGTAAATCCTGCAAAGACAGAATTAGTCATGTACTGCAACGATCGCAAAACTCCCACGGTTAGGCCTATTTCCTTAGGGGGTATTGAAATTCCCTTTGGTGAATGTGCAAAATACCTTGGCGTTATTTTGGACAGGAAGCTGAACTTTAAGCTTAATATTGAAGAAAGGGCGAGAAAGGCAACTGTAGCTTTGTACTCGTGCAAAAAGGCAATAGGAAAAAAGTGGGGACTGAAACCAAAAATTGTGCATTGGCTATACACGGCAGTGGTTAGACCTATAATGCTATATGGTGTTGTAGTCTGGTGGCCGGCACTTCAGAAACCGACTTGTTTAGATAAAGTTCAGCGTATGGCGTGTTTGTGTATTTCAGGCGCATTCAGCAAGACAGGAACAAATTCCCTTAATGTCGTGCTGCATCTATTGCCTTTAGACATTTTGGCCAAACAGTCAGCTGCAACAACGGTTGTGCGGTTGCGCGAACTATCGCTGTGGTCGGAAAAAGGTTACGGTCACAGTTCTGTCCTCAAAACAATGCCAGATGTGCCTAACGTAGTGGATTACACTTTGGCGAGTCCACTTTTCGACAAAAAGTTTGAGACTCTAATCCCCAACAGTGAGGCGTGGTGCACACAGACCCCGGGGAATAAAGAATATATAGATTTCTACACTGATGGCTCCAAATTGGATGGACAAGTGGGGTTCGGAGTATATTCTAATGATCTGGAACTTCGAATAGCGAAAAGATTACCTAATCACTGTAGTGTTTTTCAGGCTGAAATATTAGCAATAAGAGAGGTGGCGAATTGGCTGAGAAGTAATGTTCCAAAAAATGTGGGCATTAATATATACTCAGACAGTCAACCTGCAATAAAATCCTTGGACTCTGTGTTCCTCAACTCGAAAACGGCCATCGACTGCCGCAAATCTCTCAATGAGATGGCTGAGCAGTACAATATTCACCTAATATGGGTGCCTGGCCATAGGAACATACCGGGGAACTGCGAAGCGGATGAGTTGGCAAGGCTAGGGACTACCTTACATATTCCAGGGGAACTAGAATTTGTTGGTATGCCCCTAGCTACCTGCAAGCTCATGCTGCGTGAGAAGGCTGTTATGATGGCAAATGTTCGATGGGAGAATTGCAAGGGTTGTAACGACACCAAGCAAATATGGCCCCATTTCAACTTAAACCGCACACTAGATATGCTAATGTTCTCGAGACGTCAGATATCACTCCTGATATCTGCTATAACGGGTCGCTGCCTGATAGGCGATTTTGCAAAAACTATTGGCGCGAAGTATAATGACTATTGTATGAGCTGTCATGATGCGGAGGAAAAAGAATCAATTAAACACCTCTTGTGTGAGTGTCCTGCATTTTGTGTAAAGCGCAAGCAACTTTTAGGAGCATATAGCTTCAGATTACTGGCGGATCTGGAAAACGTTAACTTAAGCAGTCTGCTACTGTTTTTGGAACAATCTGGTTGGTTCAACAAAGAAAAATAATCAAGAAGGTTCAGCGGTTAAAACTAGAAGTGCCCATATGTAATAGGTACTTTTAGTTAATGTGGTATCACAATGGACTGAATAGTCTAAGTGAGCCTGAATCTTAATCGGTCTGCCACTTTAACCTAACCTAACCTAACCTAACACCATGTACCAAATTTCAGCCCGATCGGATGAAATATGCTTCTCTTAGGGGCTCCACAAGCCAAATCTGGGGATCGGTTTATATGGGGGCTATATATAATTATGGACCTATGTGGACCAATTTTGGCATGGTTATTGGATATACCAACACCATGTACCAAATTTCAGCCGGATCGGATGAAATATGCTTCTGTTAGAGGCTCCACAAGCCAAATCTGAGGGTCCCTTTATATGGGGGCTATACGTAAAAGTGGACCGATATGGCCCATTTTCAATACCATCCGACCTACATCGATAACAACTACTTGTGCCAAGTTTCAAGTCGATAGCTTGTTTCGTTCGGAAGTTAGCGTGATTTCAACAGACGAACGGACGGACGGACGGACATGCTTATATCGACTCAGAATTTCACCACGACCCAGAATATATATACTTTATGGGGTCTTAGAGCAGTATTTCGATGTGTTACAAATAGGGGTATGAAACTAATTTCTCCCTAACTCTGAAAGGCAATTCTTTGTAACAACGACACGTCTCTGGAACAATCTGCCATTTGAAATACAACGCATAAGCAACAACACGACTTTTAAAACAGAAATATTTAAACATTTTCAATTAAATTAATCATAAATGTATTGTTCTGAAAATTCTATAAATTCTATTGTAACTATAATGTAGTAGATATAAGACAAAAATGTACAAAAACTGTGTTTCCCACCAATGAAGCCAACATTCTCACTTATAAGAGTAAATCTTGTTGTGTTGGTTTAACAAAGTTAATATACCCCCAAAGTTAATATACCCCCATCCTATGATGGAGGGTATAAAAATCTGAATTTAAATGAAACTGCAATTTTCAATCGCCACATGTTACCTTGACAAACATCCTGAAATAGCATTGGAGGTGACATTAAAATATAATTTCATCCAGCTATGTAAACAGGTAAATATTGATATTAATCCACTTCTAAAATTAATCAAAAGTTTTTTGTAACATTTTAAAATCCCTCGCAATATTCAGAGTTATTTCTATCATTTGGACCAAACGAATATTTTCTAGCGTAACCGTTGTATGAAAAAAGAAGAAAAATAAGTTAGATCACAACATTTTGATTTCTATTTTACGATCTCATTTACAATTAACTGAAGGAATTTGCACTAGTTGCATATGTTACTTAGTAATTATAATAGAAAGAATTCCAAAACGTTTTAGAACAATATCCGAATTGAACCTTTGAAGTTGCGAAAATCAAAAATTTTCGGAAGTCTAAGTGACCATGATACATCGGGCTGCTACCTAACCTAACTTACTACCAGGGCTGTGGAGTCGGAGCCGGAGTCGTAGACAATTTGCACGGTTCCGACTCCGGCCAAACAAAATTTGAAAAACACTTCATATCATTGTAACTAAAGAAATATTTCGACAAATTAGATTCCATTAGGGTTTTTAATCGAACAATGAAAAACGAAGTACTGGATTTCAGACCATTCAAAGTGTATTTATATGGGTGAAATGTCACGGTGATGTCAAAAGCAGGCTTTAGTAGAATATGGGCTGAATTGATCAATTGTAAATACATATAATCTAGCATTGATACTACACCCTCAAAAAAATCGCTTCTCTAACATATGTTCCAAATATTTAGCAGGAAGCACATACATATATTATTGGATATTGCCGAAACATTATTATGTTTGTTTTATGTGAACATATTATATGTTTGGAAGCATTTTGAGCCTAAAAATATTATATGCGTGGAAGAATTTTCCCCAAAGAAGATTGTGCTCATTCCCTCACATAATTTTCACTTCCACGAAATTTTTTAGTTCTTGGCACCTTTTCCTGTAACACAAAAAATGTTGAAGAAATTATTCAATTTGTTAAATTTTACCTTTCGCCTGGACGGAGAATCGAAACGAGGACCATACAGTTTGTAAGCCAACACACTATCCACTGGACTACGTAGCTGTTATAGTCACCAGTATATAATTATAGTTATAAGTTACATTTATATAGTATAGTTTGCAGCGCCCACGAGCCCATGCAAACATAACATTATTTAACAGAAACCTATATTTATTGGCCGCGTGGCGCAGTGGTTAACATGTCTGCCTTGCATGCAACGGGTCGTGGTTTGAATCCCTGCTCTGACCCAACGCCATTTTTTATACCCTCCACCATAGGATGGGGGGGAGGGGTATATTAACTTTGTCATTCCGTTTGTAACACATCGAAATATAGCTCTAAAACCCCATAAAGTATATATATTCTGGGTCGTGGTGAAATTCTGGGTCGATCTAAGCATGTCTGTCCTTCCGTCTGTTGAAATCACGCCAACTTCTGAACGAAACAAGTATCGCCGATCCGGTTGAAATTTGGTACGTGATGTTAGTATATGGTCTCTAACAACCATGCAAAAGTTGGTCCATACGACCATTTAAACCGATGCCCAGATTTGACCTCCGGAGCTATGGGAGGAGCACAATTCATCCGACCCGGTTGAAATTTGATACGTGGTGAAATTTGGTACATTGCGCTAGTATATGGCCGCTAACAACCATGCAAAATTTGGTCCATATCGGTCTATAGTTTTATATAACCGATCCCCAAAAATAATCTACCAAATTTATTTCTATAGAAAATTTTGTCAAAATTGTATTACTATAGAAAATTTTGTCAAAATTTTATTACTATAGAAAATTTTGTCAAAATTTTATAACTGTTGCAAATTTTGTCAAAATTTTATTACTATAGAAAATTTTGTCAAAATTTGATAACTATACAAAATTTTTTTCTATAGAAAATTATGTCAAAAAATTTTTTTTTTCTATAAAAAAATTGGTCAAAACTTTATTACTATACAAGATTTTGTCAAGATTTTATTTCTATAGCAACTTTTGTCAAAATTTTATTGCTATTGAAAATTTTGTCAAAATTTATTGCTATAGAAAATTTTGTCTATGGAAAATTTTGTCAAACTGAATTATTTACGTATTTATTTTTGTTTAATATATACCCCGTTTGGACTAACTTACAATTGAGGACACGGTGTTAAGAAATTTTAAGATACGTTGCCATCGCAAGTGTTACCGCAACCCAAGTTATTCGATTCTGGATGACAGTCTTTAGTATAAGTTTCTATGCAATCCATGGTGGAGGGTACATAAGATTCGGCCTGGCCGAACTTACGGCCGTATCTACTTGTTTTTAATTTCCTATGTCTGAATATTTTGACTTACCCCTCGTACGTTCCGATTTCTTTTAACGAAACAAGAAAAAAAGTGTGCCCATAATGCCAAAATGATAAACAAAACACATGTCCACACATACATAAAATGCTGCTCTCAAGACGAAAACACATGCTGTTTTTTTTTTTTTTAAATGTCTATTCTCTTGGTTCCGAATGTCTTTTCTCTTTACTCCGAATACTCATTCTAATAATCAAATTAAATAATATTTAGACTTAAGCCTATCAAATTTAGTGTTTAGTGTTAGTTTAGGAACATTACATGTTTGCACTTAAATATATTGTGTTTAAAAATTGTGCCCGAAACTCATTTTGTTGATATCGGAACATATGAAAAACATATTTTTCAAACAGTCTACACGGTTGAAAAAGACTGTTTTTCATATGTTTGGCTATAAACATTATATGTTTGGAACACAAATTTTTAAACACAATATTTTTGAATGCAAGCATATAATGTTCATAAACTAGCATAACATGTTTGGGACATATATGTTAATATGTTAGAACATATTATGTTTGGGACATAAAATGTTTGTAAATATAATATGCTTGAATGCAAACATATATTAATTTAGAAATAGCCTATTAACATATATGTGTTTAGTAGCTTGGAGCGCTATTTAACAGGGAGCGATATTGAATTAATTTGGTGGTTGTTGCTTGTTATTACAAAATTAACATTTTATTTTTCCTTGGACAATTGATCAGCTACTTCTTTGATCCTTACAAACTGTGTGGTCCGCTGTTCGAGTCCCCGCCCGGCAAAAGGTAAAATTAAAATAAAAAAATCATAAAATTGATTAATTTCTTCTACAATGTTTGTATTACAGAAAAAGATGCTAAGAACTAAAAAATCTCGTGGAAGTGAGAAAGATGTCGGGGAATATACAATTGGGCAGAAACAAAATTTTGAGCATTCAGGTCGAAAACCTATGTTGTTAGCACCTATATTACCTGTTTATTTTCATAATTCATTATGATTGTAAATATATAAATAAATAAATAAAATTTTGAGCACAATATTGTTTTGGAGAATTTTTTTTAAGCATATAATATTTTTGGGTGCAAAATGCTTCCAAACATATTATATGGTCACATAATAACATATTGTTTTTTGGAAGACAACATTATTGAATTTGGATGCAAAAATACAAAATGTTTGGAACTTAGACTACCCAAACATATATTGTTTAGACCAATATGCTTTCAAACATATTATATATTGGAAGAGATCAAACATATAAATGTTTGGGCAATACCCAAAAATGTATATGCTTGAAGCAAAATATGTTTGGGAGTATATGTTACAGAAGCGATTTTTTGTGAGCGTGTAGTGGTGAGTTCAAAACATTGATAGGCGATGGCAACACTATACCATTTTCCGCCAAGGAATTAGATTTTAATTTGGCCATACACCCCTAGCGGTCACGGTATTCCGTCGCGGATTTTTGGCTTCCCATAAGAAATACACGTTAATAAGTGCTCGCCTGCACCCTCAAACAAAAATCGCTTCTGTAACATATACCCCAAAACACATTTTGCTTCAAGCATATATGTTTTCAGGATTGGTCCAAACAAAATATTGTTTGTAATGTTCAAACATATTATGTTTCACCTTAGGCATACACTGGTAGAAAAAAATTGTGTATATATATTTTTAAGGCGCCAATTTATTACTTCCATTCTTTTACTTGCAGCATATTCCCTAGGTCTCTCTTTCAAACACACATATATGTTTATAGGCTATATCTAAATCAATATATGTTTGCATCCAAGCATATTATATACATATACAAAATTTTTTATGACCCAAACATAATATGTTCTAACATATTAACATATATGTCCCAAATAGATGTGTGCACGTGAGTAATTTTTTACTCACGTTCACGCACACTCACGATGGAAAAATCTTAATCACGCACGACACTGTTTGGTATGACGCAACCTCATGCACACTCACGAAAAGAAAATTTTTACTCACGCACGACAATGTCGTGACTCACGAAAAATACCGTGACTCACGAAAAATGTTGTGACTCATGAAAAATGTCATGATTCACGGATAATTTTATGAGTAATTTACCTTTGCGACGTGAAAACATGAGCATGATTAAAATCGAAAGCGCTATTAAACTCTTAACATCTCAGGTATGACTAAAATTGGAAATGAATTCAAATCGTAAGCGTTCTATGTGCGTTGACCGGATTATTTTCGGGAGCGTATTTTTCTGAAATTCGTTACTCACGCACACTCACAAAGTAATTATTTTCGTGACTAACGCTCACGCACGACATTTGGTTTGTCAATCATGCTCACGCACACTCACGCCGTTGCCATCAGCGTGAGTCACGAAAATTTTGGTGAGTCACGACAATTTCGGTTCACGTGCACTCCTCTAGTTGCTAACATGTTACACGCACAGAAAAAACATGTTTGGACATGGTTGCCGCATCCATCTAATGCTTATCTAGAGTAGGTAATTGTCGCGAAAACCATGTATTTTGTCTTTGTAAAAATAATTTTCGAGCAGAGAAAAATGTATGTTGGCAATATTTAAATGGTTCTCAAATGCCGCAAACATGTTCTATTATATAAATGATAGAATTTGAGACCATTACATGGTCGGCAAAATCATGTACCTGACCATTCAATTTTTCGACTTTTTTGCAGGGTTAAAAGTATTTTTATAGGTTAGGTATAGATATTTCTAGAACCATTACATGGCCATAAAGACCATTTACATTTTTTTCGTGACCATTTAATTTTTTAACTTTTTTGCAGCGAAAAGAATTTTATAAAAACATTGAGCAGGTACACACGATTTTCATTTTGCGCGTCAGTCGTGTGTTGATTGTTTCTTGGAATGAACGGAGAATACGGATTTACAGTTTTGTGTTAATTTATTTATTCAGAAGTGGCACGTGGTTTTATGTGAAGACAAAAAAGGAAAGTGTAATTGAAAAAATGTATTTTATTTATTTTATTTCTATAGAAAATTTTGTCAACATTTTATTTCTATAGAAAATTTTGTCAAAATTTTATTGCTATAGAAAATTTTGTCAACATTTTACTTCCATAGAAAATTTTGTCAACATTTTATTTCTATAGAAAATTTTGTCAAGTTTTTATTTCTATAGAAAATTTTGTCAAAATTTTATTTCTATAGAAAATTTTGTCAAACTGAATTATATACGTATTTAATCGGCCTTTTTTGTTTAATATATACCCCTTATGGACTAACTTACAATTTAGCAGACAGTGTTAAAAAGTTTTACGATACCTTGCCATCGGCAAGTGTTATCGCAACCCAAGTAATTCGTTTGTGGATGACAGCCTTTAGTAGAAGTTCCTACGCAATCCATGGTGGAGGGTACATAAGATTCGGCCTGGCCGAACTTACGGCCGTATATACTTGTTTTGTTCTGCATTTTGCTATATGGTATCATTTATTTTTATTTGCAGTTACATGATGTCTGCGTTTGTACATTTGATGAGCACGATGTAAATATGGAATAATTACTTATTGTTGAAATTGAAATAAAATAGAGTGTGTAAAAATATATGATGTTTGCTTGAACGGCATTATAAATACAAATAAAGGTTAGGTTAGGTTAGGTTATGTGGCAGCCCGATGTATCAAGCTCACTTAGACTATTCAGTCCATTGTGATACCACAGTGGTGAACTTCTCTCTTATCACTGAGTGCTGCCCGATTCCATGTTAAGCTCAATGACAAGGGACCTCCTTTTTATAGCCGAGTCCGAACGGCGTTCCACATTCCAGTGAAACCACTTAGAGAAGCTTTGAAACCCTCAGAAATGTCACCAGCATTACTGAGGTAGGATAATCCACCGCTGAAAAACTTTTTGGTGTTCGGTCGTAGCAGGAATCGAACCCACGACCTTGTGTATGCAAGGCGGGCATGCTAACCATTGCACCACGGTGGCTCCCAAATACAAATAAACAATGAATTAGTTTATAAATAAATAAAAACAAATAAATAAAGTTAATTTAGTGTTTTCTTTTCTCTAGTGGCGTCCTTTTTCGACGACGAAAAAAGTTTTTCATAAAGATCAAAACATTTTAGGTTGTGACCATGTTCTTTTAACTAGAAGAAAATCATTTTGAATGAATACTATAACATTTTAAATCGTGACCATTGGCTTTTCATTCAAACAAAATTCTTTTTATCAATATAATAACATTTTAGATGAGGACAATTATATTTTTTTTTTTAGAACCATGTTCACTGAGCCAACATGGTTGCAGGTTAAAATGTTATATGGTCGCCGCAAAAATAGCTGCTATCATATTATTTTGCTCTTCGAATATGATTGTGACAATCATGTTTCTTCTCTGCGTGTATGCTAGTTTATGAACAGTGTAAGCTTACGCTTAAAAATATTGTGTTAAAAAATTCCTCAAATATATAAATAATACTCCAAACATATAATTTTTACACCCAAAAATATGAAAAACAGTCTTTTTTTACTCTTTTCTTACTTACACACTTAGCATGATTTCCAAAGACGGACTAACGGAGACGGACATTGCTTAGACCAATATTTCGATGTGTTTCAAACGGAGCGACAAAGTTAGTATACCCCCATCTCATTGTGGAGGGTATAAAAATAAAATAAATGAAAACAATGGTTCCTCCTTTCGAAAAAAGGCACAAACACACGACAAAACAGTGATACGTAAAATGTAGACATTTAATTATAAAGGGGAAAAGATAAATATTTATTATTTGTATTGTGTGTGAAATTGATTAATTACTATCACTTTATTCGAGTGCATTGTAGAAGATAACAGTGTATGATGAGGAAGTGATGAACACATTTGGTACACATCATGCACCAAATTTCAACCGGGTCGGGTGAAATTAGCTTCTTCAAGAGTCTGTGGAGGTCATATCTGGGAATCGGTTTATATGAGGGCTACATATAATTGTGAATCGAAATGAACCAATTTTTGCGTGGTTGTTATGGGAGCTAAGACCAACTTTTTTATGTGTTGCAAACGCAATAACAAAGTTAATATACCCAAAAACTTACAAAAACTTACTTTTTGTTTGCAAATATTTGACTTTAAGCTAAATAGACCAATTATTATTGCTATAAAACGAGACATAGAAAGTCTGTGCTTTTCAATTTGTTCTGATGCGCTTTGTCAATCTCTAGGATACGATATCCATTTTCGGTGACCATGATGGCTGCCTTAGTTTATGTTCCGATATTTTTACATAACTACACATTTTTAGGTTATTTACGTATGGACGTCCGAAAGAACACGTTTCTCGTGTACCTTGCATATGAATGTCCATTGGCTAAAGCACATTTACACGATTCTATTTTACAGTAGGTACTTGGTAACCAGACCTTACTTCATTATTTGTCTGTATATATAGATCTCCGACCATATAAATAATATAGGATCGCAGATGTATAATACAACAAATTAAGGCGCTATATTTTTTTAATTTTGTTTTTAATTTTATTGTTCAAAAGTAAGAAATGTCGGAAATAACACATGGTTATGGCCCTTGGAACCAAATTACGACCTTTAAACATCCGATAAAGCCATCATACGCAAAGATTATAGATTTGAGGAAGATTGGAAATTGGCTTGCGTCATACCAAATGTTGCATTTACCAGATTAGTTTAATATATGTTTGTAATCTTTTAGTTGTTTTTCGTTTTTATTTTTTAAATGAAAAACTTAATTTTCTTAATGAAACAATGTTAAATTTTAGGCAACAACAAAAAATACCTTTTCCCCTTTATGGAAATTTATTTCGTGCACTTAATTTCTTTTTATTTGCATTTTAATGCTATGTCAATACTTGTCGTATACGCGTTTGGTTCGAGTATTAAACTAATCTGGCAAATGATTCGATCTCCTCAGTAGCTAATTTCCTATCTTCCTACAATTTATAATCTTTGATCATATGCAGCATAAAAGTGGTTTAAATAATAATGGTTATAACCCATTGCCGGTTGAGCGGCGTCTTGAGATGATGGACAATTTCGCTATTTTTGTGTCAACCGCAGTCTGCACAATGACGCAGATGCAAAAGTCTAACCGATTTAGATTCAGAAATTTTGGTGGCGTGGTAGAAATGAAGCGAGGAAGGAAGCTCATTTTTAAGCCATTCATGGTGAAGTCGGCATAAATTTGATCTCAAAAACACTCAGTTGTCCGTTTGCTTTTTTGCATAGATAAGGGTTATAAGAAAACGCCCATTGTGCTTGGGGCAACCTGTTCATTCAATTTTCTTTTATGGCCATACAATCACATACCAAATACAGTACAGCCGAATACAAATATATTCGGTGCAAATAATTTTAAGTTTCAAATTTACAAATTTCGAATTTAGGACAGAAAAAACACATTTAATTTTCAAGACGATATTGTAAAAATAGTACTACACCTAAAGAAAAAATTATTTCCTCCGGACCGAAATTTTATACAAACGAAATTACTCTTTCTTATAAAGTATTTTATTTATGCATCCGGATTTAAGACAAGCAATGCTTCGATTGCCTATAATCTGTAAACAATTTTTCTGGGGACTTTAAAGAAATTGATCTGGTGGCATAATGGGTCTGAACCGATTTCGATGAAATTTTGCAGACTTAAAGGGTGATGCAGAAGATTGTTTTGTGCTAAATTTGACGACGATCGGTCGGTAAAAAAGTGCAACGTGACCCCATTTGTCGAAATCGGGCGATTCATATATATGAGAGCAATATCTAAATTTGAACCGATTTCTTCCAAATTCAATAGCGTTCGTCCTTGTGCACAAAAAAATCCCTCTACCAAATTTCATAAAAATTGGTTAATTATTGTGACCGGAATCCTGTGACCAACAAATACATGGACAGACGGACGGACGGACACCAAGCGCTGATCGACTCAGGAGGTGATTCTGAGTCGATCGGTATATATTTTATGAGGTCTAAAATCAATATTTCTGGTAGGCACATTTTTTCAGAGATTTCACAGATTTAATGCCTCAGTTTAAATCACAAATGTATTTTCTTATTTTAAGAACAATTTACCTCTCTTCAAAGACATTTAACGAAGGGGTACAAAATAAATAAAAACCAAAAAAGTAAAGTAGAAAGTACACGTATGAAAAACACTGTTTCGTTGAAAAAAGTAACTAAAATTTTTAGCACATTATTTTTATGTGCAAGCATATAATGTTCATAAACTAGTATAACGTGTTTTGGATACTTGTGTTAATATGCTAGAACATATTATATTTGGGACTTACATTTTCTTAAATATAACGTTCCTGGATGCAAACTTATATATTATGAAACTTAAGAGAGGGAGAGAGAGATAGAATAGATGGCGAAGGAGATAGATAACGAAAGACTTTTAAAGATACACTATCTCAAACAATTGTCCGTACAATAAACTGTTAAAGCTATATTTCATTGTATCTCAGAAACTATATGGCGGATTCATTTCAAGTAAATTGTATTTTCAAGATTCAAGAAGCTTGAATAATTATTTTTTATTTGATACCAAAAGAGATCGAATAAAATCAAATTATCTAGTTTCTGAGATACGATGAAAATACATTTCAATAGTTTGGTGCACGGACAATTGTTTGATAGTGTATGTAAAAAAGTTCGATTACAACCAGGGATCCGGAGCGGAGCGTGGAGCGGAGCGGAGCGGAGCAAGCCTTTTTTTTGCCGGAGCGGGAGCGGCATTTCTAAAATCCGGAGCGGAGCGGGAGCGGTTTCCAAATGAAAAACCGCTCCGCTCCGAATAAAATATTACTTGAATGAAATGTGCAACTTTGAAATTACACTGTGTAGGAGATTTAAAATATAGCTAGTACTTAGCGTAGTGTGAGTAAACGTTTAAAATGTACGATATGTATTTTTGTACGTACGTACATTGGGGAAAACAGAACGTGTTTTTTCAGTAATTGTTTTCAAAAACGGCAAATGTCAAAATATATCTCTAGTATGTGTTGTAAAAGTAACAACAGTACTTTCGATCAATTTCATCCCGTATTACTATAAAGATGTTTGTAATGAACGTCATATAAATGCAATTAAACGATCTTATTTATATTTAATTTTTTAGTTTTCTACACTGAAAAAAATATTGTCGTGAAGTCAAAGATTTCATGGCCTTAGAATAAGAATGCAAATTTTGCTTAACATGCAAGACGCATCTCTAAAATAAAGTTTTTTCCTTGTCCAAAAGTCAATAAACTTTTGAATGAAGTTGTAATGTCCTTATGATTAAGTGATTTTACTTAAAAATGTATATCATAACATGAAAGATAAAATTTTTGAGGTAAGGTCAACGTGACTTTAATAATTAAGAAAAAGTCTTTAAAATTAATAAAATTGTCTTTAAATTTGTTTCCTTTTTGAATCTTGCCTACAAAGCAAAAAATCGTTAAAAAATAAGACATGTTTTATCAAAACACTTTTTTTAAAGACGCTTTTTACTTGAAACATAGCATAATTTCTACTGGAAGAAGAGTCTTAATATGGAAAATAAAATTGTCGTTAACTCATTTTTAAAGGATTTTGATAACAACTGACGAAAAAATCTAAAAAAAAAAGAAAAATTAACATTTGCTTCCTAGAAGCAAGTACATAACCCCCAAATTTAAAAGAGAATTGCGTCTTTAAAGTATCGTTTCTTGTATTCTCCGCTTCTTTGGCTCGGAATTAATACCCAAACTGTTAAAGTTAAGACAAAATCTTTGGAACCGGACATTCTTTTTTTCAGTGTAAGGACATTCATATTTGCTTTACTATTGTACTATATCCTAGCATTCTCTTATTTCTGATATTAGTTCTCGAAAATTTAATTAAAATTATGGATAGTTTCAATTTTGGTTGAAAAATGCATACCCGGCTCCAAAGATTTTGTCTTTACTTTAAAAAATTTGGTATTGATTCCGAGCCAAAGAAGCGGAGAATACAAGTAAGGATACTTTTAAGACAATTCTCTTTTAAAATCGGGTTTTGTGTACTTGCTTCTAGGAAGCAAATTTTAATTTTTCGCTTTTTCAGCTTTTTTCTTCATATGCTATCAAAGTCCTTTAAAAACATTTTAATTTTATTTTAAGGCTATATACATATGTGGAATATTGACAGAAAATTTTTTCAAAGTTGTTTTTTATAGAAGATTTTTTTTTAGAAAATTTGGTCAACATTTTATTTCTATAGCAAATTTTGTCAAAATTTTATGTCTATAAAAAATTTATTCAAAATTTTATTACTATAGAAATATTTTTTTCTATAGAAAATTTAGTCAAAATTTTATTTCTATAGAAAATTGAGTCAAAATTTTGCTTCTATAGAATATTTTGCAAAATTTTGTTTCTATAGAAAATTGTTCAAAATTTTGTTTGTTACACAAAAATTTTTTCAAAATTTTATTTCTATTGATAATTTTATTTTTATATAAATTTAAGTCAAAATTTTATTTCTATAGAAAACTTTGCCAAAATTTTATAGTAATAGATTTTTTTTAGAAAATTTGGTCAAAATTTTATTTCTATAGAAAATTTTTTGAAAATTTTATTTCTATAGAAAATTTAGTCAAAATTTTGTTTCTGTAGAATATTTTGCGGAATTTTATTGACTACACAAATTTTTTTCTAAAATTGTATTTTTATTGATATTTTTTTCAAAATTTTATTTCTATAAGAAAAAATTGTCAACTTTTATTTCTATAGCAAATTTTCTCAATTTTTTTTTATATAATATTTTGTAAAATTTTATTTCTATACAAAATTTTGTTTGCTACAATTTTTTTTTTAAATTGTATTTCTATTGATAATTTTTTCAAACTTTAATTTCTATAAACAATTTCGCAAAATTTAATTTCTTTAAAAATTTTATTCAAAATTTTATTTCTATATATTTGGTCGAAATTTGATTTCTATAGAAAATTTTGCCAAAATTTTATTTCTATAGAAAATTTAGTCAAGATTTTGTTTCTGTAGAAAATTTGGAAAAATTTTATTTCTATATAAAATTTTGCAAAATTTTATTTACTAGACAAAATTTTTTCCAAAATTGTATCAGTGAGCATACTCACTGTTAAGTCGAAAACTTGTAGAAATGTCTCAAATTTTCAAATTTTTCAATGAGTGAATCATAAATGCATTTTTGCGAAATTGTCAAAACAATTATAAATATTTCCCAAATACTGCCCGAGATTTTGTAGAAGAGATTTTATCAAAATATAGTTCTAAATACAAAGTTGTGCAGAGTATATTATAATCGGCCCGCCCGTTTTTAGACTTTCCTTGCATTTTTATTTTTTGTTAAAATTGTGTTACGTCCCATAACGTTAGATTTAAATTTTAAGTACATAGATTTTGTAGAAGTATATACAATTTTGTCTAAATCGATTCAGATTCAAATTCATGCATATGGGAATATAAACCTTTATATAGCTCGTAACAAATTTAAAGGATTTGAGATAGCATCAATAATTTTGGTCCACAAATACATAACATATACTGTTGGTATCTTCTCATATTATGATGGGTATTTATATCATTATTTTATTTTTTAAACATTGCCTTAAATTTGAAATATAGAGTTCAATTGACATCTAATGTGAAATAAAACCTTATTTTGCACACATAAATAAATATGATTCTTTATATCGATCCACTTACGGTACCCCCACAATAGAACCACAAATTAGTGGTATTAAAATGAGATTTAGTTATATTACCCGGAGTCGACTCCGGAGTCGGAGTCGAGCTGATGAAAAATGCTGGAGTCGGAGTCGGAGTCGAGCAAAATTGGCTCGACTCCACAGCCCTGGCTCTTACATAATAATATTGCCCGATTTTTACAAATTTGGATTTATTACCCACAACTAACATATAGGTAAGTCTGTAAATAATTACGAAGCGATATGGACTTTTGCGCTATATACAATTATGAACCGATATGGACCAATTGTTGTGTGATTGCGGTTCGGTTTATCTGAGGGCTTTATATAACTATAGACTGATATGACATGGCCATCTACTAGCATAATGTACCAAGTGTCAACCGGATCGAATGAGTTTTGCTCCTCCATGAGGCTCCGTAGGTCAAATCTGGGGATCGGTTTATATGGGGGCTATATATAATAATGGACCGATATGGACCAATTCTTGCATGGTTGTTAGACGTACGTTAGACCACGTACCAAATTTCAACCAGATGGCATGTAATTTGCTTCTCTAAACCAGTCAATTTTACATATTATTTTTTAACGTTTGCCTGATAGTGTCTGACTGATTTTTTCAATAGAAACATATTTCCGAAGCCGAATATTCCTTCCGTCTCTTCGGTATATGATTCTATAGTAATTTTCAAATATATACATATATGTATGTCTGTTGGTCATATGCCTATGACGTTATTTGCATCTATCTCTACTATGGACATTTCATATCATTTATTTTGCAAAAGGCTCCCTTCGAATGTGTTTTAGGCTAGAATTTATAACTGATTTGACGATTCAGTTTTCAGTTGGCACAAATAAGGCTAAATACGAAATGACATTAGTTTGTCAACTCATACATATTAAATACGGGCAACGAATGTGTGTGTGTCACACTCTGTCCAAGGCTGTCAAACATTATGGTCATCGGTCGGAGAGCTGATGGGCTATAGTTAGGGGTATGGCAGAGCCTTTAGTGGCAATGATGGTGGTGGCAATGGTGTGGCTACACTTTCCAAAAAGCTTTAAAATGCAAATACATTCAGCTCAAATTCATGTATGTGCATCTATGAATGGATATTTGTATTTGTGTTTCCGTTTCTGTATCAATCCAGCTGGATGGATAGATGATGTTGTCATGCCTAAATGCTAGGTCACACACACTCGCATATACCCAAAAAGGGGGATATACTATCGGAATGGTCATGCTTTTGGCTACACACATATTTACTAAAACAAATCCATGAAGTTTTGGCCGTTGTAAGTCATGTCGATTTTGTGTTTTTTTTTCTCTCTCTCTGAAAGAGAATTTTTAAATGGCCACTAATATCGAGAAATGTTACGAACATTGAGTGCATTTTAAGTTGGCAAATTTAAAAATTCACATTCATAGGCATGCCAAAATGCCAAAGAGATTTTCTAATATCGAAAAACGAAGTGTTTGGCAAAATGTGTTGGGTCCATGTAATTTTGTAGTACTAGAGATGTAAATGAAAGGATCATGTATTTCATATAAAATCATGGGAGAACATACAACAGCACAAAAGGCAAGATTTGAAACTTGAATTTGAATTTTTCGCCATTACAGAGCATTTTGAACGTACATAGGCCTTTTCCAGTTAAAATTCTGAATCTGAAGGACGTGAATGATTGAGGCATTATTGGAAGATGTAATAAAAAGCAAGTGAAATTACTCTGTAAAATGTATATCTTCCATGTGTTCAAAATTGTAATATTTTCATTTTTACTGGTATACCATAGGATTAATATGAGCATTCCTTGAGGGCAACCATGCCACAATTCCAGTCAAGTTAGGGCTACACTAACTTCATGGAGTGGTACGAAAAGATTTTTGCTTGGTAAGTTCACTTTTCGGGGGAGGTACGTTCATCTTCTCAGGATAAACACACGGGCATATGCCTCAGTCTACGAGATATGAACCATCGGCACCATGCAATCGAGAGCTACATACAATTATGCATGACTTCATTAGTGTAGTTACTCCTTGAACCATGAAGGTAAGAAGTCAAATTTTGGGCTTCGGATAATATGGTTAAGTTATGTAAAGTATAGTGTCAGCCCGATATTTCAGGCTCACTTAGACTATTCAGTCCATTGTGATACCACAGTGGGGGGACTTCTCTCTTATCGCTGAGTGCTGACTGCTGCTTCTATGTTAAGCTCAACGACAAGGGACCACTTTTTATAGCCGACTCCAAACGGCGATCCACACTGCGGTGAAACGACTTTGAGAAGCTTTGAAACACCCAGAAATGTCACCAAATTACTGAACCGGGATAATTCACCGCTGAATTTTTTTTTAGTCATTTGAATCGATATGGATCAATTTTAACAAGATTAATAGAAAGCACATACTAACCCAGAAAAAATAATTGTAAATTTGGAAGCAGTAAAATTATAGTGTCCATACTGTAGGCATTACTTTTCTTCACATCATTTTCAGTGGAGAATACAGCGCTTCATTCTACACATATAAGAGGAGCAGCGTACTTAAAATATGTAAATAATGGTGGTGCTGAAATTAGCGCAGCTGAGTTGCACTAGGATAAGCGAGTGCTTCGTCCCTCGCTTACAAGTTTGCACTCCAGTAAAGAAAGCGTTGAAATTCATACACACTTTCAAAGCGCTGAAATTCATACATAGAAGAAGCGCATTTAAGTGGGACATTTCTTTTTAAATTCATCGATGAATTACTTGCAAAGGTAAGTGCTGCTTGACTTTTCACCCTTTAAAAAGTTGCTGAAAATTCAGCAAGTTTTTGCTGGGAACTTGACGTACCAAATTTCAACCGGATAGGAAATTTACACTAAGACTTTCTAAGACTTTCCGAGGTCAAATCGGGGGATCGATTTATATGGGGACTATATATTATTATGAACGGATATGGACCAATGCAATGGGGGCTATACCCAAAAGTGGTCCGATATGGCCGATTTGCAATACATCAACCACAACTTCATGTGCCAAGTTTCATAGTACATAGTATGTTAAATTCGGGTGTGGTGGAGGATATTACAAGTTAATTATCAAGAAATTATCAGGACATAACGACAAAAGGTAAAAAATGAAATAGACTACGGATAAGAACCGACTTTGATGCTCCACAAGAAAAGCTTGAGACTTGCTAGAATAAACGAAATGGACTGTGGTTTTGGAGAAAAAATAAAAAAATTTTAACAACAATTGTTTTTGTGATAAAAGTTTGAAATTTTCGAAGAAATTCAAAAAAAAAAAAAATCTCTAACAAGAGAACAACTTTTTCGACACACGTTTTCCAAATAATTTTTTATACCGACCACCATAGAATGATGATGGAGGTAGAAGTTTGACATTCCGTTTGTAACACATCGACATATCGATTTCCGAGGAGAAATTCTAAGACGATGTAATCATGTTCGTCTGTCTGTTCTAATCACGCTACAATTCAATAATGAAGTTATCGTGCTGAAATTTTGCGTAAACTCGTGTTTGTCTGCCAGCAAGACAAGCTATATCTAGAGGTATTTTGGGTCCTCTCATAAGTACGTCGAATATGGTGTGATCGGTCCATATTTTCATATACTCCCCATATAGACTGATCTACCGATATGAATTCTTGGGCTTCTAAACACAAATTTTATGTTTTTATCTGATTTGCCAGAAATTTGATTTTAGGTCCCGTGTAGCGAATATGGTATGGCTCGGTCCTTGGTTTGGTATAGCCCCCATGTGTTAATTCCTTCACTACCGATGTCACCTAGGAGGACATTCGAAAACGTCACCAAACTCTATTTCCTCACTTAGTTTCGATTTATTTCTCGATGTTATTTTAAAGTAGGGGCTTTAATCTAAATAAGCTATAAATATTTTCCATATTGGTGAGCACTAAAAAGCATTTTATAAACTTTTTTTTAACAATAAATGAAAAATACGAATTTTTGAGTCAATTTTTCTGCTATATGTCTCTAGTCAATGGATATGCGTACAAAAACTATAGCTGATATTTTTTCGGGTTCTTTGTTTTTGTATTTTTTTTACACGTCGATAGATATAATAGGTCAAATAGCGCTAATTTTCATAGAGATATTTTGTCACAATTCAAGAATCAAACTTTCAGAACAAACTCATATAGCTCTTGAAGTAATTGAGGTAGGTCCTCAGAATTACAATTTTTATTATATATGCTGTTAATACAAGTAAAAACAGAAGAAAAATTAATTAGGTTTATTTTGGTAGTGCACTGAAAAAAATATTGTCGTGAGGTCAAATATTTCATGTCTTTAAAATACGAATGCGTCTTCTATGCATTTCTCTAATATAAAGTTTTTTTCCTTGTCCAAAAGCCAATAAACTTTTCAATGAAGTCGTATTGTGCTTATAATTAAGTGATTTGACTTCAAAATAAATATCATAACATGAAAGAAAAAATGTTTGGGCTAAGGTCAACTTAACTTTAATAATTCAGAAAAATTCTTTAAAATTAATGAAATTGTCTTTAAATTTGTTGTCTTTTTGCATCTTGACTACAAAGCAAAAAATCGTTCAAATATAGGACATGTTTTTCAACACTTTATTTCAAAGAGGTTTTTTACTTGAAACTTATAGCGTTTTCGTTTCGCAAAAAATATGTTGCCCTGGTGTTACACTACTTTTTCTCTCATTGTATTTTCGCTCAAATAATAGTGTCATTCCAAAGTTATTGTTAATTCATAATATTGTGAGGGATACAGGATCCAAAATCTATGACAGTGTCTCTTATATTTGGCAATCAATTTCGAGAATGTTGCACCTTTTTTTCCAATCGAAATCGCCATTAGCATATTTTCTATTAGAAGTCGAGTCTGAATTTGTAAAATGAAGTTGTCGTTAACTCGTTTTTAAAGGACTTTGATAGCATATGAAGAAAACATGCTAAAAAAAAGGAAAAATTAAAATTTGCTTCCTAGAATCAAGTACACAAAACCAAAATTTAAAAGAGAATTGTGTCTTAAAAGTATCCTTACTTGTATTCTCCGCTTCTTTGGCTCGGAATCAATACCAAAATGTTTAAAGTAAAGACAAAATCTTTGGAACCGGGCATGCTTTTTTTCAGTGTGAAAGGGGGCGACCGGACATATCCCCCAACGGACACTTCGCCCAAAATGATTTTTGGGCGTTATGACCTCCATTGGGGCGGTCACATCGCCCAATTTTAGTTTGGGCTTTATGTCCTCCCTCATCGCGGTCATAAGCCCCATAAAAAAATGTGGGTGTTATGACCGTTTGAATATAATTGAATATAAACAATAGTTTAAAATAACAAAATATATTTTTTTTTAAATCACTCAAAAGCTATATATGATTACTTCATCTATCCATAATTTTTTTTTTAAATATTTATGCCCATATGCAAAACAATTTATTGACAGTTTATCGAAAGAGTTTGTATGGCAAAAGTACGCTTGAAGTTTTCTTTAACTTTTTTGCATATGGGGGTTAATAGATAGATATGCCTCTTATTGACAAATATCGAATCCTGCTTTTATTGTGTATGCTGCTTGGCTTCATCGTTTGTTTTAATTGTTTTTGACTGGAACATAATTTTTGACTATTTTTCTTCTCAGCGTACGATTGAAATGGAAAAGCGGCTAAAGTGGCACTACGAAGACCTATTTCGCTCGTGAAATAGATCGGTTTAAGCTCCAAGACATTTGAATTTATATATTGAAACATGAAAATTCGGAAATTGATAATTTTTTTCTTTTGAACAAACCAGACAAATGCTGAATTGAAAATTATGTATTTTAAACTGAAAATTGGGACAAGATGAGATGATCGATTTGTTGCTGATGGGTACGTGAGAAAAATCGCGCGCGAGATTTTTTTATACCCTCCACCATAGGATGGGGGTATATTAACTTTGTCATTCCGTTTGTAACACATCGAAATATTGCTCTAAGACCCCATAAAGTATATATATTCTGGGTCGTGGTGAAATTCTGAGTCGATCTAAGCATGTCCGTCCGTCCGTCCGTCTGTCCGTCTGTCCGTCTGTCCGGCTGTCCGTCCGTCTGTGGAAATCACGCTAACTTCCGAACGAAACAAGCTATCGACTTGAAACTTGGCACAAGTAGTTGCTATTGATGTAGGTCGGATGGTATTGAAAATGGGCCATATCGGACCACGTTTACGTATAGCCCCCATATAAACCGATCCCCAAATTTGGCTTGGGGAGCCTCCCGGAGCAGCAAAATTCATCCGATCCGGTTGAAATTTGGTATGTGGTCTTAGTATACGGTCTCTAACAACCATGCAAAAATTGGTCCATATCGGTCCATAATTATATATAGCCCCCATATAAACCGATCCCCAGATTTGACCTCCGGAGCCTCTTGGAGGGGCAAAATTCATCCGATCCGATTGAAATTTGGTACCTGATGTTAGTATATGGTCTCTAACAACCATGCAAAAATTGGTCCATATCGGTCCATAATTATATATAGCCCCCATATAAAGCGATCCCCAGATTTGACCACCGGAGCCTCTTGGAGGAGCAAAATTCATCCGATCCGGTTGAAATTTAGGACGTGGTCTTAGTATACGGTTTTTAACAACCATGCAAAAATTGGTCCATATCGGTCCATAATTATATATAGCCCCCATATAAACCGATCCCCAGATTTGACCTCCGGAGCCTCTTGGAGGGGCAAAATTCATCCGATCCGGTTGAAATTTGGTACCTGATGTTAGTTTACGGCCTCTAATAACCATGCAAAAATTGGTCCATATCGGTCCATAATTATATATAGCCCCATATAAACCGATCCCCAGATTTGACGTCCGGAACCTCTTGGAGGAGCAAAAGTCTTCCGATACGGTTGAAATTTGGTACATTTTGTCAATATATGGCCTCAAACAGCCATGTAAAAATTGGTCCATATCGGTCTTTAGTTATATATAGCCGATGACTTATTACACAAAAATTGGTCCATATCACCAAAAATAATCTACCAAAACTTTATTTCCATAGAAAATTTTGTCAAATTTTATTACTATAGAAAGTTTTGTCAAAATTTCATTTCTATAGAAAGTTTTGTGAAAAGTTTATTTCTATACAAATGTTTGTCAAAATTTTATTTCCATAGAAAATTTTGTCAAAATTTTATTTATATAGAAAATTTTGTCAAGGTTTCATTTCTATAGAAAATTTTGTCAAGATTTTATGTCTATAGAAAATTTTGTCAAACTAGATTATATACGTATTTAATCGGCCTTTTTTGTTTAATATATACCCCGTATGGGCTAACTTACAATTTAGAAGACAGTGTTAAAAAGTTTTACGATACCTTGCCATCGGCAAGTGTTATCGCAACCCAAGTAATTCGATTGTGGATGACAGCCTTTAGTAGAAGTTCCTACGCAATCCATGGTGGAGGGTACATAAGATTCGGCCTGGCCGAACTTACGGCCGTATATACTTGTTTTATATATAAAACATGAAATTTATATATTGAAACATGAAAATTCGGAAATTGATAATTTTTTTCTTTTGAACAAACCAGACAAATGCTGAATTGAAAATTATGTATTTTAAACTGAAAATTGGAACAAGATGAGATGATCGATTTGTTGCTGATGGGTACGTGAGAAAAATCACGCGCGCGATTTTTTTCAAGTACCCATCAGCAGCACGTCGATCATTTCATCTCTTTCCAATTTTAATGTTTAGAACAAGATAATAAACTGAAAGTTGCTAGTATTTGAGGACGACGAGAATTCGCGCACGCGAATCCTTTGTTAAATTCATCACATTCAGTTTGTCCTCAAGTTCTTGCATCTTTCGTTTTATTAACTTGATTTAAAAAATTAACACAGTTATACACAGTTTGTAGCCTTCGTAAATATTAGTAATTTCTTGTACCCATAAGATAAAATGGAACGACCGAAAAAGGGACATCAATAAAACAATAGCATCTCCATCATCCATATTATTCATTATTTCAGTTACTGGGGTGGAACACAAAGAGACTGTATGCCAAAATCGGCTTCCATAATAGTGGTTTGCTAAAATATCTTTTCCGGCACACTTTCGCACATTTAGTATTCACTCACATGTTCTGATTTGGCAAATAGTGCTATGAGTTCTTGGGGGCTTTGTGGAGCGATTTGCACCATTTTCTCCTTAATTTTCTTATAGACCACGAGATCTGCACTGTCCACGAGATCTGCACGGCATTTTGAATTAAATACCGTACGTACTTAGTTAACTAAAATTGGGGATCAAAACTACTTCATTTAGGACAGTTTTTGATTTGTATTCCGACATTATTTTCCCCATAAAATATTGGGCGTTTTGATCGCCTATTTTTTGGGACATATGACCGCGATGAGGGAGGACATAAAACCCAAACTAAAATTCATAACGCCCAAAAATCATTTTAGGCGAAATGTCCGTGAAAGGGTTAAGTCTCGATTTCCATGTGTTGGTATATATTGTAGCAGAATATCTGTCATCAAATCCATCTAATATGCTATATATTTGCAAGCAACGCAATGAAGAGTTTTCAAAGGAAGCAATTATAGAATTTGATTGATGGTGGTGGGTATTTTACAAAATCATTCTAGCCCATGGTCGCATATTCTTTTAAAATATCTATTAAATGGCAGCCATATCTGTTCAAATTCGGTCATTTGTTCTTGTTGAAATATGTGTTTAATGAAATACAACAAGTATTAATTCATTAAATACATATTTCAACAATTTCCTATGTTTAATTAATTAATACCCAGCAAAAAAAGCGTCGCCAAAAAAGTAATGAAGATGTTCTTTTTGGATCCGGAAGTGGTGCAAAATTGACGCAGAAGCGATGAATTTAACATGGACTTGTCATAGGACGCAAGTCTTCCATTTCACCAACCGTTGCACTGAATTTGCATCACTTTTTTAAATCTGATCCGAATTCAATGGTTTGGATGTAAATTAAAAAATTCTGTAATATTTTATCAAAAAAATAATTTTTATAATTTTTTATAATTTGAATAGACTCTAACGCTTGTTGGAAACGTTTGACCTGAAATATTTTTAAAAATTCACAAATTTTTTCAGATTGGATTTAGTATTTTTTTCGACAAAATTTAAATGATTTGTACCATTTTATGAATTCTTACTCTGTTTTTAACCTATTTGAAACAAAAAAAGTTAAAATTACCTATTAAAAATATGAAAAAACCAAGTTATAAAAAATTGAATAAAAAGAATTTCCTGGGTAGTTATAATAAAGAACATCATTGGGAGTGCATCTTCTGGAAGTGCTTTAAAAGTTGTGCCTTTGGAAGAACTTCCAAATTTTTTTGCTGGGTATTTAACCGATTACATTGGTATTGTAAACGAGGCTTTGGTAACGGCTTGGTCATCATATCTGCGAGATTTTTGGGATGTTAATAGAAGGCCCTTTTCTCGTATGAAAAAGTGTTTCAGTGCAGTTCGCTTATGAAATGCTAGGTTCTTTGAAAGCCGAATAGCTGCCGTATTATCAATCTTTATCACCGGAATATCATCGTAATTGATGACATCGTCTAAAGTTGGGCGGGTCCGACTATATTATTCCCTTCACCACCTTGTAAACCAACATTTCGGATACCATCTCATATCCTTCAACTTTGTTGAGAGCTATATAAAGATTTAACATATAATGCTACGAAGAGTTATACAATTGATTATGAAATATGGAGAATTATGCATATCACAAACATATTCTAAATTCATTAATCTATAACATTTCAGCAATATACCAACAAAAATAATCAAAACTCTTAATGTCTCTGCTAATTACTCGATTCCTGGAATTGTCGATAAATTAAAATATTTTACATTAACTTTCCAATACACTTTTGCTATATCATCAAATTGTTGGTTAATAAACTATTAAACCATTAAAACAGATGATGCGGTTGTTTTGGTTGTGAAGATAATTATCAGCACATCTAACACATTTCAGGCATACGTTGTGCTCATATTAACCACCTGAAAGGAGGTGTGTCTTTTCATCTCGTTTACATTTAATTAGTTATTCATTTTTAAAATCCATGCATACATACCACTAAAGATTTATTATATGTAACACTATGCTACAAAACGAAGGAATCAATTTTATTTAATTTTATTAGAGTAGAAACTCTGTGGATGAGAAAGAATATCATTTTTGAACAGAACAGAACAGAACAGTTATCAATAAAAGTGGTTGCAAAGTACTTTCCCTCTGTTGGTTAAGCTGCACTTGTAGTTTAGTCAATGCATGGTTTTAAACTAAAGTTAAGAGAAAAACAACAATGATTGAAGGATAAACAATTATCTTTTTTGTTAGCTATAAAAAAATAAAAGAAGTATATGCGTCATGAATCAAATATAATAGTTTCCTTTGAAAACTCATCATCGTAACTGGTTGATTGAACCTATATAGAATTTCAGGTGGATTTGATGACAGATATTCTCCCAAGCAGATGGGTTCAAATGGTAAACTTCCAGAAGATACATTTAAAACTTCTTCATATGGGAGCTATATTAGATTCTGGATTTATAAGACCCAGTTTTGTTAGAGTTTTAGAGGTATATTAAATATCTCATCAAAATGTGCACGAAAATCCCATAGAATAACGCCTTTCATGTGATTTGAAATCTAAATTCCATTAATTGAATGAGTACCGGTATACATCTTTTTGAGGACCTAAACTACCCCCAGATTTCATATTTCACAATAAAAATTGCGGTGTTGACAAGACCAAGAAGGGGACTATACCAAAACGTGGAACGATACACATAATATTTACAGAAAACATTTTTCCATTGAGTTTTAAACAAGTAAGTAAAGTCTAAAGTCGGGCGGAGCCGACTATATTATACCCTTCACCACTATGTAGGCAAACATTTGTGTTACCATCTCAACTACTTAAAATTAGCTGGGAGCTATATAAAAGTTTGCATTTCCAGATACAAATACTTTTAATGGAAACAATTTTTTGTACTTCTACAAAAACTCTAGAATTAAAATTTAAATCGGCTAACGCCCTGGGATGAAACACAATGTTAGTAAAAAACCAGTAAGGAAAGTTTAAAGTCGGGCGGGGCCGACTATATTATACCCTGCACCACTTTGTAGATCTAAATTTTCGATACCATATCACATCCGTCAAATGTGTTGGGGCTATATATAAAGGTTTGTCCCAAATACATACATTTAAATATCACTCAATCTGGAAGAATTTGATAGACTTCTACAAAATCTATAGACTCAAAATGTAAGTCGGCTAATGCACTATGGTGGAACACAATGTTAAATCTGAAGCAATTTTAAGGAAACTTCGCAAAAGTTTATTTATGATTTATCGCTCGATATATATGTATTAGAAGTTTAGGAAAATTAGAGTCATTTTTACAACTTTGCGACCAAGCAGTGGCGATTTTACAAGGAAATTGTTGGCATTTTGACCATTTTTGTCGAAATCAGAAAAACATATATATGGGAGCTATATCTAAATCTGAACCGATTTCAACCAAATTTGGCACGCATAGCAACAATGCTAATTCTACTCTCTGTGCAAAATTTCAACTAAATCGGAGTTAAAAATTGGCCTCTGTGGTCATATGAGTGTAAATCGGGCGAAAGCTATATATGGGACATATATCCAAATCTGAACCGATTTCAACCAAATTTGGCACGCATAGTTTCAATGCTAATTCTACTCCCTGTGCAAAATTTCAACTAAATCGGAGTTAAAAATTGGCCTCTGTGGTCATATGAGTGTAAATCGGGCGAAAGCTATATATGGGAGATATATCCAAATCTGAACCGATTTCAACCAAATTTGGCACGCATAGTTACAATGCTAATTCTACTCCCTGTGCAAAATTTCAACCAAATCGGAGTTAAAAATTGGCCTCTTTGGACAAATGAGTGTAAATCGGGCGAAAGCTATATATGAGAGCTATATCTAAATCTGAACCGATTTGGCTGGTATTTGGCAAGTTTTTCGAGACCCATAAAATATTCGGATGTACGGAATTTGAGGAAGATCGGTTGATATACACGCCAATTATGACCAGATCGGCGAAAAATATATATGGCAGCTATATCTAAATCTGAACCGATTTTTTCCAAAATCAATAGGGATCGTCTTTGAGCCGAAACAGGACCCCATACCAAATTTTAGGACAATCGGACTAAAACTGCGAGCTGTACTTTGCACACAAAAATACATCAACAGACAGACAGACAGACAGACGGACAGACAGACGGACAGACAGACAGACGGACATCGCTAAATCGACTCAGAATTTAATTCTAAGCCGATCCGTATACTAAAAGGTTGGTCTATGATTACTCCTTCTTGGCGTTACATACAAATGCACAAACATATTATACCCTGTACCACAGTAGTGGTGAAGAGTATAAATATGGGAAATATGAGGCGAGAGAAATTTTAATGCAATTGTACAAAAGAGATTTATGATTTTTCAGGCGATACATATGTATTCGAGATATAGGACAATTAGAGTAATATTTAAAATGTTTGCTACTCAGCAGTGGCGATTTTACAAGGATATTGGTGACTTGGAGCCTTATTTAAAACTCATCCGTTCTGTGGAAATTTTGGCATTGCAGTGTGTAGGATATAACTAAGATATGGTGAAATCACAGAATATTGTGTAAAGTGTGAGAATTTTGGCCATATTTGTATTCTATGAAGGAAACTATCCAGTCAATTGGAGGAAAATCCCATTGAAAATGGGTCTAAAATATGAAACAGTCTACCATATTTCCCCAACTCTGGTGTACGTATATATGGGAGCTATATACAATCTGAACCAATTTTAACTAAATTTGACATGCATATTTAGAATAATAATTCTGTTATCTATGCGAAATTTCACGTAAATGGGAGTATAACTTTGGCCCACCTGGTCATATGAGTGCAAATCGGACGGGAGATATATATGGGAGCCATATCTAAATCTGAACCGATTTCAACCAAATTTGCCACAATTACCTATACTACTAAACGTACTCCTTGTGCGAAATTTGAAGCAAATCACGGCAAAACCCTGGATTTTGAGGTCATATAAGTTCAAATCGGACGAAATATATATATGGGAGCTATATCTAAATCTGAATCGATTTTGACCATATTTGGCACATACAATAGTATGTTTAAAAGTACCGCTTGTGCAAAATTTGAAGTAAGTCAGGGCAAAACTCTGGCTTTTGAGACCATATAAGTCCAAATTGGGCCAAAGATATATATGTGAGTTATATCTAAATATGAACCGATTTTAAAATTTGACACACTTAACGATACTATTAAACGTACCCCTTGTGCAAAATTTGAAGCAAATCGCGGCAAAATTCTGGCTTTTGTGGCCATATAAGTTCAAATCGGACGAAAAATATATATGGGAGCTATATCTAAATTTGAACCGATTTCTATCAAATTTACCAAGCATTGGTAGAATGTCAATGCTACCCTCTGTGCAAAATTTCACGAAGATCGGTAGTAAACTTTGGCCTCTGTGGTCATATGAGTCTAAATCGGACGAAAGATATATATGGGAGCTATATCTAAATCTGAACCAATTTGGCTGATATTTTGCAAGATTTTCGAGATTCATAAAATATTTGCATGTACGGTATTTCAAGAAAATCGGTTAATAAACACGCTAACTATGACCACATCGGGGATAAATATATATGGCAGCTATATCTAAATCTGAACCGATTTTTTCCAAAACCAATAGCGATTGTCTATGTCCCAAGAAACGGCCCTGTGCCAAATTTGAGGACGATCGGACTTAAATTGCGAGCTGTACTTTGTGCACAAAATTACATATACAGACAGACGGACGGATAGACAGACAGACAGACAGATGGACATCGCTAAATCGACTCAGAATTTAATTCTAAGCCGATCGGTATACTAAAAGATGGGTCGATGACCAATATTTCTTGGCGTTACATACAAATGCACAAACTTATTATACCCTGTACCACAGTAGTGGTGAAGGGTATAAAAATATTCAATTAAAATTTTAATTGATTCAACAAAATTTTTCATTGAAACCAATCACAAAAAGTAATAGTATCTATTAAGGTGTTAATTGGACCAATTACTTTTTGAATTGATATTATCATTTCTGTGATTGAAGACATTTCAATTAAAAATTAATTGGATCAATTAATTTCATGATTTAAGACAAAAAATATTTTTTTATGTGTTCGCCACAACTCTTTTTGGATTTGGAATTTTGGATTTTTTGAACTTCCGATAAATCGTATAAAAATTGGGGTCTCTAGACGCTCAAGAAATGAAATCGGAAAATCGGTCTATATGGGGGTTATACCAAAACATGGACCGATACACGCCATGTTCTGCACACCTCTTTGTGGATATAAAACATGTCTAGATTTTGAATTTCAGGCAAATCGGATTAGTATAAACCGACAGGATATAAGTGTGAAAAAAATAAGGACACCTCATGAAAATTTAAATCTATTACTAACTTTAGTAAACCTAAATAGATATTTATATTGGATATTGTTCCATAAAGCCTCAGAGTTACATTAGTACTTAGATACGGATCCTTTGTTATCCAGAACAGAAGAACTTCTTTTATGTATTGAATAGAATAAATGTCAGAAATGTAGCAGTAATTCGTTCCACGCATCCTGCATTAGATTCCAAAGCTTACGCAAACTTTAATCTTTGTTTATTATTCTTTTTGGATAATAATGACACTTTTCTTGCACTACGGACTCTAAATCCATCTCCAATGTATGTTTTTCGACTAATTGATGCATCATCGTCAATATTTGGATTATTTCTTACTTATTTATATCCCATAAGTGAATTTTTTTTTACGAATAAATTGATACTTCTCTTTATTGTAGGTGTAATTTTAAGATTTCTGCCACGGGTTTGACCCTTGGGAATCTCTTTATTGGCATTTTTGTCATCGGCTATAGATATACCGAGCCTTTTCACACAACTGTATATCACCATTCTATGGCGGTGGGCATAAAAAATACACACATTCATAAAATTATGAAAATGCATTAAATCTTTATTTTAATCGATAGTACCGTCCACATAATTTAATGTTTGAAGATTATTTCATATAAATATTGATCGCGATTACGCCTTAAATGGTTTATCTGCTTAGTAAAATTTCGGCCTAACATTTCGGCCGTTATCTCATAAATAAATGCTTCAATGTTGTATACAGCGGACTTGTCTGTATATACAAGCTCTTGTCTGAAATTGGCTGAAGGTGTTAACTCACACGATCTAGGCGGTCAATTGACCGGTCCCTAAAGTGAATTAAAATGTTCACGGAACACGCCTCTCAATAACTCGTGAAATGTGGGTAGCACCGTCTTTGTTAAACCACTTGTCATGCAATTAATACTTTTCCATTTTGGAAAAAAGTTGGATATGTTCTCACTGTAACGCATTGGTAGCTTTTGCAATAATTTTGGCTAATCTTCACTCGACAATTCTGCTTATTTATGTACCCATTAAGCCAAAAATGAGGTGACCATAAAATGGAAGAAACTTCGGCCTGGCCGAAGTTCGGCCAGGCCGAATCTTATGTATCATACACCATTGATTGCGTAGAAAGTTGTATTAAAAATTGACATCCAGATTAGAGGTAAGCACGTGACACGAAATTGTCGTGACTCACGAAAATTTTCGTGATTCGTGCGTGAGTCACGCTCATGACAACAGCGTGAGTGTGCGTGAGCGTGATTAACAAACCCAAATGTCGTGCGTGAGCGTGAGTCATGAAAATAATATCTTCGTGAGTGTGCGTGAGTAACGAATTACACTCACGAAAATATTCCTGCTCACCAACATAAAAAGCTTAAGAGTTAAATTCAATTACAACTTTAGTGACATCTGGGATGTTAAGAGTTTAATAACACTCTCGATTTTAATAATGCTCATGTTTTCAGACACCTCGGTGAGGTAAAATAATCATAAAATTATTCGTGAGTCACGACGTTTTCGTGCGAGAGTGTGCGTGAGTACAAATTTTCTTTTCGTGAGTGTGCGTGAGTCCTACCAAAAAATATCGTGCGTGAGTGTGCGTGAGCGTGAGTAAACTATTACTCACGTGCACACCTCTAATCCAGATACACCCTAAAAAAAATCTCTCCTCTAACATATGTTCCAAACATATTTTGCAGGAAGCACATATATTATTGGATATTGCCGAAAAATGATTATGTGTGTCTTACGTGAACATATTATGTGTTTGGTAGCATTTGGAGCCCAAAAATATTATATGCTTGGAAGAATTTTCTCCCAAAGAAGATTGTGCTCAAAAAAAAAAAAAAAAAAAAAAAAAAAAACATTTCTGCCTAATTGCATATTCCCTCATATCTTTCTCATTTCCATGAGATTTTTTAGTTCTTAGCATCTTTTTCTGTAATAAAGGGTGATACGGTCAAAATTTGGTCAAGGGAAAACGAGTGTAAATCGGTAAAATCGTTTATTTAAAAAATCTAATTAAATTTATTTTTCACGTTCAATTAGTATAAAATTCAGGAAAAATATTCAGTTAGGCTTTCGCTTTTCCAAATCCCAATTGCCGGGCCTCACACTTGACACACTTGCCTTGAACTGCTGCTCGTCCTTAGCAGTTTTTTTGGTCTTCTTTAGGTTCCGCTTGACAATAGCCCAGTATTTCTCAATTGGGCGGAGCTCTGGCGTGTTGGGAGGGTTCTTGTCCTTGGGAACCACCTGCACGTTGTTGGCGGCGTACCACTCCATGGCCTTTTTACCGTAATGGCAAGATGCCAAATCCGGCCAAAACAGTACGGAACAACCGCGTTTCTTCAGGAAAGGCAGCAGACGTTTATTCAAACACTCTTTCACGTAAATTTCTTGGTTGACAGTCCCGGAAGCTTTGAAAATGCTGCTCTTCAAGCCACAGGTACAGATGGCTTGCCAAACCAGATATTTCTTTGCGAACTTTGACAGTTTTATGTGCTTGAAAATATCTGCTACCTTTCCCCTTCCTTTTGCCGTATAAAACTCCTGTCCCGGAAGCTGCTTGTAGTCGGCTTTGACGTAGGTTTCGTCGTCCATTACCACGCAGTCAAACTTCGTCAGCATCGTCGTGTACAGCCTCCCGGATCGCGCTTTGGCCGTCGTATTTTGTTTATCATCGCGATTTGGAGTCACTACCTTCTTGCAAGTCGATAGTCCGGCTCGTTTTTTGGCTCGATGCACGGTTGTAGACGATACACCCAGCTTATTTGCGGCATCTCGGAGAGAGAGGTTAGGGTTTCGCTTGAAACTACCGGCAACTCTCTTTGTCGTCTCAGCGGCTTCCGGTTTTCGATTTCCCCCCGATCCAGACTTCCTGGCTGTCGACAAACGTTCCCCAAACACTTTAATTACATTTGTAACGGTTGATTTGGCAACTTTTAGCGATTTTGCCAGCTTTGCGTGCGAGTAGCTCGGATTTTCGCGATGCGCGAGCAAAATTTTGATACGCTGCTCTTCTTGCTTGGACGGCATTTTGACAACTGAAGAGTGAATTCCAAAATCAAAATAGGAGCAACATTATACACACGCACCTTCAAAAGGAGGGGTGTTCAGGTTTTTTAAATGCAAGTTTATATTGACCAAGTTTATATTTATACGTCAAGTTTATATTGACCAAATTTTGACCGTATCACCCTTTACCATGTTGAAGAAATTATTCAATTTTATAAATTTGTTAAATTTTACCTTTCGCCTGGACGTAGAATCGAACCGAGGACCATACATTTTGTAAGCCAACACACTATCCACCTGGCTACTTTGCTGTTATAGTCACCAGTAGACAAATATCGTTATAAGTTACATTTATATTCCATAGTTTGCAGCTCCCACGAGCCCATGACAACATAATATTAATTAACAGAAATATACATTTGTTGGCTATGTGGAGCAGTGGTTAGCATGTCTGCCTTGTATGCAAAGGGTCGTGGGTTCAATCCCTGCTCCGGCCGAACAACAATTTTTTTTTTTACATTTATTTTTACATATATTCCAAAAATATAAACGAAATGGACTGAGCTTTTGGATAAAATATTTTTTGTATTGCAAAAATAAAAATTTTGTACCAAAGAAATGTGCTTCAGCTGTTTAAACCAGTGTTGCCAATAAGTTAGTAACCCTTTATTATTTATTAACTTGTTTTTACATCCTCAAAAACGTCAATGTTTATCACAAAAGTGATGTACTTTTCTTTCACATAAAGTTTTTTAGCTCGAAAAACAAAAATCCAAACGATGCTCTTTGGTCAACAATTTCGTTTTGGAGGAAAGTTTTAATCTTTTTAATTTTTGTTTGTGATTAACTTAAATTTTCTGTAGTTGTTCGGTAAGCCAGTGTTCATTTGTGCAATACATACAACACTTGGATATATCGATATACTCGTATAGTAGACAATGCGTGTATTTAGATGGATGTGTTGTGAAGCTCTCTGATGATTTTGTCATATGCTAACGATTCAACCTGCTGCGACAACCGCCAGTGGTTAGAAGTACAACAGCAACAACCATAAATATTTAACAAGCTACAATGACAATGTTGTGGAGTCATTATCGTCAGGACATTAATCAATTATTGCCACTCAATTTATTGCTGTGTTCAATGGATGTTCTTGTATACACAAAGGATGGGAATATAATTAAGAAAGGTTGTTTAAGAATATACACCATTACATTACATCAGCAACATTTGCATAAACCCCTACACCTCTTTGTATTCACAAGCGAGCAAAATATGAAACGACAAGAAAGAAAAGTGAACGTTTACTAACGTTTTTTGACAAATCATCTCAATGTCAGTTCCTAACTAAATTATCGTCGTCCTCCAATTTGTACTTAGTATTTATGTAACCCATATGAAAAGAAAAAGAACTTTTGGAAAACGTATACTGTTTTTATTTGGTTTTTTGAATTTTGTCGAAAATTTCAAACTTCGTAACGACCCTCGCGCCAGATCCTATCTACCATTGTTGCTTGCCATCAGTAGATGAGGGTGTTCTTGGGAGATATATCTCAGTCGTTTACAATCTCTATAAAATTTGAGGTAGCAAATTATAAAAAAACGACCGACGATTGGGCATTAAAGAAAATACGGAAGGACATCGATGTAAAGATATATCGGTGTTATCGATATCTAGATCGGAAAGCCTGCCCATCCATGCTGACCGTATTAATTTTTGTCAGCCCTATTAGCATTCCCTACGATTTTTTTGTGTTTATTTATTTGCAAAATATATATTTGAAAAAAGACAAACAAAGTTAACAATATTTGGTGAAATAGCTTTATACAACGTCCCGTGCAAGGACACTCTAGTATAATAATTATGATATAATTAGTTTTGTGCGTGTTTTTTTTTTTTTAAGATAACCATTTTTAAATTATTTTAGAAAATAATAATATATAAATTTGTAATGAAAAATATATAAACAACATGGGAGTGAAATAAAAAGGATAAGTCTAGAAAATAAAATAGAAAAGAAATATACAGTATATATGTAGCCACCAAAATTTCTTCGGTTTAGGTTTTTGTGTTTCGCTAATATTTTTAACTGATATGCTAGTCTCGTATCTAAGATCAATATGTGTGTTTTCGCAATTGATTGCCTTTATATTTGCCCGTCTATAATTATGATAAAATATAGGGACTCTGTTTACATTTTGAAACATGTTCAATTTATCTAGAAGAATGAATCATTCTGGTGGGACGTATCCCTTTTCTATCGATTGTAACGGATATTCCTCATTTACATAAAAGGAACTAGTATTAAATTATTTTCATAATATTGTGTACATCTGGCGATGTTGTTTCTAATTAGATGTAATATAAAATTGTATATTCTAACAATATTAGCCATGTCATAAAGTTTTTTGTTTGATACATAATAAATATAGTTACTATGGGGTGATCTAAATATGGATGTACATGCCCTAAGACACTTTCTTTCAAAGATAAGGATTTGTTCCATGCATGATGGTGAAATATTAAATCATGTTGCACTGCCATATGTTATAATCGGTCTGATGAGTGATTGATACATGATTATTATACCCTCCATCATAGGATGGGGGTATATTAACTTTGTCATTCCGTTTTTAACACATCGAAATATTGCTCTAAGACCCCATAAAGTATATATATTCTGGGTCGTAGTGAAATTCTGAGTCGATCTAAGCATGTCCGTCCGTCCGTCCGTCCATCTGTTGAAATCACGCTAACTTCCGAACGAAACAAGCTATCGACTTGAAACTTGGCACAATTAGTTGTTATCGATGTAGGTCGGATGGTATTGAAAATGGGCCATATCGGTCCACTTTTACGTATAACCCCCATATAAAGGGACCCTCAGATTTGGCTTGTGGAGCCTCTAACAGAAGCATATTTCATCCGATCCGGCTGAAATTTGGTGCATGGTGTTGGTATATGGTCTCTAACAACCATGCCAAAAATTGGTCCATATCGGTCCTTAATTATATATAGCCCCCATATAAACCGATCCCCAGATTTGGCTTGCGGAGCCTCAAAGAGAAGCAAATTTCATCCGATCTGGCTGAAATTTGGTACATGATGTTGGTATATGGTCTCTAACAACCATGCAAAAATTGGTCCACATCGGTCCATAATTATATATAGCCCTCATATAAACCGATCCCCAGATTTGGCTTGCGGAGCCTCAAAGAGAAGCAAATTTCATCCGATCCGGCTGAAATTTGGTACATGGTGTTGGTATATGGTCTCTAACAATCGTGCAAAAATTGGTCCACATCGGTCTATAATTATATATAGCCCCCATATAAACCGATCTCCAGATTTGGCTTGCGAAGCCTCAAAGAGAAGAAAATTGCATCCGATCCGGCTGAAATTTGGTACATGGTATTGGTATATGGTCTCTAGCAACCGTGAAAAAATTGGTCCATATCGGTCCATAATTATATATAGCCCCCATATATAACGTTCTCCAGATTTGACCTCTGGAGACTCTTGGAGGAGCAAAATTCATCCGATCCGGTTCAAATTAGGAACGTGGTGTTAGTATATGGTCGCTAACAACCATACCAAAATTGGTCCAATCACACAAAAATTGGTCCATATCGGTTCATAATCATGGTTGCCACTCGAGCCAAAAATAATCTACCACGATTTTATTTCTTTTTGTCAAAAGTTTATTTCTATAGAAAATTTTGTTAAAATTTTATTTCTGTAGACATTTTTGTCAAAATTTTCTTTCTATAGAAAATTTTGTGAACATTTTTATTTCTATAGAAAATTTTGTGAAAATTTTTTTTCTATAGAAAATTTTGTTAAAATTTTATTTCTGTAGAAAATTTTGTCAAAATGTTATGTCTACTATGTTGCCAAACTGAATTATATACGTATTGGATCGATCTTTTTTGATTTAATATATACCACGTATGGACTTACATACAATTTAGAAGATGGTGTTAGGAGGTTTTAAGATACCTTGCCATCGGCAAGCGTTACCGCAACTTAAGTAATTCGATTGTGGATGGCAGTGTTTAGAAGAAGTTTCTACGCAATCCATGATGGAGGGTACATAAGCTTCGGCCTGGCCGAACTTACGGCCGTATATACTTGTTTGATTTAATATATACCACGTATAGACTTACATACAATTTAGAAGACGGTGTTAGGAGGTTTTAAGATACCTTGCCATCGGCAAGCGTTACCGCAACTTAAGTAATTCGATTGTGAATGGCAGTGTTTAGAAGAAGTTTCTACGCAATCTATGGTGGAGGGTACATTAGCTTCGGCCTGGCCGACCTTACGGCCGTATATACTTGTTTTTACCCTAGAGTCTATTATTTTCGAGTAAAATAGTGATTTGTATTTGAAAAATGCATTTCTAGCCTTAAGAAGAGACTCTAATGTGTGAACATTGTAATATAGGAACTTATCGAGATGTATACCCAAATATTTTACTATCTCACTGTTTGGGATAGTGCAGTCATATCTATTAGATTTGATCTCAAAAAGTTTCCAGTTTTTTTCTTATATTATAATTACATTTACTAACAGGCGGCCTGAATAATATTGCCACGCGCTTGTCGGTGTTGAATTTCATTTTCCAGTCTATAGTATATTTTTCAACTTGATCAAACCAACTTTGAAGCCCATCGTTAATCTTTTCTACTGTATTGTCAGCGTAATATACTACAATGTCATCAGCATAAGAGATGCTATTTGGAATTTTCTTTATAATATAAGATAAAAATATATTGAATAAAATCGGTGTATTAACCGTTCCTTGTTGCAGACCATTAATTATTTTAAAAGTTCGTTTACGACATAACTCCTAATTATGAATTCTGAAAATTTTATCACTGATCATATTGTGAATGAGTGCGATTTTGTCATTACTATTTTGTAGGTTAAAAGGTTAAAGTAGCAGCCCGATTAAGATTCAGGCTCATTTAGACTATTCAGTCCATTGTGATAAGGTTAGGTAAGGTTATTTTTATTTTGTAAGTATGCTTGGGTTTGCCGTCTTTTTGAAAAAACAACTTTATCCTCAAGGTAGACGCAAACCTCCTCAAATACAGGCAAATTTTATTGACAATGTCAAGGTAGTCTCCTTTTTTCATGATTCTTTATCCAAGTGTGTCACCATCCCCATACCATGAAGCTTTGTCATTACCAGGTATGTTCGGAGGACGTTACCAGTAATGTTCTATTGCATCAGATTAGAAACGGTTTAGTTTTGTTTCATCTGACCATTTAAATTTTTTGCTGTCATCAACGACCCAATCTTTGAGAGCCTTACTAGATATGCTCTGAAATCTGTTTTATGTCAGTGATATAAAAATCACATCGATTGTGAAAATTTGTTATCGAACACCAGATGTTAGCTGCCGAGATCTGATAGGTAAACACCGCTTGTTTTAGCTTATCTAAATTAATTAAACTGAACTTACCGTCAGATAAAGCAGAGATATTCTTGATTTCTTTATTTTTGCAAAAAAAGAGCTTCCAAAAAAGTAGTTTGGATCCCCAATCTGTGATCCAGAAGTAGTGCAAACTTGGATCATCTCCAATGAATTTAACATGGGCTTGTCATAGGACGGAAGTACTCCCTTTTTGGATCCTTTGCATTGCTTTAGAAGTTGTGCCCTGGAAGTTAATTTGAATGAAGAAATTTAAAAAGCGAAAAAAATATTTTTTTTTTCAACCAATTTCACTTTTTTATCCATATGTTTTATTACACAATTATTTTCCTATTATCTAATTTTTACAATTTGAAAACTTCTTCGCTCCGGCTCTACGAAATAACGCCCCAATGAAATAAGACCCCAAAGAGAAAATGAAATAAGGCCCCAAAAATTGGGGTATTTTTCACAACGAAATAAATCCCCAAAACAAATATGAAATAAAGCCCCAAAATATGAAATAGCGTCCCAAATGTGTATGAAATAACACCTCAAAAATTTTGACCAAAAAATTCAGGATTTAAACATGTTTTTATTTACCAAAAAAAATTAATTCAATAGAATTCAAAAAACGACAAATTTTGAAAAGCATACATATTAATTAAAATACTATAAATATTCAATACGTAAATAAGTATAAATCAAATTATTATTCAAATTGTAAATCAATATATACATGAACATAGCTGCGCTATAAATTACAAAAATACTATTAAGGTGTCTTCGACCGGTTGGCGACAGTAAGGACAACTATATTTTTCCAAATTCTTGGATACTGCATTGGCTTGCAAAATTAAATTGCATTCAGAACAAATCTTTAAATGTTTACACGGCAATAAGATCACATTTGATTTCCTATCCCTGCAAACAATGCATTCATGTTCATTTGAATCATGGTGTGAAATTTCAGAAGCCTCATCTTCCGAAGTATCTTCATCTTCTTCAAAAATACTAATTTCTGGAGCCATATCGACACAAATTTTATTCCGTTCGTACACCATCCGGGATAAGAAAGTATCAGCCGTTATTTTTCCTTGTTTTAGCTGCAATGTGGATTCTTCGATTAGTCTGTGACGCAACGCGTCCTGTTTTTTTTTTCGTTTGCACAGAGTTCCTCCACCCTCAACGCATTGTTCGAACTGTCTACTTTTGAAGAATTCCTCGTTGCGTATGACGGCTACGAATTTAAAAAAGTCTCCACCTCTGTCAGCACTTCGTCCCAACACACCATTATAGGCTTCTACTGCCGAAGTAGTCCTGGTTTTTTGATTGTAAACGCTAAAATTTTTAGACCCAATCTGAAAAAGATTTTAAGAGTTATGGTGCAACTATATCATACTGGAGTAACTCAAAATAATCTATATCACACCATTTGTATCCATTGCCTTTCGTAGTCATTTAGAAATGGTAGGAATACACCTTCACTATCCATTAAAAATATCTTGCCTTTAATATCTCGAAAAGAGGTCCCAATGAGATTTGGTGGAAGGAGTGGAAGCGCCATTATTTTGTGGTATTCTGCAGAAGCTGGTTTCGAAGATTTTATATATTGTAAAAGCTGTTTGTGGCTCCGCATATTTCTTTTAATTGCTTGGCAGTAATGGAACCTATTAGTAATAAAAATATGTTAAATTTATTAGTGTTATCTGTAACGAAGAACTGCTTTTCGAAATATATAAATAAAAAAGTATCGGACGATACAAAACTGGATTGACGTTTTATGGATGAGTTTTGAGAAATGTTTTTGCAAGTAAGAAAGACAATTTGGGCGATTGATTGACAAACTACATGTAAAAGTTGACATTCGTTAACATTCGCGCGAATTTTCTTTTTCTAGCCTACATATTCATCAAATGTCAACTTTTACATGTAGTTTGTCAATCAATCGCCCAAATTGTCTTTCTTACTTGCAAAAACATTTCTCAAAACTCATCCATAAAACATCAATCCAAAAATATATGAATAAAGAGTATCGATAATATCTCATGTATTTCGATAGTCTTCTTTGAAACATATTCGACATTTACCAAACATACATTTTAAGAGTCGGAGGTGTTTAATAGAGAAAATGTGCCTCGACATAATTGATAAACATTATCAATTTAAAAATTATATATTTTAAACCCAATATTACTTACCAGCATCCAACCATCTTTATTCCAGGATAAACTTGTTTGATCGATTGTCTCAACGCTTCTTCATAATCTGTGATGACTACCGATGGTTCCATATTATATATATTTTCCTTTATGTAGTGAAAAAGCGAATCATATATCTTTTTTGTTTTTCCATCCATTAATACAAAAAACATTGGAAATATCTAAAAGCATTAAAATAATTACAATTTGAAATGTTGAGTGAAATATAACTAACCTCATCAAAATATTCAATATATATCACTAAAAGTTGTTTGAAACAACCCTTTGGTACAATTTTGAAAGTGCCGTCAATTAAAATAGTTCTATTGGCAGGCAAAATATTTTCCCTGACTAGTTGCGTTGTTTTCAGTGAAGAAAAAATGCAAAATTAATACTTTTCCTCCGAAATACAGGCCGTAAAAAAATGTCGGGGACTCAATTCATCTTTAGTCTCGCCAAAATGTTTCCACACACTTTCAAAGTTGAACGCTTCAACCACTTCGATTGGGCGCTCTGGCGATGAAATGAAGTGTGGCCTGACTAAATATTGTAATCCTCGTTGGATCTTCGAGAAATTTATATTTTTCGTACTTTCCTGGTTGCTAAAAATTTAAAAATATCTTATTAAACAAAAAATTGGGCTGTAAGGGAAAAATTTAATTTACCTCTCACAAGTTCTTCTATAGGCCGTGCGAATTTTGCTTATCGCAGTTTTTTCGTTTCCAAAAGTCGCAGCAAGCTCTTGACATGAATCTTTAATGTCTTTTAGAGCTTTAAATTCTGTATATACCTTCTCCTCGGTATCGTGATTATGTTCAACATAATTTTTAGCTTTCACACAGACACCATTGGGAAGCAAATTTACACGGGCTTTGCATGTTTTTTTGTCTGCATTCATATTTAATTATATCTTTATACACTGATTTTTTTTATATATATATTTTTGCTCTATAACATAAAGAAGTTCACTCGTTCTTCTTGCGCCCGAAATTATTTCGTAATTCATTTTTGAACTTGCACCGACCGAATCAAATTATGAACTGACTATCTTACTTATAACCTACCCATAACTTGAAAGGTTGTTGAGTATTTCTAACGGTAGAATTCTGGTAATTTTCTGTGATCTGCAAGTTTTAGTAGAATGAAATAAAGCCCCAAAAATATTTTTTTGGGATATTATTTCATTTTTTTATTTTGCGGCTTTATTTCATTATGAAATAAAGCCTCAAAGAGAAAATGAAATAAGGCCCAAAAAAAAGAAATAACACCCCAAAAAATGTTGTTTTTGTTATCTGTATAAAACTTTGGGACCTTATTTCATTTTCTCTTTGGGACTTTATTTCATTGGGGCGTTATTTCGTAGAGCCCTTCGCTCCGACCAGGGGTTGAACCTGGGTTTGCTGGCACCATAACAGAACGCCTTAGCACATTCAGCCACAAACGCCATTGAACATAAAGCGTCGAAAGGTCAATTCAAATGTTTGTGATATGATCGTAATACGACACCAGGAATAACATTCTAATTGCTTCTTGAGATGTTCTTTATTAGTATGAACGAAAAAATTGGAAACGCAGGTTCAAATCTCACCAGCGGCAATTTTTTATCAAATATTTTTCTAAAAAATTATTTCTTTAAGTCATGCATTGTTTTTATTTTTTATTTTCAGCATATATTTTCGTATAAATATATTTATACCCTGCGCCACACTGTGGAACAGGGTATTATTTTCTATTAAAAATCAACAAAAAAATTAAAAATTCTCGTAATTTGCAATACCTTCTCAAAAGAACTTCCATGGAAGCGAAAAAGTCAAACGGCACAGGTTCAAATCCCAGCGGGGATGAAATTTATTTTTTTTTATTATTTTTTACTTTTTTTTCCCTCCATCATAGGATGGGGGTATATTAACTTTGTCATTCCGTTTATAACACATCGAAATATTGCTCTAAGACCCCATAAAGTATATATATTCTGGGTCGTGGTGAAATTCTGAGTCGATCTAAGCATGTCCGTCCGTCCGTCCGTCCGTCTGTTGAAATCACGCTAACTTCCGAACGAAACAAGCTATCGACTTGAAACTTGGCACAAGTAGTTGCTATCGATGTAGGTCGGATGGTATTGAAAATGGGCCATATCGGTCCACTTTTACGTATAGCCCCCATATAAAGGGACCCTCAGATTTGGCTTGTGGAGCCTCCAAAAAAAGCATATTTCATCCGATCCGGCTGAAATTTGGTATATATTGTTGGTGTATGGTCTCTAACAACCATGCAAAAATTGGTCCACATCGGTCCATAATTATATATAGCCCCCATATAAACCGATCCCCAGATTTGGCTTGTGAAGCCTCTAACAGCAGCATATTTCATCCGATCCGGCTGAAATTTGGTATATGGTGTTGGTATATGGTCTCTAACAACCATGTAAAAATTGGTTCACATCGGTCCATAATTATATATAGCCCCCATATAAACCGATCCCCAGATTTGGCTTGCGAAGCCTAAAAGAGAAGAAAATTTCATCCGATCCGGCTGAAATTTGGTACATGATGTTGGTATATGGTCTCTAACAACCATGCAAAAATTGGTCCATATCGGTCCTTAATTATATATAGCCCCCATATAAACCGATCCCCAGATTTGGAGCCTCTAAGAGAAACATATTTCATCCGATCCGGCTGAAATTTGGTACATGGTGTTGGTATATGGTCTCTACCAATCATGCAAAAATTCGTCCACATCGGTCCATAATTATATATAGACCCCATATAAACCGATCTCCAGATTTGGCTTGCGAAGCCTCAAAGAGAAGCAAATTGCATCCGATCCGGCTGAAATTTGGTACATGATATTGGTATATGGTCTCTAACAACCGTGCAAAAATTGGTCCACATCGGTCCATAATTATATATAGCGCCCATATAAACCGATCCCCAGATTTGGGTTGCGGAGCCTCAAAGAGAAGCAAATTTTATCCGATCCGCCTGAAATTTGGTACATGATATTGGTATATGGTCTCTAACAAGCGTGCAAGAATTGGTCCACATCGGTTCATAATTATATATAGCCCCATATAAACCGATCCCCAGATTTGGCTTGCGAAGTCTCCAAGAGAAGCAAATTTCATCCAATCCGGTTGTAATTTGGAACATGGTCCATATCGGTCCATAATTATATATAGCCCCCATATAAAACATTCTCCAGATTTGACCTCCGGAGCCTCCGGAGGAGCAAAATTCATCCGATCCGGTTCAAAGTAGGAACGTGGTGTTAGTATATGGTCGCTAACAATCAATCCAATCACACAAAAATTGGTCCATATCGGTTCATAATCATGGTTGCCACTAGAGCCAAACATAATCTACCAAAATTTTATTTCTATAGAAAATGTTGTCAAAATTTTATTTCTAGAGAAAATTTTGTTAAAATTCATAATAAAATTTTCATCATTGTCAAAATTTTATTTTTATAGAAAAATTTGTCAAAATTTTATTTCTATAGAAAATTTTGTTCAAATTTTATTCGGTTCATAATCATAGTTGCCACTCGAGCCAAAAATAATCGACCAAGATTTTATTTCTATAGAAAATTTTGTCAAAAGTTTATTTCTATAGAAAATTTTGTTAAAATTTTATTTCTGTAGAAATTTTTGTCAAAACTTTCTTTCTATAGAAAATTTTGTCAAAATTTTTATTTCTATAGAAAATGTTGTGAAAATTTTATTTCCATAGAAAAATTTTTAATATTTTCTTTCTTTCTATGTCTACTTTGTCAAACTGAATTATATACGTATTGGATCGATCTTTTTGGATTTAATATATACCACGTATGGACATACAATTAGAAGATGGTGTTAGGAGGTTTTAAGATACCTTGCCATCGGCAAGCGTTACCGCAACTTAAGTAATTCGATTGTGGATGGCAGTGTTTAGAAGAAATTTCTACGCAATCCATGATGGAGGGTACATAAGCTTCGGCCTGGCCGAACTTACGGCCGTATATACTTGTTTTTTATTAATTTCTATTTTTTTTAGTTTTTTTACTAGTTTTCTATTTTTTGTAAAATTTAATTGTACAAAATTTGCATTTAAAATAGGCTGATTGCGTTCTTTCTAATTCTTGTCCACAAGGACTGCATCGGAAGTAGAAAAAAATCATTGGGGGATCCCAAGATGCGCTTTAGAAGAAATGTTTGTGCACTTGTCCAAAAGGACTGCATCGGAAGTGGAAAAGAATTATTGGGGGATCCCATCATCTATATAAGCCTATCCAGAAATGAATTGACTTCCCAACAAAAAAGAGCTTCCAAAAAAATCGTTTGGATCCACAATTTGTGATCCAGAAGTAGTGGAAACTTGGATCATCTTCAATGAATTTTATATGGGCTTGTTCAAAGAAGGAAGTATATCTTTTTGGATCCTTTGCACGGCTTTAGAAGTTGTGCCTTTGTTCATTTGGATGAAGAAATATAAAAACTATACGCATTTTTTTTTCAATTTCACTTTTTATACCCTCCACCATAGAATGGGGGGTATATTAACTTTGTCATTCCGTTTGTAACACATCGAAATATTGATCTAAGACCCCATAAAGTATATATATATTCTGGTCGTGGTGAAGGTTAGGTTAGGTTAAAGTGGCAGCCCGATTAAGATTCAGGCTCACTTAGACTATTCAGTCCATTGTGATACCACATTAACTAAAAGTACCTATTACATATGGGAACTTGTTGTTTTAACCGTTGAACCTTCTCGATTATTTTCTTCTGTTGAACCAACCAGATTGTTCCAAAAACATTAGCAGACTGCTTAAGTTAACGTTTTCCAGGTCCGCTAGTAATCTGAAGCTATATGCTCCTAAAAGTTGCTTGCGCTTTACACAAAATGCAGGACACTCACACAAGAGGTGTTTAATTGATTCTTTTTCCTCCGCATCATGACAGCTCATACAATAGTCATTATACTTCGCACCAATAGTTTTTGCAAAATCGCCTATCAGGCAGCGACCCGTTATAGCAGATATCAGGAGTGATATCTGGCGTCTCGAGAACACTACCATATCTAGTGTGCGGTTTAAGTTTAAATGGGGCCATATTTGCTTGGTGTCGTTACAACCCTTACAATTCTCCCATCGAACATTTGCCATCATGACAGCCTTCTCACGCAGTAAGAGCTTGCAGGTAGCCAGAGGCATACCAACAGATTCTAGTTCCCCTGGAATATGTAAGGTAGTTCCTAGCCTTGCTAGCTCATCTGCTTCGCAGTTCCCCGGTATGTTCCTGTGGCCAGGCACCCATATTAGGTGAATATTGTGCTGCTCAGCCATCTCATTGAGAGATTTGCGGCAGTCGATGGCCGTTTTCGAGTTGAGGAACACAGAGTCCAAGGATTTTATTGCAGGTTGACTGTCTGAGTATATATTAATGCCAATATTGCTTGGAGCATTACTCCTCAGCCAATTCACCACTTCTCTTATTGCTAATATTTCAGCCTGAAAAACACTACAGTGATCAGGTAATCTTTTCGCTATTCGAAGTTCCAGATCTTTAGAATATACTCCGAAACCCACTTGGCCATCCAATTTGGAGCCATCAGTGTAGAAATCTATATATCTTTTATTCCCCGGGGTCCGTGTACACCACGCCTCACTGTTGGGAATTAGAGTCTCAAACTTTTTGTCGAAAAGTGGACTCGCCAAAGTGTAATCCACCACGTTAGGCATATCTGGCATTATTTTGAGGACCGAACTGTGACCGTAACTTTTTTCCGACCACAGCGATAGCTCGCGCAACCTCACAGCCGTTGTTGCAGCTGACTGTTTGGCCAAAATGTCTAAAGGCAATAGATGCAGTATGACATTAAGGGAGTTTGTTCCTGTCTTGCTGAATGCACCTGAGATACACAAGCACGCCATACGCTGAACTTTGTCTAAACTTGTCGGCTGGTGAACACCATATAGCATTATAGGTATAACCACTGCCGTGTATAGCCAATGTACAATTTTTGGGTTTAGTCCCCACTTTTTCCCTATTGCCTTTTTGCACGAGTATAAAGCTACCGTTGCTTTCCTCGCCCTTTCTTCAATATTAGGCTTAAAGTTCAGCTTCCTGTCCAAAATAACGCCAAGGTATTTTGCACACTCCCTAAAGGGAATTTCAATACCCCCTAAGGAAATGGTCGTGGTGAAATTCTGAGTCGATCTGAGTATGTCCGTCCGTCCGTCCGTCTGTTGAAATCACGCTAATTTCCGAACGAAACAAGCTATCGACTTGAAACTTGGCACAAGTGGTTGTTATTGATGTAGGTCAGATGGTATTGCAAATGCGCTATATCGGTCCACTTTTACGTATAGCCCCCATATAAACGGACCCCCAAATATAGCTTGCGATGCCTCTAAGAGAAGCAAATGTTATCTGATCCGGCTGAAATTTGGTACATGGTGTTAGTATATGGTCTCTACCAACCATGCAAAAATTGGTCCGCATCGGTCCATAATTATAAAGGGTGATTCTTTTGAGGTTAGGATTTTCATGCATTAGTATTTGACAGATCACGTGGGATTTCAGACATGGTGTCAAAGAGAAAGATGTTCAGTATGCTTTGACATTTCATCATGAATAGACTTACTAACGAGCCACAACGTCGAATTTTCAGTGAATGGGCCCTAGAAAAGTTGGCAGAAAATCCGCTTTTTTATCGACAAATTTTGTTCAGCGATGAGGCTCATTTCTGGTTGAATGGCTACGTAAATAAGCAAAATTGCCGCATTTGGAGTGAAGAGCAACCAGAAGCCGTTCAAGAACTGCCCATGCATCCCGAAAAATGCACTGTTTGGTGTGGTTTGTACGCTGGTGGAATCATTGGACCGTATTTTTTCAAAGATGCTGTTGGACGCAACGTTACGGTGAATGGCGATCGCTATCGTTCGATGCTAACAAACTTTTTGTTGCCAAAAATGGAAGAACTGAACTTGGTTGACATGTGGTTTCAACAAGATGGCGCTACATGCCACACAGCTCGCGATTCTATGGCCATTTTGAGGGAAAACTTCGGAGAACAATTCATCTCAAGAAATGGACCGGTAAGTTGGCCACCAAGATCATGCGATTTGACGCCTTTAGACTATTTTTTGTGGGGCTACGTCAAGTCTAAAGTCTACAGAAATAAGCCAGCAACTATTCCAGCTTTGGAAGACAACATTTCCGAAGAAATTCGGGCTATTCCGGCCGAAATGCTCGAAAAAGTTGCCCAAAATTGGACTTTCCGAATGGACCACCTAAGACGCAGCCGCGGTCAACATTTAAATGAAATTATCTTCATAAAGTAAATGTCATGGACCAATCTAACGTTTCAAATAAAGAACCGATGAGATTTTGCAAATTTTATGCGTTTTTTTTAAAAAAAAAGTTATCAAGCTCTTAACAAATCACCCTTTATATAGCCCCCATATAAACCGATCCCCAGATTTGGCTTGCGGAGCCTCTAAGAGAAGCAAATTTCATCCTATCCGGTTCAAATGTGCAACGTGGTGTTCGTATATGGTCTCTAACAACCGTGCCAGAAGTGGTCCATATCGGTCCATAATTATATATAGCCCCCATATAAACCGTCCTCCAGATTTGACCTCCGGAGCCTCTTGGAGGAGCAAAATTCATCCGGTCCGGTTCAAATTTGGAACGTGGTGTTAGTATATGGCCGCTAAGAACCATACCAAAATTGGTCCATATCGGTCTATAGTTATATATAGCCGATCTCTGTTGTAATCACGCTACAGTCTTCAACAATGAAGCAATCGTGCTGAAATTTTGCACAAACTCGTCTTTTGTCTGCAGGCAGGTCAAGTTCGAAGATGGACTATATCGGTCCAGGTTTTGATATAGTCCCCATATAAACCGACCTCCCGATTTGGGGTCTTGGGCTTACAGAAATCGTAGTTTTTATCCAATTTGCCTGAAATTTGAAATCTGGAGGTATTTTATGACCATAATGAGGTGTGCCAAAAATGGTGAGTATCGCTCCACGTTTTGGTATAGCCCCCATATAGACCGATCTTCCGATTTGGGGTCTTGGGCTTATAGAAACCGTAGTTTTTATCCAATTTGTCTGAAATTGGAAATCTAGAGGTATTGTAGGACCACAAATATGTGTGCCAAAAAATAGTGAGTAGCGGTCCATATTTTGGTATAGCCCCCATATAGACCGATCTCCCGATTTTACTTCTTGGGCTTATAGAAACCGCAGTTTTTATTCAATTTACCTGAAATTGGAAATCTAGAGGTATTGTAGGACCACAAATACGTGTGCCAAAAATTGTGAGTATCGGCCTATGTTTTGGTATGGTCCCCATATAAAACGACCTCCCGATTTGGAGTCTTGGGCTTATAGAAATCGTAGTTTTTATCCAATTTGTCGAAAATTAGAAATCTAGAGGTATTTTAGGACCATAAAGAGGTGTGCCGAAAATGGTGAGTATCGGTCCATATTTTGGTATAGCCCCCATATAGACCGATTTCCCGATTTTACTTCTTGGGCTTCTAGAATACGTAGTTTATATACAATTTCATTTCACTTCATTTCACTTTATTTATAATCATAATCAGAAGCTCAAATAAGGCCAAAATTGATTACAAAAGTTTTACATTGGTTTGACACTTAATTATAAAATATAATTTAAGCTCATCAACATCAATACTATATATAATTTTTGAATGTGTTATTAATATAAAGGGTGATTCTTTTGAGGTTAGGATTTTCATGCATTAGTATTTGACAGATCACGTGGGATTTCAGACATGGTGTCAAAGAGAAAGATGCTCAGTATGCTTTGACATTTCATCATGAATAGACTTACTAACGAGCAACGCTTGCAAATCATTGAATTTTATTACCAAAATCAGTGGCAGAAAATCCGCTTTTTTATCGACAAATTTTGTTCAGCGATGAGGCTCATTTCTGGTTGAATGGCTACGTAAATAAGCAAAATTGCCGCATTTGGAGTGAAGAGCAACCAGAAGCCGTTCAAGAACTGCCCATGCATCCCGAAAAATGCACTGTTTGGTGTGGTTTGTACGCTGGTGGAATCATTGGACCGTATTTTTTCAAAGATGCTGTTGGACGCAACGTTACGGTGAATGGCGATCGCTATCGTTCGATGCTAACAAACTTTTTGTTGCAAAAAATGGAAGAACTGAACTTGGTTGACATGTGGTTTCAACAAGATGGCGCTACATGCCACACAGCTCGCGATTCTATGGTCATTTTGAGGGAAAACTTCGGAGAACAATTCATCTCAAGAAATGGACCGGTAAGTTGGCCACCAAGATCATGCGATTTGACGCCTTTAGACTATTTTTTGTGGGGCTACGTCAAGTCTAAAGTCTACAGAAATAAGCCAGCAACTATTCCAGCTTTGGAAGACAACATTTCCGAAGAAATTCGGGCTATTCCGGCCGAAATGCTCGAAAAAGTTGCCCAAAATTGGACTTTCCGAATGGACCACCTAAGACGCAGCCGCGGTCAACATTTAAATGAAATTATCTTCAAAAAGTAAATGTCATGGACCAATCTAACGTTTCAAATAAAGAACCGATGAGATTTTGCAAATTTTATGCGTTTTTTTTTTTTAAAAAAGTTATCAAGCTCTTAACAAATCACCCTTTACTATTCAAGATTCAAGAACCTAACACGAACATGGATGAATGGAAGGAAAAAGAGATGTTTGTAGCGTAAACACAGTTCGAAAAATTTAAGTGTTAGCTATGGTAGATGATCATAACCGAGATAAAACCAGTTCCTTAAACTTAAAACATGGCAAATTAAAATTTCTATTTTCGTAAGGTATTAAGGTATTCCATAAGCGTGTGACTCGAATTAGGAACGATCGCTGCATCACCAAAGTCTGAAAACGGGGCATTACCAACGCATGCATTCTACTCGAACCTCCAAACTGGAATCTTTCTGCCAGATTTGGTGGTGTCCTAAATTTAAGTACTTTGTAAAACAACATCATGGTTCTAAGCTTCATGAAGTTATCGAATGTACAACCTAGGAATTCAATTGAGCGAGATGTGACATGATCATAATAACCCAAGTGATATATGTAGCGAACAATACGATTAAAACACATTTTCAAATGATGAAGGCTACCTAAAGTGGATCCTGAGAATACCTCAAGTCCATACGTAATATGCGGCAGAATCAAACTAATCCCAATCTTCTTCCTTACACCAAATGGTATAGCGGACGATGTGTTATATACCCTTCGCAGAATGGTAGTGACATTTGATATAACTTTGTTCACATGCTTATCGAATTTCAAGTGATTATCCAGGCAAAAACCCAATACTCTCATTTCACTTACGTTATGAAGAATATTACCGCCAATATTAAAACGTAACGACGTGTTACCGTAAGATTTAAATATCATAGACTTCGACTTGCCGGCATTCACATCTATGAAATTATCCAAACACCACACAGAAATCCTTTCAAGCTCGGCATTAACAGCTTGCTGAAAGTTTACGTCCTCAATTCCGACTACTAACAACTGCAAATCATCTGCGTACAAATAAGGTTTAGCAAAATTTATCACATCAAAAATATCATTCATGTAGCTGGAAAACAAAAGTGGGCCCAATATAGATCCCTGTGGAACACCACGGTATACGCTGCGGACATCAGAAGTGACACCCTTCCACTGCACATACTGAGTTCTGCTACACATTTGCCTGAAATTGGAAATTTATAGGTATTTTAGGACTATAAAGAGGTGTGCCACAAATGGTGAGTATCGGTCCATGCTTTGGTATAACCCCCATATAGACCGATATCCCGATTTTACTTCTTGGGCTTCTAGAATCTGAAGTTTTTATCCAATTTGCCTGAAATTGGAAATCTAGAGGTATTTTCGGGCCATAAAGAAGTGTGCCGAAAACGGTGAGTATCGGTCCATATTTTAGTATAGCCCCCAGAAGAAAGATCTCCCGATTAACTCCTTGGGTTTGTAGAAATCGTAGTTTTTATCCGATTTGCCTGAAATTGTAAATATTCTGGTATTTTAGACTCACAAAAACGTGTATCGGATTAAGTTTCTATCGGTCCATTTGGTAATGCCTCCATATAAACCGACTTCACTTCTTGAGGATGTAGAAGGCGCACTGATCATGAAAATTGCTTAAAAGTCAATGTAAAATTTCCAGATTTTACTTCTAAAGATTTAAGATTTCAAATCAAGACGTTATTTTATAATTTTCTTGCACACTTATTTTCTTGTTAATGATTCCTCTAAAACTCAAGCAAAAATGGTTCTTATAAATCCAGAATCTGATATAGTCCTCATAAGTGAAATCTTTAAATTTATCTTCGGGAAGTATCCCCAAGTCCTCAAGCCCTCCTGAAATTTCAAAGGAAACCCTAATATTTGGTTCATGGTGGTGGGTATTTAAGGTTCGGCCCGGCCGAACTTACTGCTGTATATACTTGTTATTAGTACTTTTTTGTTACACTTTTATTTTCTTAGTATCTAATTTTTATACCCTCCATCATAGGATGGGGGTATATTAACTTTGTCATTCCGTTTGTAACACATCGAAATATTGCTCTAAGACCCCATAAAGTATATGTATTCTTGGTCGTGGTGAAATTCTGAGTCGATCTAAGCATGTCCGTCCGTCCATCCGTCCGTCCGTCTGTTAAAATCACGCTAACTTCCGAACGAAACAAGCTATCGACTTGAAACTTGGCACAAGTAGTTGTTATCGATGTAGGTCGGATGGTATTGAAAATGGGCCATATCGGTACACTTTTACGTATAGCCCCCATATAAAGGGACCTTCAGATTTGGCTTGTGGAGCCTCTAACAGAAGCATATTTCATCCGATCCGGCTGAAATTTGGTATATGGTGTTGGTATATGGTCTCTAACAACCATGCAAAAATTGGTCCACATCGGTCCATAATTATATATAGCCCCCATATAAACCGATCCCCAGATTTGGCTTGCGGAGCCTAAAAGAGAAGCAAATTTCATCCGATCCGGCTGAAATTTGGGACATGGTGTTGGTATATGGTCTCTAATAATCATGCAAAAATTGGTTCACATCGGTCCATAATTATATATAGCCCCCATATAAACCGATCCCCAGATTTGGCTTGCGGAGCCTCAAAGAGAAGAAAATTTCATCCGATCCGGCTGAAATTTGGTACATGATGTTGGTATATGGTCTCTAACAACCATGCAAAAATTGGTCCATATCGGTCCTTAATTATATATAGCCCCCATATAAACCGATCCCCAGATTTGGCTTGTGGAGCCTCTAAGAGAAGCATATTTCATCCGATCCGGCTGAAATTTGGTACATGATATTGGTATATGGTCTCTAACAACCATGCAAAAATTGGTCCACATCGGTTCATAATTATATATAGCCCCCATATAAACCGATCCCCAGATTTGATTGCGAAGTCTCCAAGAGAATCAAATTTCATCCAATCCGGTTGTAATTTGGAACATGGTGTTAGTATATGATCTTTAACAACCGTGCCAGAATTGGTCCATATCGGTCCATAATTATATATAGCCCCCATATAAAACTTTCTCCAGATTTGACCTCCGGAGCCTCTTGGAGGAGCAAAATTCATCCGATCCGGTTCAAATTGGGCACGTGGTGTTAGTATATGGTCGCTAACAACCATACCAAAATTGGTCCAATCACCCAAAAATATGTCCATATCGGTTCATAATCATGGTTGCCACTAGAGCCAAAAATAATCTACCAAAATTTTATTTCTATAGAAAATTTTGTCAAAATTTTATTTCTAGAGAAAATTTTGTCAAAATTTTATTCGGTTCATAATAAAATTTTCATCATTGTCAAAATTTTTTTTCAATAGAAAATTTTGTCAAAATTTTATTTCTATAGAAAATTTTGTCAAAATTTTATTTCTATAGAAAATTTTGTTCAAATTTTATTCGGTTCATAATCATGTTGCCACGCGAGCCAAAAATAATCTACCAAGGTTTTATTTCTATTTTTATTTTATTTCTATATATAATTTTGTCAAAAGTTTATTTCTATAGAAAATTTTGTTAAAATTTTATTTCTGTAGAAAATTTTGTCAAAATTTTATGTCTACTTTGTCAAACTGAATTATATACGTATTGGATCGATCTTTTTTGATTTAATATATACCACGTATGGACTTACATACAATTTAGAAGATGGTGTTAGGAGGCTTTAAGATACCTTGCCATCGGCAAGCGTTACCGCAACTTAAGTAATTCGATTGTGGATGGCAGTGTTTAGATGAAGTTTCTACGCAATCCATGATGGAGGGTACATAAGCTTCGGCCTGGCCGAACTTACGGCCGTATATACTTGTTACAAATTGAAAATGGGTCTGTTGGCATCATAACAGAACGCCTTAGCACACTCAGCCACAAACGCCATTGAAAACGATGCATCAAAACGTCTATTCAAATGTTTGTGGTACTAACCTAATATGACACCACGGCATGATACTCAATAAAGAACGCTGGTTCAAATCCTACCAGCGACAATTTTTTTATTAAATGTTTTTCAAAAAAATTTTTTTTTAGGTTGTACATAAAAATCGACAAAAATTTTCAAAACCTTCTCAAAAGAACATCCTTGTAAGTGAAAAAGTCAAACAGCACAAGTTCAAATCCCATCGGGGATGGTTTTTTTTTATTATTTTTTCACTTTTTTATTGCGACTCCATATGGACTAACTTACAATTTAAAAGTCAATGTTAAGATCTTTTGAAACACCTTGACGTCGGCTAGTGTCTTTAATAGAAATTTCTACGCAATCCATGGTGGAGGGTACAAAAGACACGTCCAGGACGAACTTACGACCATATATACTTGTTTTCATTTGAAAAATTGCGGGCCTCAAAAATAAAATTAAATTACTTCCCAAAAGAAAAAATAAATTTTTCTCGACGTTTCGCTGGTGTGGGTTTTCAGCTTCATCAGGAGAGTGTATTTATTTTGTGATATAATATTAAGTTTAGACTTGTCTCCCTCATATTGTGCAATTATTTATATTATTACCCAGAAAATATTGAGCACTATTCCAGTAGGATTGTAAGGGAGAGGCAGTACCAATTGCCTACAAAACAGCCGATGTCCCGATTAAGAGCAGCTTCTACATAGCGCTGATATAATTGCTCATTTTAATAGAAATATTGCTCAGAAGTGATATATAATCTTAAGTATAGCATTGTTGGCGTGAATAATAACAGCACTACCTTTCATGCATCTATACTGCATGTATTGGTTGCAATAACGTAAACGAATGATCATTACTCGTTTACGTTATTGCCACCTACTTTATTGTATACCAAAAAGTGCAACTAAACTCTTACTGCTGCAAAACGTTGAGAAAAATAAAAAGAAACCAAATCGTTTTATTTACTAAAAACTAAAAATAACTGACCAAAAAGCCTATAAAGAAAAAATGATGTTTTTGTTCTCCCCATAATTTTTTGGGGACATTCATTCATTTAGGCTTTGAGGCTCAATTTCGTGGGGCTCATATTCTGTACATTTAGCTTCGAAAAATGCTACAGTGAAATGCACTATTTATTGTGCGGGTCATCTTTACGCTATTCGCCACCTCTCTCGGCCGTCTCTCACCCAACGATAATGAGATATCCATAAATACCGGCCTAAGTTTTCTTGTCACTCTGTCAATCACATTTAATTGCTTAATGTCTCGTTATTTTCAATGATCCAATTGACGATACAATCCTCAAATGCGTACTTATGATGATGAACAACCAATGACCTGCCCTTGCCACCCATTGCTTATCCAGTTTCATGACACTGCAGAATGCCAGTCATAATAAAACCTGGTATTAGCGGACAATTGCAAGGGATGCGTGACGAATTACAAGTGACTTTCGTTGGTTTTGTTTTATAAATCTGATGCTAGATATATTTAAGTACCATGTACTGAAGCATTAATCTTGTCACTTTATTTGAAATATTTTAAAGGAAACATCTGTCAAATTTGAATTGGGACAGGGAATTAGTAGCGAGTGCTCGAATACCGAGATTTAGGCAATTAAAGCCTACAGCTAGTTGAGTCTCGAAATCAATTACCATTATATGAAATCAAAATAATATTGAAAATATGGAAGAAGAAAACAACAATAAAAGAAGACAAGTACATTCACGCAAAGAAAAGAAATTTCGAAAACAGGTAATGCAAACGTTGTTATTCTGTTACAATCTTGTTCATTTCTCCGAAAAGTTCAAATCTTTATCACAAAACAAAAATTGATAAATTTTATTTTTGCTTCAAAAAAAAAAAAAAAAAACAAGTATATACGGCCGCAAGTTCGGCCAGGCCGAATCTTATGTACCCACCACCATGGATTGCGTAGAAACTTCTACGAAAGACTGTCATCCACAATCGAATTACTTGGGTTGTGGTATCTTAAAACTTCTTATTCCTGCATGGTTGTTGGATACCATATACTAACATCACGTACCAAATTTCAACCGAATGGGAAGTATTTTGCTCTTCCAAGGGGCTCTGGAGGTCAAATCTGGGGATCGGTTTATATGGGGACTATATATAATTATGGACCGATATCGACCAATTTTTGCATGGGAGTTTGAGGCCATATATTAACACCACGTACCAAATTTCAACTGAATCAGATGAATTTTGGTATTCCAAGAGGTTCCGGAGGTCAAATCTGGTGATCGGTTTATATGGGGGCTATATATAATTATGAGACGATGTGGACCAATTTTTGCATGGTTGTTAGAGACCATATACTAACATCACGTACCAAATTTCAGCCATATCGGATGAAATTTGCTTCTCTTAGAGGCCTCGCAAGCCAAATCGGGGGATCGGTTTATATGGGGGCTATATATAATTATGGACCGATGTGGACCAATTTTTGCATGGTTGTTCGAGACCATATACTAACACCATGTACCAAATTTCAGCCGGATCGGATGAAATTTGCTTCTCTTAGAGGCCTCGCAAGCCAAATCGGGGGATCGGTTTATATGGGGGCTATATATAATTATGAACCGATGTGGACCGATTTTTGCATGGTTGTTGGAGACCATATACTGACACCATGTACCAAATTTCAGCCGGATCGGATGAAATTTGCTTCTCTTAGGGGCCTCGCAAGCCAAATCGGGGGATCGGTTTATATGGGGGCTATATATAATTATGGACCGATGTGGACCAATTTTTGCATGGTTGTTAGAGACCATATACTAACACCATGTACCAAATTTCAGCCGGATCGGATGAAATTTGCTTCTCTTAGAGGCCTCGCAAGCCAAATTTGGGGGTCCGTTTATATGGGGGCTATACGTAAAAGTGGACCGATATGGCCCATTTGCAATACCATCCGACCTACATCACTAACAACTACTTGTGCCAAGTTTCAAGTCGATAGCTTGTTTCGTTCGGAAGTTAGCGTGATTTCAACAGACGGACGGACATGCTCAGATCGACTCAGAATTTCACCACGACCCAGAATATATATAGTTTATGGGGTCTTAGAGCAATATTTCGATGTGCAATATTTCCTTTGGTGGAGGGCATAAAAACAAGTGAGTACTGTAGAAAGTCGGACGTAACCGACTATATAATATCCTATACCACTTCTATTGAAATAGTAAACCTATGCCCTTTGGTTGATAGTTTTACAACAAGTGAGTAAAGTAGAAAGTCGGGCGGGGCCGACTATATCATACCCTAAACCACCCCCACTTAATTAGTAAACATAACCATTTGTGGGATATCATTAGTATAGGTTTGGAATATAAACCGCATTTCCATATTTAAGGTGTAAATCTTTTGGGAGTTGTATCACAATCCGAACATAAATGTCTGATATTACATATAGTTGTAGCTATAGTTGATTTTGCACTTACAGAGTTAGTATACAACTTCTATTGCGTTCATTATTAAAACAAGTGAGTAAAGTAGAAAGTCGGGCGGGGCCGACTATATCATACCCTAAACAACACCTATTGAATTAGTTAACATTGTTTGTGGGGTATCAATGGTACAGTTTTGTGGAAAACCCGCATTTCCATATTTAAGAACATTAATGTTGATTCTGAACCTACAGAGTTAGTATGCCACTAATATTGAGTCCATTATTAAAAAAGACAAAATCGCTCAATTAGTGTGGCAATAAATCCAAATTTACGAAAATATGGCAAAAGATTTATATAAGAGCTACATGTAAGTCTAAATATATCGGCTAATACATGTATATTTAAAATTTGAGCAACATTGGTTAATAAATAAGAGTATTATGGCCAACTTTGCGAAAATCGATCGATGCATATGGGAGCTATATCTAAATCTGAACCGATTTTGATAATATTTTCCAGATTTGGTTGATACCACAGAAGGTTACCTTGTGCTAAATTAGAGTAAGATCGGGCACTAAATAAGACTATTATGGTCAGAAATAAAGTTATAAAGAGTATATTTTTCAAAACGGGCGACACATATGTAACAGGTTGGCTGATAAGTCCCCGGTCTGACACAAAGATGGCGTCGGTAGTATTAAATGCATATTATTTTTATATAGTACCAACCCTCAAATGGTTCGTGTCAAAATTTGACGTCTGTAAGTCAATTAGTTTATAAGATAGAGCGTCTTTTGTGAAGCAACTTTTGTTATTGTGAAAAAAAATGAAAAAAAATGAATTTCGTGTTTTGATAAAATACTGTTTTCTGAAGGGAAAAAATACGGTGGAAGAAAAAACTTGGCTTCATAATGAATTATAATCGTTGTATCGCTCTTGAAGGGAACTATGTTGAATAATAAAAACTAATTTTGACAAAAAAATGTGTTCTTCTTTGTTAGACCGGGGACTTATCAGACAACCTGTTATGGAAGCTATATCTAAATCTGAACCGATTTGGATTATATTTACAGGTTTTGTTGATATTACAGGAGATTACCTTGTGCTAAATTTGAGTAAGATCGGTTAATAAATGAGACCACTATGGTCAAAAATATGGTTATAAGAGGCAAGTTTTTGAAAATCGGGCGCTACATATATATGAGAGGTATATCTAAATCTGAACCGATTTGAATGATATTTTGCAAATATAGTCAGTACTGTAGAACATTAGAGTAAGCCAAATTTGAGCAAGAGCGGTTTATTAATAAGGCTTTTATGGCAAAATTTGTGAAAATCGGGCGATACATATATATTGCAACTATTATTATTGTTTTTTTTTTGATCTCAGCTTAAAGCCATGCATTGACTAAACTACAAGTGTAGCTTAACCAACAGAGGAAAAGTATGCTTGTCACATTTATTTGGGCAAAGCCCTATAGACTGCAAGATGGTTGGATGTACAGCTATTGTAACTATATATAAATCTGAACCGATTTTGATGATTTTGTGCACATATAGTGAGTGCTATAGAAAATTAAATTTGGCCAACTTTGAGTCAGATCGGTTTATAAATAAGGGACTTATGGCAAATTTGGGAAAATCGGGCGATACATATATATGGGAGCTATATCTAAATTTGATCCGATTTCTTCCAAATTCAACAGCATTCGTCCTTGTGACTTAAGATCACTCTGTACCAAATTTCATCAAAATCGGTTAATAATTGCGACCGAAATCCTGCGAACAACTAATACATCGACGGACGGACAACAAGCGCTAGATCGACTCTGTAGGTGATTCTGAGTCGATCGGTATATATTTTATGGGGTCTAAAATCAATATTTCTGGTAGGCACATTTTTTGGCAGATCAAAGTTATTATACCCTAACCACTATGTGGTTTAGGGTATAAAAAAGAGGAAATAGCTCATTTAAGGTCGGTAATAACATAAATCCAAATTTGTGAAAATCGGGCAATATTATTATGTAAGAGTTACATGTATGTCTAAATACGATCGGATAGTACAAAAAAAAATTTTTAATTTTTAATAAATAAGATGATTTTTGGATGAATGGATATGATAAATTGCCTCAAATTATATTAAAATGTTAAATGACAAAAAATTATCTGCAAAATATTTTTTTACCATTTCATAATTTGGAGGTGCAAACTTCACCTGGATCGGGTGAAGTTTGAACCTCCATATAGCTCCAGAAATCAAATTTGGGAATAAGTTTATATGAGACCTATATTATAGTTATGGACCGATAAAGACCAATTTTTGCATCTTGATTATCAAATTTGGGAATAAGTTTATATGAGACCTATATTATAGTTATGGACCGATAAAGACCAATTTTTGCATCTTGATTAGATGCCATATACAGACATCACTTGCCAAATTTCGACCGGATCGGGTGAAATTTGCTTCTTCATGAGGCTCAAGAAACAAAATATGGGGTCTATACAATTATGGTCCGATTTGAACTAATTTTTCATGGTTATTAGAGGCCATATGCTAGCACTATGTATGAAATTTTAACTGTATCGAATAAAAGTAGCAGTTCCAAGAGGTTTCGCAAACAAAATATGGGGATCGGTTTATATAGGGGCTATACACTAAAAAAATATTGTCGTGAGGTCAAAGATTTTATGTCCTTAAAATACGAACGCAAATTTTGCTTAGCATAGAAGAAACATTTCTCTAATATAAATATTGTTCCCTTGTCCAAAAGTCGATAAACTTTTCAATGAAGTCGTACTGTTCTTATAATTAAGTGATTTGACTTAAAAATGGGTATCATAAAATGAAAGAAGAAACGTTTGGGATAAGGACAACTTGACTTTAATAACAAGCGCTAGATCGACTCTGTAGGTGATTCTGAGTCGATCGGTATATATTTTATGGGGTCTAAAATCAATATTTCTGGTAGGCACATTTTTTGGCAGATCAAAGTTATTATACCCTAACCACTATGTGGTTTAGGGTATAAAAAAGAGGAAATAGCTCATTTAAGGTCGGTAATAACATAAATCCAAATTTGTGAAAATCGGGCAATATTATTATGTAAGAGTTACATGTATGTCTAAATACGATCGGATAGTACAAAAAAAAATTTTTAATTTTTAATAAATAAGATGATTTTTGGATGAATGGATATGATAAATTGCCTCAAATTATATTAAAATGTTAAATGACAAAAAATTATCTGCAAAATATTTTTTTACCATTTCATAATTTGGAGGTGCAAACTTCACCTGGATCGGGTGAAGTTTGAACCTCCATATAGCTCCAGAAATCAAATTTGGGAATAAGTTTATATGAGACCTATATTATAGTTATGGACCGATAAAGACCAATTTTTGCATCTTGATTATCAAATTTGGGAATAAGTTTATATGAGACCTATATTATAGTTATGGACCGATAAAGACCAATTTTTGCATCTTGATTAGAGGCCATATACAGACATCACTTGCCAAATTTCGACCGGATCGGGTGAAATTTGCTTCTTCATGAGGCTCAAGAAACAAAATATGGGGTCTATACAATTATGGTCCGATTTGAACTAATTTTTCATGGTTATTAGAGGCCATATGCTAGCACTATGTATGAAATTTTAACTGTATCGAATAAAAGTAGCAGTTCCAAGAGGTTTCGCAAACAAAATATGGGGATCGGTTTATATAGGGGCTATACACTAAAAAAATATTGTCGTGAGGTCAAAGATTTTATGTCCTTAAAATACGAACGCAAATTTTGCTTAGCATAGAAGAAACATTTCTCTAATATAAATATTGTTCCCTTGTCCAAAAGTCGATAAACTTTTCAATGAAGTCGTACTGTTCTTATAATTAAGTGATTTGACTTAAAAATGGGTATCATAAAATGAAAGAAGAAACGTTTGGGATAAGGACAACTTGACTTTAATAATTCAGAAAAAATCTTTAAAATTAGTGAAATTGTCTTTAAATTTGTTATCTTTTTTGCATCTTGCCACAAAGCAAAAAATCATTCAAAAATAGGACATGTTTTTCATTACTTTATTTTAAAGACGTTTTTTTACTTGAAATATAGCATAATTTCTACTGGAAGTCGAATCTGAATTTGGAAAATAAAGTTGTCATTAACTCGTTTTTAAAGGACTTTGATAGCATATGAAGAAAAAACTGAAAAAAAAATTAAAAATTAAAATTTGCTTCCTAGAAGCAAGTACACAAAACCCAAATTTAAAAGAGAATTGTGTCTTAAAAGTACCCATACTTGTATTCTCCGCTTCTTTGTCTCGGAATCAATATCAAAATTGTTAAAGTTAAGACAAAATCTAGGCAACGGGGCATGTTTTTTTCAGTGTATATAATAATTGACCTATATGGACCAATTCACTTGGTTAGCAGCGGCTATAGACTAAGACCACATACCAAATTTCAACGGGATCGCCTAAATTTTGCACCTCCAAGACCGATGCGGCCAATTTGCAATATTATCCGACCTACATCAATAACAACTACTTATGCCAAGTTTCAAATCGATTGTTTTGTTTGAAAGTTAGCTTGACTTTAACATCGCTAGATCGTCTCAGAATTTCATCAAGAACATAAATATAAAGGGTGGTTAAAATTTCAAGGGCCGATGTTGATTTTGAATAAAACACAAACTATTTAGGAAATTATTGTAATTTTATTTTATTATGATATATTGTTATTACTCAATTATGTATGGAACAAAATATCGGCCAAATGGGCGCCGCGACCTCGGTGACACACCTTCATCCAATGATCCAAATTTTCGATGACGCTGAGCAAGGCCGTATTCAGGGGGGGATGAGGGGGATCAAAATTTCACTGGAAAATTATTGTCAAGAAACTGAATTTTAAAGAAAATAAAATTTTGACAGAATTTTCTATATAAATAAAATTTTGCAAAAATTTTCTATAGAAAAAAAATTTTGCAAAATTTTTTCTATAGAAATAAAATTTTGCAAAAAATTTCTATAGAAATAAAATTTTTACAAAATTTTCAATTGAAATAAAATAACAAATCGATTGACTATGTCTTTTACAAAATCGAGATTTTCTTCCCACATGAACATGTCTGTTTTGCCATATTTGTAAAAGACTATTAGCAAATAAGGTTGATAAAGACTTTCTCAAAATATTAAAATATTTTGTCAAAGCTATTGTACCATAAATCTGATATCGACTCAAAAATGTATACACAAAAGGTACTAAATCATTCGCGGGGGTACTACGGTACTGACCGGGGTGAAAAAGTTTTGAAAAAAGTACTATAGTACTGCATTTTCCATCCCTGCAGTTACTACGTGCTCATCCGAACGTTCATTTTCAACAATGAAGAGATTACAGACGTATTTTAGAAATTCGACTAGCGAGAATAGACTCAAAGGATTGGCATTAATGTCGGTTCATCGCCGAATAAATGTGCCGACTGAAGAAGTCATTGATTTATTTGCTGCCCAAAACGCCCGTCGGCTCAATTTAATATTATAAAAATATTGTATATACCTATGCATAAATAAAATTTTCTACACATGAGATTATATGAATATTTTTTTTTTTAAAGTTGAACCCCCCCGAATTAAAATCCTGGCTACGGTCTTGACGCTGAGGCATAATGGAGGTTCTATGCCGTTAATGTGCCGAATTATCTCATCTTTTAGCTCTTGAATTCTTGCTGGCTTATCGACGTACACCTTTTCTTTCAAATAACCCCAAAGAAAAAAGTCCAACGGTGTCAAATCACATGATCTTGGCGGCCAATTGAAATCGCCATTACGTGAGATAACACGGCCATTGAATTTGTTGCGCAAAAGAGCCATTGTTTCGTTAGCTGTGTGGCAAGTGGCACCGTCCTGCTGGAACCACATATCGTCCACATCCATATCTTCCAATTCGGGCCATAAGAAGTTCGTTATCATCTCACGATAGCGAACACCATTCCCAGTAACTTATTTTATATTGGAAAAAAATACGGGCCGATGATGCCGCCAGCCCATAAACCGCACCAAACAGTCACTCTTTGTGGGTGAATTGGTTTTTCAACAATCACTCTTGGATTCTCATTCGCCCAAATGCGGCAATTCTGTTTATTGACGAATCCACTGAGGTGAAAATGTGCCTCATCACTGAAGATGATTTTCTTCAAAATTTGATCATCCACTGTTGCCATTTCTTGGAAACATTTAACACGTAGTTGGATTGTGTATCTCTCCATGGTTCAAATTGAGTAAGTCTGAAATAGAGAAATGTCAAATAAAAAAAAGCTTGGCGTTTTGGTGTGGTTCACATTCAACATCGGCCCTTACAATTTAACCACCCTTATTTACTTTATGCACTGAAAACAATATTGTCGTGAGGTCAAAGATTTCACGTCTGTAAAATACGAATGCGAATTTTGCTTAGCATTTATCTAATATAAGGTGTTTCTCTTGTCCAAAATCAATAAACTTTTTAAATAAGTCATTTTGTCCTGATAGTTAATAGATTAAATTTAAAACTGGCTGTGTTCACATTAAAGAATATTTTAGACATTTTTACTTAAAACACGATAATTTCTTTTCATATTATTACAATTTTAATGTGAGCTACTTGGACATGAAAATTAAGGAATAGGTGTTATTAAGCTATTGAAAAAAAAAATGCCAGACATTTAAACTGCATCTACCATAATTCGATTGAGTCAAGCGTACTGACTCAACTGCCAAGAATACGCTCGGCTACAAATTTGGTTGTCCCAACCAACATGTCTTCTCTGAGTATGTTCCATTATTTTCATCTTTGTAACATCATCTCATTTTATGCATTATTTTCTTTTTCAAAACAATTTCTTATCTGCAACACAGAATCCTAAGGGTAGCTATATTTTCTTCAAAAAAAAAATTGTTTTCTCTTCCTTTGTCGCTCATCTCAAATGTCTGACAACTAAACGATGATTTAGTAGTTGGAAGATACGCAAATCAATCATGTTCTTTTATCTTCATCACAATTTTCCAATTTCTCAGCCGTATTGAGAAGCCCATAAATTTGTTAATTTGACTTTTGTCGGGAAGCAATTATCACCAACAAATTTGATGGGAAATACATACCCGCATTTATAATAAATGATATAGTGAGGGTTTCACCAATTTGAGCAATTTCACCTAATTGCTTTCGATTGGGAACGAAATTCTTTAAGAACAAAAATGATGCTTTTACCAGAAAATACACTCTGTTGGTAGCAGGTGGTAAGTTACATGGTTGAACATCTGATAGGGTTAAAAAGGTCATTAATGAGCAATTTATTATATAACAAAAAGGTAGGAGTAAGAGAAAGTGATATTTCAATTAATTAAATTTTGCATTTAATAGCATTAATCTGTAGCTGGAAATGGAAATGGAAGAATGATGATGCCATACACGCAGAGAAGGAATATGATCACCTCAATCATATTTCAAGAGCAAAATATTATTATTGGCCGTCAAACATGCAACATGTTGGGTGTCTATTTTATGACTAGTTTTTTCTCAAAACGGCACCATATCTTATCATCGGAAATTGTTGCCACTACCCAAGTAATTCGATTGTGTATGCCATAGTGGTAAGATTCGGCACGACCGAATTTTCGCCGTACATGCAAAGAAAAAACAAGTCTATACGGCTGTAAGTTCGGCCAGGCCGAATCTTATGTACCCTTCACCATGGATTGCGTAGAAACTTCTACTAAAGATTGTAATCCACAATCGAATTACTTGGGTTTTGGTAATAAATACTTGCAGATAGCAAGGGTTAGTCCATACGTGGTATATATTAGACCAACAAAAAAAGCATTACAATCCGACATGAACTTTTGCGTGGTAAGTACAGAGCCAAAATTGAAATATGGGGGCTATATATACTACTGAACCGATATGGACCAATTTTTGTGTGATTGGGGATCGCATTATCTGAGGCTTTATATAACTACAGACCGTTTTGGACCACGTTTGGCATGGTTGTTGGCGGCCATATACTACCACAATGTACCAAATTTCAACCGAATCCGATGAATTTTGCCCCTCCAAGAGGATCCGGAGGTCAAATCTGGGGATCGGTTGACATGGGGGCTATATATAACTATGGACCGATATGGACTAGTTTTTTCATAGTTGTTAGAGACTATATACTTACACCACGTACCAAATTTCAATCGAATCGGATGAAATTTGCTCCTAAAAGAGGCTGCGGAAATCAAATCTGGGGATCCGACTATATGGGGACTCTATATAATTATGGACAGATACAGACCAATTTTTGCACGGTTGTTAGAGACCATATGCTAACACCATATACCAAATTTCAACCGGATCGGATGATTTTTTCTCCTCCAATAGGCCCCGGAGGTCAAATCTGGGGATCGGTTTATATGGGGGCTATATATATTTATGGACCGATATGTACCAATTTTTGTATGCTTATTGGAGACCATATATTAACACCACATACCAAATTTCATCCGGATCGGATGAATTTTGCTCCTCCAAGAGAGTCCGGAGATCAAATCGGTGCATCGGCTTATATGGGGGCTATATATATTTATGGACCGATATGAACCACTTTTTGCATGGTTGTTAGAGACCGTATACTAACACCACGTACCAAGTTTCCACCGGATGGTATGAAATTTTATCCTCCAAGAGGCTCCGGAATTCAAATCTGGGGATCAGTTTATATGGGGGCTATACGTAAACGTGGTCCGATATGGCCCATTTGCAATACCATCCGACCTACATCAATAACAACTACTTGTGCCAAGTTTCTAGTCAATAGCCTGTTTCGTTCGGAAGTTAGCGTGATTTCCACAGATGGAAGGACAGACGGACGGACGGACATAGCTAGACCGATTCAGAATTTCACCACAACCCCGAATATATATACTTTATGGGGTCTTAGACCAATATTTCGATGTGTTACAAACGGAATGACAAAGTTAATATACCCCCCATCTTATGGTGGAGGATTAAAAAAAAACGTTTGGAAAACGTGTTCCGAAAACGTTTTTTTTGTTTTGTTCGAGGTTTTTTAACTTCTTTGAACATTTCTTGAACTTTTATCACCAAAAAATTTCTTTTGTTACAAAATTTTTATTTTTGCAAATACAAAAACATAATTTTTGATTCAAAAGCACAGTCCATTTCGTTTATATCAAACAATGTTGTTTTCTGACCTCAAGTCATTAATATGACAGATTTTGAAGTTTCATAGTAAAAATGTAAATACATCCATAGAAAAAATGAACGCCGTGGTCATTTCGAAACGATCCGTTCATGAAAGTGAATCAACACACATGTGTTGTCAAACTGAGAACAGATGGGTCAATCTGACAACGTAAAAGTGACACCATACGTTGTCAAAACAACAACCAGCGTTCATGATCTGAAAATGTAATGGTTACGAATTTATAAACAAAATTAAAAAAAATATTTCCGCTACCATGACTCGAACCTGTGTCGCCTGCACGATACGCGTTAACAGTCGCCTTAGCACATTGCATCACTGAGGGAGTTGCCATAACAACGTCTAACGATTATTTTAAGACTTATCAATACCAAAGGAAAACGAATGCCGTTCATGAAATCGTGAACGCCCGTGGACGAAATCGTGAACATTCCGTTTAGATATTTTGTGAACGTTTCCGTTTCATTTTGACAACGTCCGTTCACGATTATGAAACGCAATTTTTTCTATTAGTGTAGTAGTATGTAATGTCGAACATCTTTTCGGAAACTTCCGAACATTTTTTGAAATATATGTAAAAAATATTTTGTGTTTGGTCGAAGCTGGGATCGAACCCACGACTCTTTGTATGCGAGGCGGGCATACTAACCATTGATCCACGGTGGCCAACTAAACGAATGTTTCTATCAAATAAAGCTTTTTTACTTCGGATCGTGGATGCGGAAAGCTATCCTTTATAAATGTAATCGCTTTACTGTTTTTGTTGCTTATGCGCTGATGATTAAAGCTAGAATTTTCTCTTGATGAGAATAACAGCTACATAGCCCAGTGGATAGTGTGTTGGCTTACAAACTGTATGGGCCGAGGTTCGATTCTCCGCCCAGGCGAAAGGTACAATTAAAAAAAAAAATTATAAAATCTAATAATTTTCTTCTGCATTACATAAAACGGTGCAACGAACTAAAAAATGTCGTGGAAGTGAAAAATATGTGACGGAAGATGCAATAAGCCAGAAAAAAATTAGTTTGTTATTCTGTATGGAATTGTTTTTACATCCTATTAAACAATCAATGTTTATCACAAGAAGTATATACCTTTCAAACAAACTTTATTAAATCGAAAAGCAAATGGGAAACGATATTTGTTTGTCTACAATTTCGTTTTTGAAGAAATTTTTTTTTGCGTGTATAGACATACTTGCTAATAGTAAAAAAATTATTCAAACGAATAAAAAGTGATTATTTATTTTTTGTTCTCTGTACAACATTCACCATTTTAGCTTTTTCTTCCCTTAACAAATTTTCTTATATGTATTCACTAAGCTCGTAGCACATTATAAATATTTTCATTTCATATGAGCATATCCAATGAAGAAACCATATCCACCTAGATAATAGACGTCCATGTATCAGAAATTTCTATCCTCCTTGGAGTATACAAGAGTACATTTTAACATGGGAATAATGTCTGTAATGAAATGGCATTTAAGGATAATAGACCTGTTCAACTCGTACGATTTGCTGCCATTTGATTGAATGATTAATTTGTGGTTAAAAGCTAAAGCAATGGCGGTTGAAAACTTCTCACCAACTAACTGAACAGGCCACTACTACTCGCACACCACGTTGATTACTTTTTACCTTAGTCAATGAAGGATTCCTACCTTGCCCATGGCATTTAGGAGAATCAATACAATATCCATGCCAGCAGGAATCACAATGTAAAGAAATCTCGAAGGTAGTGGATTCTTATGTTTAGGTTGCTTGCATTGTATTCTCAATACCAGCGATTTGAGGATTTAGTTGCACTAGGAAGTGTAATCTAGCTTCGCGAATGGTATTGTGCATACTCTTCTTAGCTGTAGGAGAGGATACATTAAGGTGGCTCAATGCTATTTTACTGATAATATACGCTGTCACCATGAAATGGGTTCCAAATATCGTACGTTGTGGTAATCGGAAATGCTGTCTAAGGTCCATAAGGGTCTTCGATCTTCATTGCTATTGAGTAATACCCAAGGATTGAGTATACCCAAAGATTGCTTCACAAGCCTATACTAAGGATTCAAGATGGTTACAGTTATATAAATGTCTATCTACATTTGACATTCACAAAAAAATAATTCTTTACTCCCAAACGAAATTTTAGAAAGACAAAGATCGTTTCCATTTGCTTTTCGCTGTAAGGAAGTATGTATGGAAGAAAAGTAAATACTTTTTGTGATAAACGTTGATGCTTTTACAAGATGTAAAAACAATTTCATAAAGACTAACTCCAAAAAAATCTTTCTGGCTAATTGCATTTTCCCTCACATCTTTCTCACTTCCACAAGGTTTTTTAGTTCTTAACACCTTTTTCTGTGATACAAACAATGTAGAAGAAATTATTTGATTTTATATATATTTTTTTAAATTTTTACCTTTGATCTGGACTATTTTCCGTGGACCATACAGTTTGTAAGAAAACACATTATTCACTGGACTACGTAGCTGTTATAGTCATCAAAAGCCAATTATCGATATACCCATCAACGCACAAGGAACGCAAACAGTCAAACATTTATAGTTACACTGAAAAAAAAGCATATCCGGTTCCAAAGATTTTGTTTTTAGTTTCAAAAATTTGGTATTGATTCCGAGCCAAAGAAGAGGAGAATACAAGTAAGGATACTTTTAAGACACAATTCTCTTTTAAAATCAGGTTTTGTGTACTTGCTTCTAGGAAGCAAATTTTAATTTTTCGCTTTATCAGCTTTTTTTCTTCATATGCTATCAAAGTCCTTTAAAAACGAGTTAACGACAACTTTATTTACCAAATTCAGACTCGACTTCCAGTAGAAATGTTTCAAGTAAAAAACGTCTTTAAAATAAAGTGTTGAAAAACATGTCCTATATTTGAACGACTTTTTGCTTTGTAGTCAAGATGCAAAAAGACAACAAATTTAAAGACAATTTCAATAAAGTTAAAGATTTTTTTCTAAATTATTAAAGTCAAGTTGACCTTAGCCCAAACATTTTTTCTTTCATGTTATGATATTCATTTTTAAATCAAATCACTTAATTATATGGACAATACGACTTCATTGAAAAGTTTATCGGCCTTTGGTCAAGGAAAAAAACTTTATACTAGAGAAATGCGTCTTCTATGCTAAGCAAAATTTGCATTCGTATTTTAAAGACATGAAATCTTTGACCTCACGACAATATTTTTTTCAGTGTATATAGCATAGTTTTCGGCGCCAACGAGCCGAAGTAAAGAAACTTTATTTAACATGAACATACATTGAGTTTGGCAACCGCGGAACATTCCCGCCTTTCATACAAAGGGTCGTGGATTCAATCCCTGCTTCGACCGAACACCAAAAAGGTTTTGTTTTACATATATTCCAAAAATGTCCGAAAGATTTCGAAACGATGTTCGAAATTACATACTATTATATTAATTATACCCTCCACCATAGGATGGGGGTATATTAATATTGCTCTAAGACCCCATAAAGTATATATTTTGAGTCGTGGTGAGTCGATCTAGCCAAGTCCGTCCGTCTGTTAAAATCACGCTAACTTCCGAACGAAATACCCTATCTACTTGAAACTTGGCACAAGTAGTTGTTATTGATGTAGGTCGGACGGTATTGCAAATGGGCCATATCGGACCACTTTTAGGTATAGCCCTCATATAAAACGACCCCCAGATTTGGCTTGCGGAGCCGATCCCCAGATTTGACCTCCCAAGACTCTTGGAGGGGCAAAATTCATCCGATCCGGTTGAAATTTGGTACGTGGTGTTATTATATAGTCTCTAAATACCATGCCAAAATTTGTGCATATCGGTCCATAATCATATATAGCCCTCATATAACCCGATTCCCAAATTTGGTTGTAGCCTCATGAAGTAGCAAATTTCATCCGATTCAGTTGAAATTTTGTATTTTGTGTAAGTAACTGCAAAACTTAGTCCATATCGGGCCGGAGCCTCATGGAGGGGAAAAATTCATCCAATTCGCTTGAAATTCGGTACATTGTGCTGGTATATGGCCGCTAGCAACCATGCAAAACTTGGTCAATATATATAGACCTCAGATAAACCGATCCTCAATCACACAAAAATTGGTCCATGTCGGTTCATAATTGTATATAGCCCCCATATAAAGCGACCCCACATTACAATTCTGGCTCTTTAATTATTGCGCAAAAGTTCATATCGGTTCGTAATTATTTGTAGACTTCCCTATATATTAGAGGTGTGCACGTGAGTAATATTTTACTCACGCTCACGCACACTCACGACGGAAAAATCTTACTCACGCACACTCACGCACGATATTTTTTGGTAGGACTCACGCTCACGCACACTCACGAAAAGACAATTTGTATTCACGCACACTCACGCACGAAAATGTCGTGACTCACGAAAAATACCGTGACTCACGAAAAATATCGTGACTCACGAAAAATGTCGTGACTCACGAACAATTTTTTGAGTAATTTACCTTAGCGACGCGTCTGAAAACATGAGCATTATTAAAATCGAGAGCGTTATTACACTCTTAACATCCCAGGTGTCACTAAAATTGTAAATGAATTTAACTCTTAAGCGTTTTATGTTGGTGAGCAGGATTATTTTCGTGAGCGTAAATCTTTACTCACGCACACTCACGAAGATAATATTTTCGTGACTCACGCTCACGCACGACATTTTGGTTTGTTAATCACGCTCACGCACACTCACGCCGTTGCCATGAGCGTGACTCACGACTCACGCGTGAGTCACGAAAATTTTCGTGAGTCACGACAATTTCGTGTCACGTGCACACCTCTACTATATATACCGGTCAAGAACTCAATTATATACATATTTAATCTGCTTTGTTTGGTCTAATATATACCACGTATGGTATATATTAGACCATACGTGTTTTTTCTTTGCGTGCAACTAATGACAACATATACATTTGTTTGACAGTTTTTGATAAAATCTCAACTCCTCCTAATTTCTTGGAAGATATTTAAAGGTTTATACTCTAAAAACACCAAACATATATTTAAATATGTGGTATTCCGATGAAATTGGGTGAAAAATATGGGCTAACTTCAGTCAATTTGATATAAATTTGACACAATTTGCTAAAATATTAATCCTACGCTCAGTGCAAAATCTCAAGTAAATGGGAATGAAACTTTGGCCTCAGATGGTCATACGAATCAAATTCCGGCGTATGTATATGGGAGCTAAATCTAAATCTGAACCGATTTCAACCGACTTTGGCATAATTGACAGTACCTTTAATTGCACTCATTGTGGAAAATTTGAAGCAAATGAAGTCGAATCTCTGGCCTGTGGGCCAATTAAATCCATATCGTAGCAGCCTGCTACTTTTCTCTTTTTATCACACATTTACTGTATGATTAAAATAAACAATAAATAAATAATAATTCCATATCGAGCTATATATACATATGGGAGCTATATCTAAATCCGAAGCGATTTCAACCAAATTTAGCATGCAAATATCAACCAAATTTCATGTAAATAAGACTTTGATCTCTGTGGTGATATAAGCTATATCTAAATCTGGCCCGTTTTGAATCAAAGTTCAAAAGTTCACCACAAGGGTGGTGAAGGGTATAAACAGTATTCAATTAAAAATATTTATAGAGCTCTTCGTGAATTTTATGGTGCAATTAACCGTACGTCTGAGATCGTCATGAAGAACGTACACTCAAAAAAAAGTTTACTTGGATCCAAAGATTTTGACCTTCCATTAAGGATTTTGGTTGATTCCGAGCCAAAGATGCGGCTTCTTTAAAATAAAGACATTTTTTACGGACCTCCTTGGCTTTAAATTTAGGATGAATAAAATTAAAATTGGATACTGATCTCATTCATCGAGTTTTTATTTTGTTTTTGCGATATATTAATAAAGGTATTTATGTACAAACAAATTCCAATTTCAAAATCCAAATTATGCCAGGTACTTCAAAGTAAAAACAGTTTTCTTAATGCTAAAAAAAATTTTAACCAAAGATGCAAATCCTTAAAATAAGTCTTATCCTATATTTGAAGCGTTTTTATCTTAAATTTAAAAATTCAATATGTCAGTTGAGTTAAAGACGATTTCTTTAAATTAAAAACGTTTTTCTTTATTTTAAGGAAAGTTTGCCTTACTTCAAAGATCTTCAACTTCAGCAAAGAGACGCAAAATTTCAAGATTTGTGTCCTAAATTTAATGAAAAAATTTTTGAAACAAGGATTATAAACTTTCTTTTAACTAAAATTTCTTTGTTTTAAAGAATTTTGTCCTTAGCATTGTGTACATTTTGAGTCCTAAAATTTAAGTTGCATAATATTCCACATTAGGTCAATATTTTTATATCCTCCATCATAGGATGGGGGTATATTAACTTTGTCATTCCGTTTGTAACACATCGAAATATTGCTCTAAGACCCCATAAAGTATATATATTCTGGATCGTGGTGAAATTCTGAGTCGATCTAAGCATGTCCGTCCGTCCGTCCGTCCGTCCGTCTGTTGAAATCACGCTAACTTCCGAACGAAACAAGCTATCAACTTGAAACTTGGCACAAGTAGTTGTTCTCGATGTAGGTCGGATGGTATTGAAAATGGGCCATATCCGTCCACTTTTACGTATAGCCCCCATATAAAGGGACCCTCAGATTTGGCTTGTGGAGCCTCTAACAGAAGCATATTTCATCCGATCCGGCTGAAATTTGGTATATGGTGTTGGTATATGGTCTCTAACAACCATGCAAAAATTGGTCCACATCGGTCCATAATTATATATAGCCCCCATATAAACCGATCCCCAGATTTGGCTTGCGGAGCCTAAAAGGGAAGCAAATTTCATCCGATCCGGCTGAAATTTGGTACATTGTGTTGGTATATGGTCTCTAACAACCGTGCAAAAATTGGTTCATATCGGTCCATAATTATATATAGCCCCCATATAAACCGATCCCCAGATTTGGCTTGCGGAGCCTCAAAGAGAAGAAAATTTCATCCGATCCGGCTGAAATTTGGTACATGATGTTGGTATATGGTCTCTAACAACCATGCAAAAATTGGTCCATATCGGTCCTTAATTATATATAGCCCCCATATAAACCGATCCCCAGATTTGGCTTGTGGAGCCTCTAAGAGAAGCATATTTCATCCGATCCGGCTGAAATTTGGTACATGGTGTTGGTATATGGTCTCTAACAATCATGCAAAAATTGGTCCACATCGGTCCATAATTATATATAGCCCCCATATAAACCGATCCCCAGATTTGGCTTGCGGAGCCTCAAAGAGAAGCAAATTTCATCCGATCCGGCTGAAATTTGGTACATGATGTTGGTATATAGTCTCTAACAACCATGCAAAAATTGGTCCACATTGGTCCATAATTATATATAGACACCATATAAACCGATCTCCAGATTTGGCTTGCGAAGCCTCAAAGAGAAGCAAATTGCATCCGATCCGGCTGAAATTTGGTACATGGTATTGGTATATGGTCTCTAACAACCGTGCAAAAATTGGTCCACATCGGTCCATAATTATATATAGCGCCCATATAAACCGATCCCCAGATTTGGGTTGCGGAGCCTCAAAGAGAAGCAAATTTCATCCGATCCGCCTGAAATTTGGTACATGATATTGGTATATGGTCTCTAACAACCATGCAAAAATTGGTCCACATCGGTCCATAATTATATATTGCCCCCATATAAACCGATCCCCAGATTTGGCTTGCGGAGCCTCAAAGAGAAGCAAATTTCATCCGATCCGGTTGTAATTTGGAACATGGCGTTAGTATATGATCTTTAACAACCTTGGCAGAATAGGTCCATATCGGTCCATAATTATATATAGCCCCCATATAAAACGTTCTCCAGATTTGACCTCCGGAGCGTCTTGGAGGAGCAAAATTCATCCGATCCGGTTCAAATTAGGAACGTGGTGTTAGTATATGGTCGCTAACAACCATACCAAAATTGGTAAAATTGGTACAAAAATTGGTCCATATCGGTTCATAATCATGGTTGCCACTAGAGCCAAAAATAATCTACCAACATTTTATTTCTATAGAAAATTTTGTCAAAATTTTATTTCTAGAGAAAATTTTGTTAAAATTTTATTCGGTTCATAATAAAATTTTCATCATTGTCAAAATTTTATTTCTATAGAAAATTTTGTCAAAAGTTTATTTCTATAGAAAATTTTGTTAAAATTTTATTTCTGTAGAAATTTTTGTCAAAATTTTCTTTCTATAGAAAATTTTGTCAAAATTTTTATTTCTATAGACAATTTTGTGAAAATTTTATTTCTGTAGAAAATTTTGTCAAAATTTTATGTCCACTTTGTCAAACTGAATTATATACGTATTGGATCGATCTTTTTTGATTTAATATATACCACGTATGGACTTACATACAATTTAGAAGATGGTGTTAGGAGGTTTTAAGATACCTTGCCATCGGCAAGAGTTACCGCAAATTAAGTAATTCGATTCTGGATGGCAGCGTTTAGAAGAAGTTTCTACGCAATCCATGATGGAGGGTACATAAGCTTCGGCCTGGCCGAACTTACGGCCGTATATACTTGTTTTAGTGTAGTTACCAAATTTCGGTCGCATTCATTATTTTGGATGTTAAGCAACCGAGAGGAATGAGAAGAGTGCGTACAGAAGAAAATACAAAATCATGATCACTGAAATGTTGTTGCCAAAACTTCAAGATATGGGTTTAAAAGAAATGTGGTTTCAACAGGATGGTGCCACTTGTCATACTACAGGCGAAACAATTGACTTATTGAAAGGATATTTCAACGACAATATTATTTCGAGAAATTCACTCCACTCTATTTTTATACCCTTCACCACTACTGTGGTACAGGGTATTAAGTTTGTGCATTTGTATGTAACGCCAAGAAATAATTGTCATAGACCCATCTTTTAGTATACCGATCGGCTTAGAATTAAATTCTGAATCTATTTAGCGATGTCCGTCTGTCTGTCTGTCTGTCCGTCCGTCTGTCTGTCCGTCCGTCTGTCTGTATATGTAATTTTGTGCACAAAGTACAGGTCGCAGTTTAAGTCCGATTGTCCTCAAATTTGACATAACGTCTTTCTTCGGGTCGAAGACAATCGCTATTGATTTTGGAAAAAATCGGTTCAGATTTAGATATAGCTGCCATATATAGTTATCAACGATTTGATCATAATTCACGTATTTATGAACCGACATTCTTCAAATTTTTTACATCTGAATGTTTTGTCAGTCCCGCAAAAACTGCCAAATATCAGCTAAATCGGTACAGATTTATATATAGCTCCCATATATATCTTTCGTCCGATTTGGACTTATATGGCCCCAAAATCGAGAGTTTTGCCCTGATTTGCTTCAAATTTTGCACAACGAGTACGTTTAATAGTATCGTTAATTGTGCCAAATTTAGTTGAAATCGGTTCAGATTTAGATATAGCTCCCCAATATATCTCTCGTCCGATTTGGGCTTATAAGGCCCCAAAAGCCAGAGTTTTGCCCTGATTTGCTTCAAATTTTTCACAACTAGTATCGTTAAGTGTGCTTAATTTGGTTAAAATCGGTTCCGATTTAGATATAGCTCCCATATATATCTTTCGTCCGATTTGGATTTATATGGCCTCAAACGCCAGAGTTTTGCCCTGAGTTGCTTGAAATTTCGCACAAGGAGTACGTTTTATAGTATCGTTAATTGTGCAAAATTTAGTTGAAGTCGGTTCAGATTTAGATATAGCTCCCATATATATCATTCGCCCGATTTGGACTAATATGCCCACAGAGGCAAAAGTGCTACTGTGATTTACGTAAAATTTTGCAGAGGGAGTAGAATTTAACTTGAAACTTTGCACAGGGAGTAGAATTAAGGTTGCATATGCGTGTTTGTTTTGGTTGAAATCGGTTCAGATTTTGATATAGCTCCCATATATATCTTTCGCCCGATTTTCCGTCATATGACCACAGAGATCAAAGTTGTAATCCGATTTACGTGAAATTTTGCACGGGGAGTAGATTCAACATAGTAACTATGCATGTGAAATTTGATTGCAATCGGTTCAGATTTCGATATAGATTCCATATATATGTTTTCCCAATTTAGGCTAAACTGGCCGAAATGCCCACATTTTCCTTATCAAATCGCCACTGCTAAGTCGAAAACTTATCAAAATGACTCACATTTTTCTATTACTCTAATACACATCTGTCGACCGATAAATCATAACTACATTTTTGCGAAGTTGCCTCAAAATTGGTTCGTATTTAAACGTTTCCTATATTTATTTTACTAACATTGTATTCAACCTCAGCGCATTAGCCGACTTAAATGTAAAATCTTGTAATTCAGTGATAAGAGAGAAGTTCATCACAATGGACTGAATAGTCTAAGTGAGCCTGATACATCGGGCTGCACCATAACCTAACCTAACTTAACCTAACCTAAATGTAAAATCTATAAGTATTGCAGAACTCTGTACAGATCTGCTCAGATATACAGAATATATGTGTATGGATTCATATAGCATACAACACATTGGACGGATTTGATATGGTGTCGAAAATGTGGACTTACAAAGTGGTGAAGGGTATAATACAGTCGGCCCCGCCCGACTTTAGACTTTCCTTACTTGTTTTGTGGGGAATCCTGGAGTCATTGGTTTGTGTGGATGAACCACACTCAAAAAAAATTCTTGGATCCAAATATTTTGATCTTCCCTTAAGGATTTCGTCATTAATTCCGAACCAAAGACGCGGCTTCTTTAAAATAAAGAAATTGTTTAAGGCATTTTTATCTTAAATCTAATGATTTCAGCTAATTTTAGGGCGATTTGTTCAAATCAAAAATCTGTTTCTTTATTTTAAGCAGAGATGCAAATTTCTAAATTCAATAGAGAGACCCAAATTTCCAAAATTTGTGTCCTAAATTTAATAAAAAAATGTAAAGCAAAGATTTAAACTTTATTTTAATTAATTTTTTTTTTGAAAAACAAAAAAAATCGTGGTGCTATATACTCGAAATTATATTTAAATGGTATACATAAAGAAAAAAAAAAAAAAACGTTTGGAAAACGTGTACCGAAAACGTTTTTCTTTTATTAGAGTTTTTTGAAATACTTCGAAAAGTATACACTGTTATCACCAAAAAAATTTGTTTGTTACAAAATGTTTATTTTTTTAATAAAAAAAGTTATTTTTGAACCAACAACACAGTCCATTTCGTTTATATCAAACACTGTTCTTTACTGACTTTAGGTTTAAATTTAGTATAGAAGAATGTAATGTTGAACATTTTTTCGGAATCTTCCGACCATATCTGGAATATATGTAAAAAAAAAAACTTTGGTCGAAGCAGGGATCGAACCCACGACCATTGGCATGCAAGTCGGACGTAGCAACCACTGCTCCACGATGCCCAACTAAATGTATTTTGCTGTTAAATAAACTTTGTTTAATCGGCTCGTGGCCGCCGCAAGCTATGCTATATAAATATAACTTATATGGGTAATTGTCTATTGATGACAAAAACGGCTACATAGCTCAGTGGATAGTGTGTTGGCTTACAAATTGCATGGTCCACGGTTCGATTCTCCGTCCAGGCGAAAGGTAAAAAAATATTAAAAATTTATAAAATCGTATAATTTTTTCTACATTGTTTGTATTACAGAAAAAGGTGCTAAGAACTAAAAAAAACTTCGTGGAAGTGAGAAAGATGTGAGGGAAAATGCAATTAGCCAGAAAAAAATTTTTTTGAGTTAGTCTTTATGAAATTGTTTTTACATCCTGGAAAGAATAAACGTTTATCACAAAAAGTACGAGTATATACTTTTCTTCCAAATACACTTCCTTTCAACGAAAAGCAAATGAGAAACGAACTTTGTTTGTCTAAAATTTCGTTTGGGAGGAAAGTATTATTTTTTTTGCGTGTACATGAAAAGACATTAATAAAATACATTTATCATAGAACAGAAATTATCTACTCAAATAAATATTTTTTGATCATTTCATATTTTGGCTTATTTTTTATTTAAATTTCAAATCAGCAAGCTCTTACACTGAACAAATTTTGTCGTGAGGCCAAAGATATCATGGCCTTAAAATACGAGTGCAAATTTTGTTTAGCATAGAAGACGCATTTTTCTAACATGAAGTTTTTTCCTTGTCTAAAAGTCGATACACTTTTCAATGAAGTTGTGTTGTCCTTATAAATAAGTGATTGGACTTAAAAATGGGTATCATAACATGAAAGAAAACATTTTTGGGCTAAGGTCAACTTGACTTTAACAACTCAAAAAAAAAAACCTTAACATTAATGAAATTGTAGTTAAATTTTTTGTCTTTTTGCATCTTTTTGCAAAAAATCGTTCAAAAATAGGATATGTTTTTCAACACATTATTTTAAAGACGTTTTTTACTTGAAACATACCATAATTTCTACTGGAAGTCGTGTCTGAATTTGGAAAATAAAGTTGTTGTTAACTTGTTTTTAAAGGACTTTGATACCATATGAAGAAAAAAGCTGAAAAAACGAAAAAATGAAATTTGCTTCCTAGAGTCAAGTACACAAAACCCAAATTTAAAAGAAAATTGTGTCTTAAAGGTATCCTTACTTGAATTCTCCGCTTCTTTGGCTCGGAATCAATACCAAAATTGTTATGCTTTTTTCAGTGTAGAAAAACACCTTTTATTTGTTTTGGGTAATTAACGACTATCTTCCTTCAACAGTGCCTTCAGATTTTATTGCTCAAGATTTCCAGGTTGCTCGCTTTAATGAGTGCCTTTAAGGCCAAAGTCCCAATTTTTAAAATTCGAGAATCATTTTTGTGCAGTAGACTTGCATTGCATATGTCCCTAGCGGTGTAGGTTTCTTTATCACCTCATTAAAAAGCGATTTCGGAAATGCTGAATATTTCCTTATGAGATGCCATTTTGAGCCTGAAAACTTTACGATCTGTTTTTTTTTGGGAACATTTTTGAACCGCTCTAATACATTGTACAAAGTTTACTACAGCCATGATGTATCATGCTGTCCATTCAACAAGAACAATTCGAATGCAAACACGGTGTCGTTGTAACATCTCATGTAGAATTAATCGAGTGAGGTTTGTGGTGTAATTAACACATGCTTTGATTTATTTTATTTCTCATTGTTGTGGTAAAGTGTTGCTCTAACGATAAGATTCGAAATCCTTGCATTGGAGTTAGGTGGCGTTCACCATGGCTAACGATCCGTGCAACTAGAAAGAATACTTTCGAAAGTTTTTTTTATAATTTCTACTTTCTTGTTCGTATTCATTAGATGTGTGGTAACAGGGCGATTGAGTATAAAACTTATGTAACAAATAAATTATTTAAAAGTAAATGTGTTAGAAGCTGTAGGGTGAATTGATCCAAAGTAAATTTGTGTTAGTTTTTATCTGCAATGCAAAGCAACATTTTCGATTATTGTCAGTCGGAAGGAAAATGTTTGATGATTAAAATTACGTGGTCTATCTTGAAAAGTGTGAGAATCTTAGATGAATGGAGGAATGTACAATAACATAAATCCACATTTTCGATACCATGTCAAACCAGTCAAATGTGTTAGGTGCTATATATAAAGGTTTTTGTCCCAAATACATACATTTAAATCTGACTCCATCTGAACAAAATTTGTAATTTATAGACTTAAAATTTAAGTCGGCTATGCCCTGTGATGGTACACTAAGTTAGTTTGGGAAACATTTTAATCTGAACCAATTTTGAAGCAACTTCGCAAAAGTGTATTTATGATTTATCGATCAATGGATATATATTAGAAATAAAGGTAAAATTGAGTCACTTTTTCGACCTAGCAGTGGCGATTTTATGAGGAAAATGTGGGTATTTTGGCCATTTTTGCCCAAATCTTAAAAAACATATATATGGAAGCTATATAGAAATCTGAAACGATTTCAACCATGCATACTGACATGTATACTTAGTGCAAAATTTCATGTAAATCGGACTACAACTTTGACCTCTGTGGTCATATGACAGGAAAATCGGGCGAAAGATATATTTGGTAGCTATATCTAAATCTGAACCGATTTCAATAAAATTTAGCACACTTAACTACACTACTAATTGTACTCATAGTGCTAAATTTCAACCAAATTTGGCTAAAACTCTGGCTTATAGGGCCATATAAGTCCATATCGGGCGAATATATATATGCACCCTCAAAAAAAAAAAAAAAAAAACCGCTTCTCTAACATATGTTCCAAACATATTTTGCAGGAATCACATATATTATTGGATACTGCCGAAACATTAATTTGTTTGTTTTATGTGAACATATTATATGTTTGGAAGCATTTTGAGCCCAAAAATATTATATGTTTAGAAGAATTTTCCCCACAGAAGATTGTGCTCATTCTCTCACATAATTTTCACTTCCACGTAATTTTTTAGTTCTTGGCACCTTTTTGTGTAATACAAATAATGTTGAAGAAATTATTGAATTTTTTAAATTTTACCTTTCGCCTGGACGGAGAATCGAACCGAGGACCATACAGTTTGTAAGCCGACACACTATCCACTGGTCTACGTAGCTGTTATAGTCACCTGTAGACAATTATCGTTATAAGTTACATTTATATAGCATAGTTTGCAGCGCCCGCGAGCCCATGCAAACATAACATTATTTAACGGAAACATACATTTGTTGGCCACGTGGAGCAGTGGTTAGCATGTCTGCCTTGCATGCAAAGGGTCGTGGGTTCAATCCCTGCTCCGACCGAACACCATTTTTTTTAAATGTACACATTTGTACTTAATTTCATTTTTACCTTTAAGGCCGGTATTAAGTTGGCATTATCACTCTAAAATGGAAATGTTTTGCCTTTTACTTTTCTTTAATAATTCATTTTAGAGAAAATAAACTTCTCCAATTGTTTTAGCTGCAAAACTTAAACTTAATGTCTGCTTTTCTACTTGAAGGTGTCCATCAATTCCTCTTGGTCTATTCTGTTGGTTCCGAATGTATATTCGCTTTACTCCGAATACTCATTCTAATATTCAAATTAAATAATATTTAGACTTAAGCATATTAAATTTTTGGCCTTATCATAAAACAGTTTTCCGAAACAACATATAAGCGGTTTCACAGAAATTGCTCCCTTTTGATTCTCTCGCTGTGTTATGTTGATATCTTTCGTCAACCCTCCCGGTTTCCATCTCTATTTCTTTCTCTGAAACATTCATGCCCCAAACATAATATATTCTAACATATTAACATATGTGTCCCAAACATTTAGTGTTAGTTTAGTAACATTAAATGTTTGCACTTAAATATATTGTGTTTAAAAATTGTGCCCGAAACACATTTTGTTTATATCGGAACATACACGCAAAAAAATAATTCTTTCCTCCAAAACGAAATTTTAGACAAGCAAAGTTCGTTTCTCATTTGCTTTTCGTTGAAACGAAGTGTATTTGGAAGAAGAGTATATACTTTTTGTGATAAACGTTTATTCTTTTCCAATATGTAAAAACAATTTCATAAAGACTAAATCAATTTTTTTCTGACTAATTGCATTTTCCCTCACATCTTTCTCACTTCCACGAAGTTTTTTAGTTCTTAGCACCTTTTTTTGTAATACAAACAATGTAGAAGAAATTATACGATTTTTTTAATTTGGTTTTGGATTGGACGGAGAATCGAACCGCGGACCAAGGGTCGTGGGTTCGATCCCTGCTTCGACCACAGCTTTTTGTTTTTACATATATTCCAGATATGGTGGGAAGATTCCGAAAAAATGTCAAACATTACATTCTACTATATTAAATTTTTACTATGAACTGTAAAATTTGTCTTATTAAAGACCTAAAGTCAGAAAAGATCAGTGTTTGATATAAACGAAATGGACTGTGTTTTTGGTTCAAAAATAACTTTTTTTATTGAAAAAATAAAAATTTTGTAACAAACGAATTTTTTTTGTTATATTTTTCGAAGCAATTCAAAAAACTGTAACAAAAGAAAAACGTTTTCGGTACACGTTTTCCAACCGTTTTTTTTTCTTTGCGTGTATGAAAAACATATTTTTCTAACAGTGTGGGAGCTATATTTCAATATGAACCCATTTCAATCAAATTTGGCACACCTGACTATAGTACTTATTGTTCTCCTGGTGCAAAATTACAAGTAAATTAGGGTAAAACACTGACTTCTGGGCCATATAAGTCAATATCGGGCGAACGATATATATGGGAGCTATATCTAAATCTGAACCGATTTCAATAAAATTTCCAAACTTGACTATACGATCAAGTGTTATGTTTGTGCAAAATTTCAAGCAAATCAGGGTAAAACTCTGGCTTCTGGGTCTATGTAAGTGCATATCGGGCGAAAGATATATAGAGGAGCTATATCAGAATCTGAACCGATTTCTTCCAAAATCAATAAGGTTCTGTTCTGACCCAAAACAAGAACTTGTGCCAAATTTTAAGGCGATCTGACTTAAACTGCGACCTAGACTTTGATCACAAAAATGTGTTCACAGACAGACGGACATGGCTAGATCGACTCAGGGACCCACCCTGAGCATTATTGCCAAAGACACCGTGTGTCTATCTCGTCTCCTTCTGGGTGTTGCAAACATATGCACTAACTTATAATACCCTGTTCCACAGTGTGGCGCAGGGTATAAATATGGGAAATATGAAGCGAGAGAAATTTTGAAGCAATTGTACAAAAGAGCATTTGCGATTTATCCGGCGATACTTATGTATTCGAGATATAGGACAATTTGAGTAACATTTACAATTTTTGCTACTCAGCAGTGACGATTTTACAAGGATATTGGTTAGATCTTGCCAAGATATGTGGTCAAGTGTGGGTTGTGATATATTATTTGGTCAAGTCGGGCGACTTGGAGCCTTATTTAAAACTCAACCGTTCTATGGAAAGTCTGGCGTTACAGTGTGTAGGATATAACTAAGATATGGGGATATCATCACAGAATTTTGTGTAAAGTGTGGGAATTTGGCCATATTTGTATAAACCGGAAGAATGAATATATGGAGGCTTTATCTAATTCTGAACCAAATTAGATCAAACTTGACACACTTAAATATCATATTAAATATATTCTCCGTGGAAACTATACAGTCAATTGGAGGAAAATCCCATTGAAAATGGGTCTAAAATATGAAATAGTCTACCATATTTTCCTAACTCTGTTGTACATATATATGGGAGCTATATATAATCTGAACCGATTTCGACTAAATGTGACATGCATAGTTAGAATAGTAATTCTGCTATCTCTGCAAAATTTCACGTAAATGGATATATATTAAAGCTATCACGTAATACATATATATTAAAGCTATCGGCTTAAGACTTATAAATTGTGTGTCATGTGACTTCCGTCCGGCATCCACATTTAGTACTCAAGTATTTTCAGTGTAGAATTTCATGAAAATGTAGCATGAATTATACCCTCAATCATAGGATGTCATTCCGTTTATATCACATCAAAATATTAGTGTCAGACGCCTTAATGCATTTATATTCTGGGTAGTGGTGAAATCCTGCTTCGAACTAACGATGCCCGTCGGTATGTCTATTAAAATCACGCTAACTTCCGAATGAAACAAGCAATCGACCTTAATCTTGGCATAAATAGTTGTTATTGATGTATGTCCGATGGACTGCAAATGGGTCATTTAGGACCACTTTTAGGTTTAGCCTCCATATAAACCGACCCCCAAATTGGGGTTGCGGAGGCTCTTCAATGAGCAAATTTCATACGATCCGAATCAAATTTTGTACGTGGAGGAAGTCTACGGCCTCTAACAACCATGCAAAATTTGGTTCACAATTATATGTATAAATCTATGCCATATTTACCTGTTATCTATTCCTTAATTCTGGTTAATGTTCCTCTTTAAATATTTATCCACGTTGTTGATTATTTGATAGTCCCACAAAATACTGAGCATTGAACGGGGCTATAAATTAAATATATTTTTTTTAACATAAATATCTATCGGAAACTCTAATGTTGTAACAGAAACGTTTTGTTTATTTCCATGTTATTCTTGTGTTGTTATGTGAGTTTTTGGATATAGCTCCCACCGCGCCTACATTTGGGCCAGAACATAAATATTTCAACTATTTTCAAATTTAAGATGCTTGTCTATGCCGTTGATGACTATAAATTTTCTTTGTCCCTGTGAGCAAACAATTGATACCAATTTACAAAGGATTGCTGTCTTTTCTGTTGTTTACTTTTCGATATGGTACAAAATGACTGGTGTGGTTGTCCAGGATCCTTGAAACATGTTTTTATCTAACCACTTTCCCGTTGGTGGTTCTAGTGGTTTGGTTTTTGCTCCTAATGTTACTTCTCTAAGAAAGAGCAAAGTCTATATTGTCCCTGTAGCCAACAGTGAGTAGAAAAATATTAAATCAAACATAAGTTAAGGAAATAGGAAATAACACAATATATACGTACAAAAGTTCGGTCGGGCCACATCTTAAATACCCACCACAATGGAACGCACACAATAATTTTCGGTGAAAATTACTCCTCGTAATGGATTGCCATACATGCTAAATGACGATTTTTGCTGGGAATAAACAAAGGTGGGAATTCGGTTAATAAATTGTAGATACTTAGAGACTTTGTTATGTACATTTGAGGTCATAAAATTAATATTGTATTAGAATTTCAGGTAAATTTGATGTTGAAAGAGGTATATGTTGAAAAGCTTATCGACTTTTAGACTAGGGAAAAATCTTTACATCAGAAAAGTGTGTGATCTATGCTAAGCAAAGTTCGCATTTTAAAGACATGAACTCTTTGGACTCAAGACAATATTTTTTTCAGTGACGATTTCCGAAATTAAATTTGAAATTTGTTGGATTAAGTTTTAGGTAAGAAAGTTTTTTGTTTCATTTCTAGAAGGTATCAATTTCTATTGTTACAAATTCAAATCGGGAGATTGGTATATAAGGGAGTTACACCAAAGTTGCCTTTTATTTGGCGGGATTGGGCAACCCTAGTGTTGTAATGGAATTAAATTTTGAACATCTTCGTGCAATTAATTTTTAAAACTTTAGAGGTGGATTAACTTAGTTAAATTTTTGACGATGAATCTACGTCAAGGACCAGTGTTTGTTTATGGTATGGTGAATTCAACTGAGGTCATAGTTCATTCTTTGAGTGAATTTCGTGAAAGTCGTCAAAAATCAGTTGTTGTTCCGGAAACCATTTATGCTTTGGCGTCAACTGATAATGCAAAATGTAACTTATCGTGAAATTGAGACAACCTAAGGTATTAGTGGGACCAGCATACATTCAATATTGCATCAACAATAGACCGCCAAAGAATTTGTTCGCGTTGTATCCCACATTATTTACCAATTGTTCAAAAGAGGCTCGTGGCACTTGATCGAAAGAAATGCTTCAATCGCAGTGCTTCGAAACAATCTATGTCATCGTGACAGTTGATAAATTGTGGATTTACGCGTATGAGTCGGAAAGTAAAAAACAGTCAACTGTATAGGTGTTTCATCTTAAGCCAAATATAACAAAAGTTGTTCGCACACAATGCCTTTCCAAGATGATAAATTTTTTGCCTGAACATGTTGCAATTGTACCACTAGAACAACACAGATCATTCAATTTGTGTGGTATACAACCATTTCTTTGCCAGTTGTCGTCCAAGAAATCAGGAAAACAAAATGCCGACGACGGATCACTCTTCACCACGGCAATCCGAGCTCTCAAACAACTGCATTTTTGAGCAATAAATAATATATAGATTTGATGGGTCATTCGTGGTATAGTTCTGACTTGACACCGAATGCGTTCTTTTATTCCCGTACGTAAAAAGTAAAATGAGAGATCGACGCGTTTTGGCCACGTAGCCACTCGTTGCAAACATAATCTACCAAAATTTGAACACAATTTTACAAAAAAAAAAATACCAACTTAAAAAAATCATTTTGAAATGTTTGATTACATTTTCGTGGTTAGTATCAAAAAATTGTTTTTTCTTCGAAAGAAAAGTTTTATTTTAGCACTTTTATTCAATATGAGCAATATTATGATCCTATTAGCGTTATTTTTTATGTATGTGAATCCCTTGAATTGCAAATGTGTCAATTTTAAATGTTTTAACTTTTACAATAAGGGAAAACTTACAATGGACTTTGATAGTATGGCCGAAATGTAGAAACTAAAATTTTTAAAGATATTGAATTTATAGAAAATTTTGTCAAAATTTTATTTCTATAGGAAAATTCGTAAAAAAAAAATTTTTTTTTGGAACAATCTCGTTGGTTCAACAGAAGAAAATAATCGAGAAGATTCAGCGGTTAAAACTAGAAGTGTCCATATGTAATAGGTACCTTTAGTTAATGTGGTATCAGAACGGACTGAATAGTCTAAGTAAACCTGACACTTAGTTGGGCTGCCACTTTAACCTAATCTAACCTAACCTTCATCAAAATTGTATTTCCATAAAAATTTTGTCAAAACTTTATGGCTATAGAAAATTTTGTCAAAATTTCATTTCTATAGAAAATTTTGTCAAAATTTTATTTCTATAGAAAATTTTGTCAAAATTGTATTTCTATAGAAAATTTTGTCAAAATTTTATTTCTATAGAAAATTTTGTCAAAATTTTATTTCTATAGAAAATTTTGTCAAAATTTTATTTTTTATAAAAATTTTTGTCAAATTTTTATTTCTATAGAATATGTTGCTCAAAATTTCATTTCTATAGAAAATTTTCTCAATATTTCATTTCTATAGAAAATGTTGTCAGAACTTTATTTCTATAGAAAATTTTGTCAAAATTTTATTTCTATAAAAAATTTTGTCAAAATTTTATTTCTATAAAACATGTTGCTCAAATTTTAATTTCTATATAAAATTTTGTCAACATTTCATTTCTATACAAAATTTTGTCAATATTTCATTTCTATAGAAAATGTTGTCAAAATTTTATTTCTATAGAAAATTTTATCAAAATTTTATTTCTATAGAAAATTTTGTCAAAATTTTTGTTTCTATAGAAAATTTTGTAAAAATTTTATTTCTATATAAAATTTTGTCAACATTTTATTTCTATAGAAAATTTTCTCAATATTTCATTTCTATAGAAAATTTTGTAAAAATTTTATTTCTATAGAAAATTTTGTCAAAATTTTATTTTTTATAAAAATTTTTGTCAAAATTTTATTTCTATAGAATATGTTGCTCAAAATTTTATTTTTATATAAAATTTTTTCAACATTTCATTTCTATAGAAAATTTTCTCAATATTTCATTTCTATAGAAAATGTTGTCAAAACTTTATTTCTATAGAAAATTTTGTCAAAATTTTATTTCTATATAAAATTTTGTCAAGATTTCATTTCTATAGAAAATTTTCTCAATATTTCATTTCTATAGAATATGTTGCCCAAAATTTTATTTCCATAGAAAATTTTGTCAAAATTTTATTTCTTTAGAAAATTTTGTCAAAATTTTATTTCTATAGAAATTTTTGTCAAAATTTTATTTCTATAGAAAACTTTGTCAAAATTTTATTTCTATAGAAAATTTTGTCAAAATTTTATTTCTATAGAAAATTTTGTCAAAATTTTATTTTTTATAAAAATTTTTGTCAAAATTTTATTTCTATAGAATATGTTGCTCAAAATTTTATTTTTATATAAAATTTTTTCAACATTTCATTTCTATAGAAAATTTTCTCAATATTTCATTTCTATAGAAAATGTTGTCAAAACTTTATTTCTATAGAAAATTTTGTCAAAATTTTATTTCTATAAAAAATTTTGTCAAAATTTTATTTCTATAAAACATGTTGATCAAATTTTAATTTCTATATAAAATTTTGTCAACATTTCATTTCTATACAAAATTTTGTCAATATTTCCTTTCTATAGAAAATGTTGTCAAAATTTTATTTCTATAGAAAATTTTATCAAAATTTTATTTCTATAGAAAATTTTGTCAAAATTTTATTTCTATAGAAAATTTTGTCAAAATTTTATTTTTATTTATTTTTTTTTATTTATCGATGTAGGTCGGATGGTATTGAAAATGGGCCATATCGGTCCACTTTTACGTATAGCCCCCATATAAAGGGACCCTCAGATTTGGCTTGTGGAGCCTCTAACAGAAGTATATTTCATCCGATCGGGCTGAAATTTGGTATATGGTGTTAGTATATGGTCTCTAACAACCATGCTAAAATTGATCCACATCGGTCTATAATTATATATAGCCCCCATATAAACCGATCCCCGGATTTGGCTTGTGGAGCCTCTAAGAGAAGCATATTTCATGCGATCCGGCTGAAATGTGGTACATGGTGTTGGTAGATGGTCTCTAACAATCACGCAAAAATTGGTTCACATCGGTCCATAATTATATATAGCCCCCATATAAACCGATCCCCAGATTTGGCTTGTGGAGCCTCTAAGAGAAGCATATTTCATTCGATCCAGCTGAAATTTGGTACATGGTGTTGGTATATGGTCTCTAACAATCATGCAAAAATTGGTCCACATCGGTCCATAATTATATATAGCCCCCATATAAACCGATCCCCAGATTTGGCTTGTGGAGCCTCTAAGAGAAGCATATTTCATCCGATCCGGCTGAAATTTGGTATATGGTGTTGGTATATGGTCTCTAAAAACCATGCAAAAATTGGTCCACATCGGTCCATAATTATATATAGCCCCCATATAAACCGATCCCCAGATTTGGCTTGTGGAGCCATGTACCAAATTTCCGGCTGAAATTTGGTACATGGTGTTGGTAGATGGTCTCTAACAATCATGCAAAAATTGGTTCACATCGGTCCATAATTATATATAGCCCCCATATAAACCGATCCCCAGATTTGGCTTGCGGAGCCTCAAAGAGAAGCAAATTTCTTCCGATCCGGCTGAAATTTGGTACATGATGTTGGTATATGGTGTCTAACAACCATGCAAAAATTGGTCCACATCGGTCCATACTTATATATAGACCCCATATAAACCGATCTTCAGATTTGACTTGCGAAGCCTCAAAGAGAAGCAAATTTCATCCGATCCGGTTGTAATTTTGAACATGGTGTTAGTATATGATATTTAACAACCGTGCCAGAATTGGTCCATATCGGTCCATAATTATATATAGTCCCCATATAAAACGTTCTCCAGATTTGACCTCCGGAGCCTCTTGGAGGAGCAAAATTCATCCGATCCGGTTCAAATTAGGAACGTGGTGTTAGTATATGGTCGCTAACAACCATACCAAAATTGGTCCAATCACACAAAAATTGGTCCATATCAGTTCATAATCATGGTTGCCACTAGAGCCAAAAATAATCTACCAACATTTTATTTCTATAGAAAATTTTGTCAAAATTTTATTTCTGGAGAAAATTTTGTTAAAATTTTATTCGGTTCATAATAAAATTTTCATCATTGTCAGAATTTTATTTCTATAGAAAATTTTGTCAAAATTTTATTTCTATAGAAAATTTTGTTCAAATTTTATTCGGTTCATAATCATGGTTGCCACTCGACCCAAAAATAATCTACCAAGATTTTATTTCTATAGAAAATTTTGTCAAAATTTTATTTCTAAAAAAAATTTTGTCAAAATTTTATTTCTAAAAAAAATTTTGTCAAAATTTTATATCTATAAAAAATTTTGTCAAAATTGTATTTCTATAGAAAATGTTGTCAACATTTCATTTCTATAGAAATTTTTGTCGAAAATTCATTTTTATACAAAATTTTCTCAAAATTTCATTTCTATAGAAAATTTGGTCCAAATTTTAGATCTATAGAAAAGTTTGGCAAAATTTTATTTCTATGGAACATTTGATCAAAATATTATTTCGATATAACATATAATATGAATGAATAAATCTGTTCACGTTCAAAGTTTAAAATTCCAAATTATGACGGATACTTCAAATTAAAAAATGTTTTCTTTATTCCAAAAAAAGCTTTAAACTAAAGTGTTTAATCCTCAAAAAAAGTCTTACCCAATATTTGAAGCGTTTTACTTTAAAACAAAAAATTTCCAATTTCAGTTAATTTAAGGACGATTTCTTTAAATCAAAAATGTGTTTCTTTACTATAAGAAAAATTTACCTTTGATAAAAGATTTACGACTTTAACGAAGGGTCACAAATTTCCATTTGTGTCCTAAATTTAATAAAAAATTTAAGCAAAGATCATAAACATTATATTAATTAAAATTTCATTATTTTAAAGAAATTTGTGCTTAATATTTTGTGAATTATTCATTCTAAAATCTAGGTCGTGTAATCTCTAATATCACGTAAATATTTTTTTCAGTGTGTGTTCTTTATTTTTTCATTCATATAAAGAACATATCGAGAAGTAGTTAGAATGTTATGCCTTGGTGTCATCATATCACAAACGTTTTAATTGACGATTCAACGATTAGTGTTTAATGGCGTTTGTGGCTGAGTGTGCTAAGATGCTATGGTGTCAGCCTATCCAGGTTTAACCCCTGGTCGGACCGAAAAAATTTTTCATATTGTAAAACTTAAATAACTACCACCGTATAGAAAAAAAAACTTAAAGAAAACATCAAGTCTATTTTTACCATAGAAATTCCTTCGATAAATTGTTTTGCATATGGGCATTCGAATATATAAAGTGTTGTAAGAAATATTGATAAAAATAAAAAGTGAAATTGGCGATTTTTTTTTCCTTTTTTAAATTCCATTTTTTCAAATGAACTTTCAAGGCACAACATCTAAAACAATGCAAAGGATTCTAAACGAATTACTTCCATCCAATGACAACCCCATGAATAATTCATTGAAGGTGATCCAAGTTTGCACTATAACCGGATCACAAGTTTGGGATTCAAACTACTTTTTTGGAAGCTCTTTTCTTGCTGGGACCTTCATGTATTAGCCAATCAAATTCTACATTATATTTATATTTCGTTCTACATTATATTTATATTTAGTTCTACATTATATTTATATTTAGATAAATGTCTCGTAAATATGTTCCGCTTAATTTTGTAAATACGGACATAGAAAAGTAGTTCGATGCATCAACCACATTACATGTTTTTGCTTTCCTTGTCAAGAAGTACACTTTCGAAGTTTATATGTGGACATTTCGATTTCAATGTACTGTGCCGCATTGGTGTGGCATCATAGTGGAAAAGACAAAACAATATTGGCAGCATATCAAATCGCATATTTAATTAATTGGTTTCCCAGGCAAACACCTTCAGCTATTTTCATTGGGAAAATATCTGAATAATTAATGATTAATTACCTTATTACCGTCGTGTTCGTGTTTAACAAAGTAACATAGCCAACCCCATCGTGGTAACTTCTAGGACCACAACACCATCATACTCGGGACGATACTAACAGCAACGGCAGCATATAAAACGGGTGAACATCGATAAGCACCATTAAAACAATTTTAGATGTTAACAACTTTAAGGGTGGTTCGATATGTAGCCCACGGGCTTAAATGTTTTGTACCGTCATCTTTCCCTTATCCCCAGTAGGTTGTTCTGAATGGGTCGCTTTTTCATGCGAATACCTTCTAGAGTAACAAATACGACTAATTTTGAGATTTTCTTCGAAATACATTATACTCCATTAGTTATGGTGGCGCTAAGATTCCCAAAAGCATCACAAAATAAAACCTTTTAGGGATATTGAGCATACATTAAAGTAATTAAGAAATAATTGGTTTTGGTTTTAAAAAATCTAAAAAAAAATGTAAAGTCCATAATTAAAGCCGATGGGTGGTTTAGAAGGTTTTGGGTAATTGGAATTGTAAGAAAAATTGCACTCTTATACCATGCATCACAATGTGGAACGCGATACTATAATTAAGTGCTTATGTTTGCAGCATCCAGAAGGAGACCTAGTAGACATATCGTGACTTTGGCAATAACGTTTAGGGTTGTGGGATTTTTAAAAACTCTTCGTCGTAGCGGGTTACTTGATAGTAATATATAGAATTTCATGGGGATTTGATGACAGATACTCTCCCAAGCAGATATGTTCTACCAGTACGCTTCCCGTAGATAAATTTGAAGATTCTACCTATGAAGACTAGATCAGATTCTGGATTTATAAGAATCAATTTTGATTTTGATTTGAGTTTTAGAGGAATCATAATATCTCGTGTAAGTGTGCAAGAAAATGATGAAATAACGCCTTGATTTGAAATCTAAAATCTGTAGATTTTTACCGTCATTATTTAAATGATTACGAGAAGTGACCTCAAGTAGTGAAATCGTGTATCGGCCTTACCAAATGTACCGATAAATATTAAATCCAATACCGGTTTTTGAGGGTCTAAAATACCAGTATATTTACAATTTCAGGCAAATCGGATAAAAACTACGCTTTCCGGAAGCCCAAGGAATTAAATCGGAAGATCGGTCAATATGGTGGGTATGCAAAAAACATGTACCGATACGCACCATATTCAGCTAATTGTGGGCCTTAAATACTTGCAGATATCCAATTCCAATCAAATCGGATAAAACTACGGTTTCCTGAATCCCTAAAATAATAAAATACCTCCCGATTTCTAATTTCAGACAAATGGGATAAAAACTATGGGTTCTAGAATACCAAGAAGTAAATTCGGGTAATAGTCTATGTGGAGGCTTTACCAAAATACCAACTTTTTCGGCACACCTATTTGTCGCCCTGTATACTTCTAGTTTTCCAATTTTAGGCAAATCGGATAAAAACTACGATTTCTAGAAGCCCAAGGCCCCAAATCGAGTCAGTCGGTTTATATTGGGGCTCTATAAAAACCTGGATCAATATAGCCCATCTTCGAATTTGACCTGCCTGCAAACAAAACACGAATCTGTGCCAAATTTCAGGACGATTACACAATTATTAAAGGCTCTAGCGTAATAACAACAGACAGAGATACGAGCATGGTTATATGGTCTTAGAAATTCTCCCTGATCAAGAGTATATGTACTTTACATAGTCGGAAATCGATATTTCGATGTGTTACAAACGGTATGACAAACTTTTTATATCATTCTATGGTGGTGGGTATAAAATAACGGATCTTCTACCTTCGATAATGCCTTCCGTTGGCGAAAAAAGATATTTTTTGCTCAGTTTTGTCAAAACCGAACAATTAAAACCACATGCAAAGAAAAAAACAAGTATATACGGCCGTAAGTTCGGCCAGGCCGAATCTTATGTACCCTCCATAATGGATTGCGTAGAAACTTCTACGAAAGACTGTCATCCACAATCGAAATACTTGGGTTGGGGTATCTTTAAATTTCTTAACATTTGATCGACACCACAGAAGGTTACCTTGTGCTAAATTTGAGTAAGATCGGTTAATAAATAAGGCTATTATCACCAAATTTTAGAAAATCGGGTAATGCATATACATGGGAGCTATACCTAAATCTGAACCGATCTACATGATTTTCGCAAATATATTTAGTACTATAGAAGATTAGAGTAAGTAAAGTTTGAGTAAGATCGGTTGATAAATAAGGGTTTTATGGCTAAATTTGGGAAAATCGGGTGATGAAAAATATTACTTTGTGCCTATTTTAACGACGATCGGTTAGTGAAAAAAACGCAATGAGACCCCATTTGTCGAAATCGGGCAATACATATATATGGGAGCTATATCTAAATTTGATCCGATTGCTTCCAAATATCGTACGTACAATAGCGTACGCCCTTGTGCTCAAAAAACACCCTGTACCAAATTACATCAAAATCGGTTAATAATGGCGACCGGAATCCTGCGAGCAACAAATACATGGACGGACGGACGTACACCTAACGCTAGATCAACTGTGGAGGTGGGTGATTCTGAGTCCTTCGGTATATATTTTATGGGGTCTAAAACCAATATTTCTGGTAAGTTAATTTTTTTGACAGATCAAAGTTATTATACCATGACAACTATGTGGTTTAGCATATAAAAAGACAAAATAGTTAAATTAGTGTGCCTAATGTAGCCAAATTAGTAGAAATCAGGCAATATATTTATGTAGGAGCTATACAAGATCGGATAATATATCTAAATTTTAAATTTGAGTAACATTTCTTAATAGACAAGATAATTATGTCCAAATTTTGGAAATGGGGCGATACCGTATATATGGGATCTCTATCTAATTTTGAACCGATTTCAATGATTTTTTTGCAGGTTTAGTTTATACTATAGAAGATTACATTGTGCCATCTTTGAGTAAGATCGGTTTATAAATAAGGATATTAAAAAAATTTGAGATATGCATCATATTGGACTGAGTAGTCTTAGTGTGCCTGAAAATAAATCAGGCTGCCACTTTCACCTAACCTAACCTATATGTTTATGGGACTTATATCTAAATCTGAACAGACTCCGATGAAATATTGCACACTTGAAGGGAGGAGAATAACAGTTATACATATAGGATATTTTCAGATCTTAAGTACAAACAACGGAAAAATAACTTCCTTCTGAACGAAATTTTTAACAAACGAAATTCCTTTGTTTATAACATTATTTCTTAAATAGTTAATAAATTGTTAAATAGTTAATAAATTTTGCAAAAATGTCGTGCCTTAGAAAATCGTTTCGCAAGTACTTTGAAAATAAATGCAATATAGATATATAGAAAATGATCAATTCGACTGGACTTTAGTACACTGTTTATATATAGAATTTTTTTTTTTCCATAACTCATCAATAATTTACACGTATCGTTTCCCGCTGGTATCTACCATCAATTGATTCACACACACACACTGAGTTAATTGAAAAGATTTTTCATTTAATCCTGTTGGTGCATAACAACGTCAGAAGCTGTCAAATTTTCTCCTTATCGCCTCACTTGCCAAAGAAAACTGTATGAAAAAGTAATTTTCAATTTGCAACATGTTCCCTTCCGTCGTTTCTTGTCGTAGCTTTCAAGCAACATTTGTAAGTGAAGAGCTGAATTTGCCATGTCTATTGCTGTTGCTGTTGCAGTTTTTCCTCTAGATAAGCGGGATAAATTTAAAGCTGTGTTGTGATTGCTACACGCTGCATTTGACATGCTTGAGTAATTTATCAATGAACACTGAGTGTTTAGTGATTAGTTTGAGTTTTGCGACATGTTGTACAATATATATATATGTACGTATGTACATACGTACATATCTTTGATTGACAAACAACTGTGAATTTGGTTTGCCCGACGTCCATGATCTATGGGTGGTATAAGCAGTGTTTCCAGTATTTTCTGACTATTCTTCCCATATTAGGAAGCTTTCGTCTCCAAAAATTCCCAATTGAGATCAAAATTCTTCCCCAATAAATTTTTGACAAATTTTTGTGAAAAAAAAATAATGAAATAAGCTCTGCGCTAGAATTGCGGTAATAATTTAATAATTAACAAGTATATACGGCCGTAAGTTCGGCCAGGCCGAAGCTTATGTACCCTCCATCATGGATTGCGTAGAAACTTCTTCTAAACGCTGCCATCCAGAATCGAATTACTTAATTTGCGGTAACTCTTGCCGATGGCAAGGTATCTTAAAACCTCCTAACACCATCTTCTAAATTGTATGTAAGTCCATACGTGGTATATATTAAATCAAAAAAGATCGATCCAATACGTATATAATTCAGTTTGACAAAGTAGACATAAAATTTTGACAAAATTTTCTACAGAAATAAAATTTTCACAAAATTGTCTATAGAAATAAAAATTTTGACAAAATTTTCTATAGAAAGAAAATTTTGACAAAAATTTCTACAGAAATAAAATTTTAACAAAATTTTCTATAGAAATAAACTTTTGACAAAATTTTCTATAGAAATAAAATTTTGACAATGATGAAAATTTTATTATGAACCGAATAAAATTTTAACAAAATTTTCTCTAGAAATAAAATTTTGACAAAATTTTCTATAGAAATAAAATTTTGGTAGATTATTTTTGGCTCTAGTGGCAACCATGATTATGAACCGATATGGACCAATTTTTGTACCAATTTTACCAATTTTGGTATGGTTGTTAGCGACCATATACTAACACCACGTTCCTAATTTGAACCGGATCGGATGAATTTTGCTCCTCCAAGACGCTCCGGAGGTCAAATCTGGAGAACGTTTTATATGGGGGCTATATATAATTATGGACCGATATGGACCTATTCCGCCACGGTTGTTAAAGATCATATACTAACGCCATGTTCCAAATTACAACCGGATCGGATGAAATTTGCTTCTCTTTGAGGCTCCGCAAGCCAAATCTGGGGATCGGTTTATATGGGGGCTATATATAATTATGGACCGATGTGGACCAATTTTTGCATGGTTGTTAGAGACCATATACCAATATCATGTACCAAATTTCAGGCGGATCGGATGAAATTTGCTTCTCTTTGAGGCTCCGCAACCCAAATCTGGGGATCGGTTTATATGGGCGCTATATATAATTAAGGACCGATGTGGACCAATTTTTGCACGGTTGTTAGAGACCATATACCAATACCATGTACCAAATTTCAGCCGGATCGGATGCAATTTGCTTCTCTTTGAGGCTTCGCAAGCCAAATCTGGAGATCGGTTTATATGGTGTCTATATATAATTATGGACCAATGTGGACCAATTTTTGCATGGTTGTTAGAGACCATATACCAACATCATGTACCAAATTTCAGCCGGATCGGATGAAATTTGCTTCTCTTTGAGGCTCCGCAAGCCAAATCTGGGGATCGGTTTATATGGGGGCTATATATAATTATGGACCGATGTGGACCAATTTTTGCATGATTGTTAGAGACCATATACCAACATCATGTACCAAATTTCAGCCGGATCGGATGAAATTTTCTTCTCTTTGAGGCTCCGCAAGACAAATCTGGGGATTGGTTTATATGGGGGCTATATATAATTATGGACCGATATGAACCAATTTTTGCACGGTTGTTAGAGACCATATACCAACACCATGTACCAAATTTCAGCCGGATCGGATGAAATTTGCTTCCCTTTTAGGCTCCGCAAGCCAAATCTGGGGATCGGTTTATATGGGGGCTATATATAATTATGGACCGATGTGGACCAATTTTTGCATGGTTGTTAGAGACCATATACCAACACCATATACCAAATTTCAGCCGGATCGGATGAAATATGCTTCTGTTAGAGGCTCCACAAGCCAAATCTGAGGGTCCCTTTATATGGGGGCTATACGTAAAAGTGGACCGATATGGCCCATTTTCAATACCATCTGACCTACATCGATAACAACTACTTGTGCCAAGTTTCAAGTCGATAGCTTGTTTCGTTCGGAAGTTAGCGTGATTTCAACAGACGGACGGACGGACGGACGGACGGACGGACGGACGGACATGCTTAGATCGACTCAGAATTTCACCACGACCCAGAATATATACTTTATGGGGTCTTAGAGCAATATTTCGATGTGTTACAAACGGAATGACAAAGTTAATATACCCCCATCCTATGATGGAGGGTATAAAAAAAAAATATATATATTGTAAGATTTCGAAACGAAACACTAGTGATTGCCTTCCAAATGGTCGAAAAATTAAAATTGGAGTTTGGTCACCATATATTTATAATGAAAGTTTATTTCTATGTACTCAACTAATAAAAGTGGATGGTAGATAAATGTGAAGGTGAACCCTCTCCATAATTTCTATATTTATGGGATATATTGTAGAAGTCACTAATGAACATTGATGAGAGGGTAAAATTTAGATCCGAGTCCTCACAATTGCAGAAAAATGTCTTAACCCTTAAAAGGACACAATTCTTACGTCTTAAAATTTTGACCGAATTCTATGGAATCAAGTTTATTGCATTTGAAAAATCATAAAAATATATCAAATTTTGACCAAAAATTAAAAAAAGCCAAATTTGAAGTTAAATAATATTTACCAGATTTGAAAATAATGTTTGTAGAAAACTCTATTCCCTACTTAAATCAATTTTTTTTAAATAATAAAAACTTATTGTAATGCGCACTGTTGTATCCACTATTAAAAAAACACAAACATTTTTTTTATCAAATGTGGTATGCAGATATTACTTTTTACCATTTTGTATGTTATATATGTTTTACGGAGGAATTGGTGATATAGTGCATTTAGGGGTTAAGCTACCTGAGCAAAATTATCAATTGTGGATTGGCCCCCACAATAAAATTCTGTGTCCGTTCTAGTCCAAGTGCTTCATTTGCATCCTTTTGTATTATTTTTAATAATGTAGAAATAACAGATTTTCATGAAAATCACGGACGAAAAAGACTGTTTTCCATATGTTTCGGTGTACAAATTATATGTTTTGAACTTAAATTTTTGGCACATTATTTTTAATTGCAAGCATATAGTGTTCATAAACTAGTATAACATGTTTGGGAAATATATTTAACATATGTTAGAAGTTGTAACATTGTATTTTCTTAAATATAATATCTCTGAGTTCACGTTCATGATTGCTTACCGACTTCCAAATTTTGTATAAAAATAAATGTTTGGGCTGTAATATTCAAATAAATGTCCAACATATATTTTTATTTGGATTCCAACACTATTATATTTAAGCAAACAAATGTTTAGGAACTGTTATTAACTATTTGGGGTCTTAAACAAAGATATGCTTAGAGTAAAACATAATAAGTTTGCAAAGAACAAAAAAATTTTTGTTTGCACAAATTCTGCAAATAAATAAGTTTGAAGCAGAATTTGTTTGAGAGTATATGTTACAGAGGCGGTTTCTTTTTGAGGGTGCAGATTAAAAAAAAATACGCAAATTTATGGAAATTTCCCAAAAAAATACCCAAGACCCAAACTCAATTTTTGCCCCATCCGCGAAAAACTATTCCCAATTTTGGGAAAAGTCTCCAATACTCGAGAAGAAATTTTGTATTGGTTGTGATTGATTTTAAATTTTTTGTTTTTTTTCTGATTCGCGAATTAAGTTGAAAGTAAATTTTTTGTCGCGATATCCCGAAATAGGGAGAAAGTAATGGCTGCAATTTTTATGTCTATTACAATTTCATTGGGTTAATGATAGACAAATTAGGAAAATCTACATTTGAGCGACGCCAACTATATTATACCCTTCTCCAATTTGTGGACTAAAATATTTGATACCATATAAACTACTTCAAATTTGTTGGGATCTATATACCAGGTATATCGGTTCGAAGTGAGCGCCAAGACACAAATGTCTCTATAGGGAACATTTATTGTGCACGAGACTTTATTTTTGTTTGTTTGCTATGACATCTGTGAAAAATATTTATTTGAGTACCAGAAAGTGATGATTTTGCGGAAAGCATTACTTTTTAGTTTGCATTTGAAGAAAAGTGCTGCAGAGTCACATCAAATGCTTGTCGGGGCATATGGTTATCATGCTCTATCAGAAGAAACATACTAAATATAGTTTCAACGGTTCAGAAATAATGATTTTTATGTGAGAAATGAAGAACGTGGAAGACCACCAAAAAAGTTTGACGCCGAATTGGATGGAGATGACACTTTGAGTCGAAATCAAATGGTAGCAATATTAAATGTTGCACAACAAACAATCTCTGATCGTGTAAAAGCTATGGGAAAGATCCATAAGTGTGCAAAATGGGTGTCACATGAAAAAAGCCCATTTCGTACCGGTATACATGGTTGTCGGCCCCGTCCAACTTTAGACTTCACTTACTTGGTTTTTAATTTATATGGCGTTCTATCCAAGCATGTTTTGGGGTTTGAAATGTTTTCCCTTTATAAGTATTTCAAACGAGTCGTCTTCCCCATACAAAAAATCAAGTTAAAAACAGAAGTGTTCCTCCAAAACACGTCAATTTCATAATGTAAACGCCCCTAATTTGGAATATGATCTGACTGAACATACTCTTTTCAAAATCAAATTATTTAAAAACAAGTATATACGGCCGTAAGTTCGGCCAGGCCGAAGCTTATGTACCCTCCATCATGGATTGCGTAGAAACTTCTTCTAAACACTGCCATCCAGAATCGAATTACTTAAGTTGCGGTAACGCTTGCCGATGGCAAGGTATCTTAAAACCTCCTAACACCATCTTCTAAATTGTATGTAAGTCCATACGTGGTATATATTAAATCAAAAAAGATCGATCCAATACGTATATGATTCAGTTTGACAAAGTAGACATAAAATTTTTACAAAATTTTCTACAGAAATAAAATTTTAACAAAATTTTCTATAGAAATAAATTTTTCACAAAATTTTCTATAGAAATAAAAATTTTGACAAAATTTTCTATAGAAAGAAAATTTTGACAAAAATTTCTACAGAAATAAAATTTTAACAAAATTTTCTATAGAAATAAACTTTTGACAAAATTTTCTATAGAAATAAAATCTTGGTAGATTATTTGTGGCTCGAGTTGCAACCATGATTATGAACCGAACAAAATTTGAATAAAATTTTCTATAGAAAAAAAATTTTGACAAAATTTTCTATAGAAATAAAATTTTGAAAATGATGAAAATTTTATTATGAACCGAATAAAATTTTAACAAAATTTTCTCTAGAAATAAAATTTTGACAAAATTTTCTATAGAAATAAAATGTTGGTAGATTATTTTTGGCTCTAGTGGCAACCATAATTATGAACTGATATGGACCAATTTTTGTGTGATTGGACCAATTTTGGTATGGTTGTTAGCGACCATATACTAACACCACGTTCCTAATTTGAACCGGATCGGATGAATTTTGCTCCTCCAAGAGGCTCCGGAGGTCAAATCTGGAGAACGTTTTATATGGGGGCTATGGACCAATTGGACCGATATGGACCAATTCTGCCACGGTTGTTAAAGATCATATACTAACACGATGTTCCAAATTACAACCGAATTGGATGAAATTTGCTTCTCTTGGAGACTTCGCAAGCCAAATCTGGGGATCGGTTTATATGGGGGCTATATATAATTATGAACCGATGTGGACCAATTTTTGCATGGTTGTTAGAGACCATATACCAATATCATGTACCAAATTTCAGGCGAATCGGATGAAATTTGCTTCTCTTTGAGGCTCCGCAACCCAAATCTGGGGATCGGTTTATATGGGGGCTATATAAAATTATGGACCGATGTGGACCAATTTTTGCATGGTTATTAGAGACCATATACCAACATCATGTACCAAATTTCAGCCGGATCGGATGAAATGCGCTTCTCTTTGAGGCTTCGCAAGCCAAATCTGGGGATCGGTTTATATGGGGGCTATATATAATTATGGACCGATGTGAACCAATTTTTGCATGATTGTTAGAGACCATATACCAACACCATGTACCAAATTTCAGCCGGATCGGATGAAATTTGCTTCTCTTTTAGGCTCCGCAACCCAAATCTGGGGATCGGTTTATATGGGGGCTATATATAATTATGGACCGATGTGGACCAATTTTTGCATGGTTGTTAGAGACCATATACCAACATCATGTACCAAATTTCAGCAGGATCGGATGAAATTTGCTTCTCTTTGAGGCTTCGCAAGCCAAATCTGGGGATCGGTTTATATGGGGGCTATATATAATTATGGACCGATGTGGACCAATTTTTGCACGGTTGTTAGAGACCATATACCAACACCATGTACCAAATTTCAGCCGGATCAGATGAAATATGCTTCTGTTAGAGGCTCCACAAGCCAAATCTGAGGGTCCCTTTATATGGGGGCTATACGTAAAAGTGGACCATTTTCAATACCATCCGACCTACATCGATAACAACTACTTGTGCCAAGTTTCAAGTCTATAGCTTGTTTCGTTCGGAAGTTAGCGTGATTTCAACAGACGGACGGACGGACGGACGGACGGACATGCTTAGATCGATTTAGAATTTCACCACGACCCAGAATATATATATATATATATATACTTTATGGGGTCTTAGAGCAATATTTCGATGTGTTACAAACGGAATGACAAAGTTAATATACCCCCATCCTATGATGGAGGGTATAAAAACGAGGGAACATATCATTAGTAAACTTTTTCTACTTTGCAGTGTCTGTTGTAATTTGAAGTTTGAAAGTATAATTTTCAATATATCCCAGAAACAAAATATATAAGTCGATAAATGAGATAGATATATTAATTTCAATTTTATAAATCCTAGGTTTAAAGGGCTTCCAAAAAAGTAGTTTGGATCCCCAATTTTTGATACGGAAGTAGTGCAAACTCTTATCAAGGGATTGTCATACGTCAGAAGTACTACATTTATCGATCCTTTGCATTGTTTCAGAAGTTATGCATTGGAAGTTCATTTGAAAGAAAGAAGTTAAAGAAAAAAACTAAGAAACAACATTTTCTCTTTTTATCAATATTTTTTGTTGCACTTTTATTTTCTTATAATCTTATTTTTTCAAATTGAGAAACTTCTTCGCTTTCACCGGGGGTTAAAACTGGGTCCGTTGGCACCATAACAGAACGCTTAGCACACTCAGCTACAAACACCATTGAACACGATGTATCAAAACGTCTATTCATATTTGATATTGATTCCGAACCAAAGAAGCGGAGAATTCAATTAGGGAAATTTTTAAGGCACAATTCTCGTTCAAATTTGGGTTTCGCGTACTTTCTAGGAAAGCAAATTTTAATTTTTCGTTATTTCAGCTTTTTCACTTCATATGCTACCAAAGTCCTTTAAAAACAAGTTAATGACAACTTTCTAGAAACGATGCTATATTTCAAGTAAAAAACGCCTTTAAAATAAAGTGTTGAAAAACATTTCTTCTTTCTGAACGATTTTTTGGTTTGTAGTCAGATGCAAAAAAACAACTAATTTAAAGACAATTTCTTTAATGTTGAAGATTTTTTTCAGAATTATTAAAGTCAAGTTGTTCTTAGCCCAAACATTTTTTCTTTCATTTTATGATACCCATTTTTAAGACAAATCACTTAATTGTCCTTGTAATTCGACTTCATTGAAAAGTTTATCGACTTTTGGACAAAGAAAAATCTTTATATTAGAGAAATGGGTCTTCTATGCTAAGCAAAATTTGCATTCGTATTTTAAGGACATGACATCTTTGGCCTCGCGACAATATTTTTTTTTCTTAATTATTGTTCTTTATTATTATGAATTAAAAATATTTCAATTTTTTTTTTAAATTATTTTTAATGTTATACATCGTTTTTATTTATTTTATATATTTTTACATATGAATTTGTAAACTTTTTCAAAAATCAAACGGCACAGGTTCAAATCCCAGCGAGGATGAAACTTAATTTTTTATTATTAATAAATATTATTTTTTTTACTTTTTTATTAATTTTTTTGTTTGAAATTTAGTTTGCACTTAAAATAGCCCAATTGCGTACTTTCTAATAACATATTTACTTGTCCAAGATGACTGCAACGGAAGAGGAAAACATCGATGGGGGATCCCACTGGGCTATGCTTCTTCCTCAAGTGTTTTTATACCCTCCACGATAGAATGGGGGTATATTAACTTTGCCATTCCATTTCTAACACATCGAAATACTGCTCTAAGACCCCATAAAGTATATATATTCTGGGTCGTGGTGAAATTCTGAGTCAATCTGGGCATGTCCGTCCGTCTGTTGAAATCACGCTAACTTCCTAACGAAACAAGCTATCGACTTGAAACTTGGCACAAGTAATTGTTATTGATGTAGGTTGAATGGTATTGCAAATGGGCCATATCGGTCCACTTTTACGTATAGCCCCCATATAAAAGGACCCCCAAATTTGGCTTGCAGATCCTCTAATAGAATCAAATTTCATCCGATCCGATTGAAATTGTGTACATGGTGTTAGTATATGGTCTCTAACGACCATGCAAAAATTGGTCTGCATCGGTCCATAAATATATATAGGCCAAATATAAACCGATCCCCCGATTTGGCTTGCGGAGCCTCTAAGAGAAGCAAATTTCATCCGATCCGGCTGAAATTTGGTACATGGTGTTAGTATATGGTCTCCAACAACCGTGCAAAAATTGGTCGAAATCAGTCCATAATTATATATAGCCCCTATATAAACCTATCCCCAGATTTGACCTCCGGAGCCCCTTGGAAGAGCAAAATTCATCCGATTCGGTTGAAATTTGGTAAGTGATGTTAGTATATGGTATCCAACAACCATGTAGGAATTGGTTCATATCAGTCCATAATTGTATATAGCCCCCATATAAACCGATACCCAGATTTGAACTCCGGTGCCTCTAAGAGAAGAAAATTTCATCCGATCCGGCAGAAATTTGGTACATGGTGTTAGTATATGGTCTCTAATGACCATGCAAAAATTGATCCATATCGGTGCATAATTATATATAGCCCCATATAAACCGATCACCAGATTTGACCTCCGGTGCCTTTTGGAGAAGCAAAATTCATCCGATCTGGTTGAAATTTGGTACCTGGTGGTAGTATATGATATTTAACAACCATGCCAAAAGTGGTCCATATCAGTCCATAATCATATATAGCCCCCATATAAACCGATCCCGAGATTTGGTTTTGGAGCCACTTGGAGGAGCAAATTTCATCCGAGTCAGTTGAAATTTTGTACATTGTACTAGTATATGGCCGTTAACAACCATGTCTAACTAGGTCCATATCGGTCTATAGTTATATATAGCCATCAGATAAATCGATCCCCAATCACACAAAAATTGGTCCATATGAATAATTGTATATAGCCCCCATATAAGCGACCCCCATATTTCAATTCGCTCCCTACGTACCGTTCAAAAGTCCATATCGATTCGTAATTATTTGTAGACTTACCTACACATACCTTTTTTGTCTAATATGTTATATACCACGTATGGACTAACTCTCACTTTAGAAAATGATTTAAGATACCACACCCAAGGTTAGGTTAGGTTAGGTTAAAGTGGCAGCCCGATTAAGATTCAGGCTCACTTAGACTATTCAGTCCATTGTGATACCACATTAACTAAAAGTACCTATTACATATGGGCACTTCTAGTTTTAACCGCTGAACCTTCTTGATTATTTTTCTTTGTTGAACCAAGCAGATTGTTCCAAAAATATTAGCAGACTGCTTAAGTTAACGTTTTCCAGATCCGCCAGTAATCTGAAGCTATATGCTCCTAAAAGTTGCTTGCGCTTTACACAAAATGCAGGACACTCACACAAGAGGTGTTTAATTGATTCTTTTTCCTCCGCATCATGACAGCTCATACAATAGTCATTATACTTCGCGCCAATAGTTTTTGCAAAATCTCCTATCAGGCAGCGACCCGTTATAGCAGATATCAGGAGTGATATCTGACGTCTCGAGAACATTAGCATATCTAGTGTGCGGTTTAAGTTGAAATGGGGCCATATTTGCTTGGTGTCGTTACAACCCTTGCAATTCTCCCATCGAACATTTGACATCATAACAGCCTTCTCACGCAGCATGAGCTTGCAGGTAGCTAGGGGCATACCAACAAATTCTAGTTCCCCTGGAATATGTAAGGTAGTCCCTAGCCTTGCCAACTCATCCGCTTCGCAGTTCCCCGGTATGTTCCTATGGCCAGGCACCCATATTAGGTGAATATTGTACTGCTCAGCCATCTCATTGAGAGATTTGCGGCAATCGATGGCCGTTTTCGAGTTGAGGAACACAGAGTCCAAGGATTTTATTGCAGGTTGACTGTCTGAGTATATATTAATGCCCACATTTTTTGGAACATTACTTCTCAGCCAATTCGCCACCTCTCTTATTGCTAATATTTCAGCCTGAAAAACACTACAGTGATCAGGTAATCTTTTCGCTATTCGAAGTTCCAGATCTTTAGAATATACTCCGAAACCCACTTGGCCATCCAATTTGGAGCCATCAGTGTAGAAATCTATATATCTTTTATTCCCCGGGGTCCGTGTACACCACGCCTCACTGTTGGGAATTAGAGTCTCAAACTTTTTGTCGAAAAGTGGACTCGCCAAAGTGTAATCCACTACGTTAGGCACATCTGGCATTATTTTGAGTACCGAACTGTGACCGTAACTTTTTTCCGACCACAGCGATAGCTCGCGCAACCGCACAGCCGTTGTTGAAGCTGACTGTTTGGCCAAAATGTCTAAAGGCAATAGATGCAGTATGACATTAAGGGAGTTTGTTCCTGTCTTGCTGAATGCACCTGAGATACACAAGCACGCCATAAGCTGAACTTTGTCTAAACTTGTCGGCTGGTGAAGTGCCGGCCACCAGACTACAACACCATATAGCATTATAGGTCTAACCACTGCCGTGTATAGCCAATGTACAATTTTTGGTTTTAGTCCCCACTTTTTCCCTATTGCCTTTTTGCACGAGTATAAAGCTACCGTTGCTTTCCTCGCCCTTTCTTCAATATTAAGCTTAAAGTTCAGCTTCCTGTCCAAAATAATACCACACCCAAGTAATTCAATTGTGAATGACAGTCTTTCGTAGAAGTTTCTATGCAATCCATGGTGGAGGGTACATAAGATTCGGCCTGGGCGGACTTACGGCCGTTTATACTTGTTTAGTGTTAAAATGCCGGCAGTTTGCCTTAAGTGGAGATCAAGAATTTGGATCCAAGTAAACTTCTTTTGAGCACAATTGAAGGATAGAATCTGGGATGGTGGCCCCTTTACCAATGCAAGCATTACAGCCGATGCCATTGTTAGCCCCTGTAATAACCTATTCTCATAAATTATGACATCTCTTGCTCACAGTTTCTTCAAACTTGACCCTTCTAAGAACATTAAAAATTACCCGTATTAATCGACATTGTTCCAGCTCCTTAACTTAAACGAAGTTTTATGTCCTTCATTTCACACAAAAACGATGCAAAGTAAACTTAAAGAAAAAATATAAAACAACAACGAAAACCAATAAAAGCGGATCAAAAGTTTTACAACACAATCCCATGACTGGTGCCGGTGGAAAGTAATCTGATTATCGTTATAACCGATCTATTATAACGGTAAATTAGTAAGATTACCGTTACTCACTCTCACCGTACTCAGCAACGACTTATTCAATGGGACGACATTGTGAATAGGAAGGAATATGGATTTTCAGACTACAACTACTCAAGCTGCACATTGTATGATGATGGTATTGCAGTACACTTTGCCTAATCGACCGCATTACCAATAACCACAAAATTGAATCAGCGATTCATAAACTCTAACCAAAATCGCCTGAGCGCAAAGTGCAAAAGTACACGAAGTGAGACTGAAAAGCTTCCGTAAAACACGCATGCCATAGTACACATACATATGCAACGTAATACCAGCGTATATGTTTGCTCGTGAATGCATTCAGGACACACACGCCATAAAATGTGTTTAAAGTTTATAAAGTGTGAGTGTGTCCTTTAACTACACACACACAAACACACACACACTTCCATTCACTTTGCCACAATGTTTGCACTCTGGCTGTGTGTGTGTGTATGGGCTCATGTGTGATGACGCTCGCATGAGTTTGTTACGCAAGGATGCCAGAGTGTTGTTAAGACAGATGCTGAAATTGGTTAGTGCTTTGTAAACCTTAATTCCTGCCATGAAATTGAAATTTTAATTCATCACCTAATGTCAGGATATAAACATAACTTTGTATGAGTGTGCTCAACGGAAATAACAGCAGCTTTACACTACACCACCACTACGACTACACAGTTGGATGTGTTTATTGTATATGTGAATGGGTTTATTAGTAGATATAAATTTAGGGTTATAGCTTAAGTTAAGTATTATTTTCCATTCGATTGAACCTTATTTGCATGTAAATCTGATCCGATATATACAGTTTACAGGTGTAAAACTTTGTGCATTAAACTATTCAACCGTAATTTTGTTCAGGGTCTTAAAAAACATTTTTAACCTTTTTTTAAAAACAAAGTAAGAAAATTCTAAAGTTATGCGGGACCAACTAAAGGGTGGTTAAAATTTCAAGGGCCGATGTTGATTTTGAATAAAACACAAACTATTTAGGAAATTATTGTAATTTTATTTTATTATGATATATTGGTATTACTCAATTATGTATGGAACAAAATATCGGCCAAATGGGCGCCGCGACCTCGGTGGCACACCTTCACCCGATGGTCCAAATTTTCGATGACGCTGAGGCATAATGGAGGTTCTATGCCGTTAATGTGCCGAATTATCTCAATTTACTGTTTATTGACGAATCCACTGAGGTGAAAATGTGCCTCATCACTGAGGATGAGTTTCTTCGAAAATTGATCATCCACTGTTGCCATTTCTTGGAACCATTCTGCCCATTCACAACGTCCACGGTTCAAATTGAGTAAGTCTGAAATAGAGAAATGTCAAAAAATTTCGGAAAAAACTTGGCGTTTAGGTGTGGTTTACATTCAACATCGGCCCTTACAATTTAACCACCCTTTATATGATACCACTCACCACTATGTGTACAAAAATCATTGATAACATCTTAACACCTTCAAATTGTTTGGAACTATATAAAAATTTATATTCCCATATACAAATATCTGCATACACAGAAAAATATCACCAAAATATTTCCAATTAAAAAGGTCATTGAAGTTGAACATTGTTTTCAATAAATTTATTAATTGATGCAATAAACTTCAAGATAGAAACATTAAGTTAGTTAAGTCAAAAATTGAGAATTTAAAAAAAATGATTGATACAATTAACGTTTTAGTCGAATTCGGAAGAATAAGTCAGTTAAAACAAGTATATACGGCCGTAAGTTCGGTCAGACCGCATCTTATGTCCCCTCCACCTTGGACAGCGTAGAAACTTCTACTGAAGACTGTCACACACAATCGAATTACTTGGGTTGTGGTAATATTTACCGATGGCAAGGTATCTTAAAACTTCTTAACATTGTCTTCTAAATTGTAAGTTAATCCATACGTGGTGTAAATTAGATAAAAAAGCAGATTAAATACGTATATAATTCAGTTCTTGGCCGGTATATAGGAAAGTCTACAAATAATTACGAACCCATATGAACGTTTGCGCGGTAATTAGAGATTCAGAATTGAAATATGGGGGTCGCTTTATATGGGGTTTATATACAAAGATGAACCGATATCCACCAATTTTTGTATGATTGGGGATCGGTTTATCTGGGGATATATATAACTATAGACCGATATGAACCAGGTTTGGCACGGTTTTTAGCGGCCATATATTAGCACAATGTACAAAATTTCAAACGAATGGGATGAATTTTGCTGCTCCAAGAGGCTTCGGAGGTTAAATCTTGGGATCGGTTCATATGGCAGCTGTATACACGGACGAAAAAGACTATTTTTCATATGTTTGGATGTAAAAATTATATGTTTGGAACTCAAATTTTTTAACACAATATTTTTAAGTGCAAACATGTTCATAAACTAGCATAACATGTTTGGGACATATATGTTAATATGTTAGAACATATTATGTTTGGGACATAAAATGTTTGTAAATATAATATGTAAATATAATAGATGCAAACAAATATTAGTTCGGAAATAGCCTATAAACATATATGTGTTTAGAAAGAGAGACCTAGAGGGTATGATGCAAGTAAAATAATGGAAGTAACCAATTGGCGCCCTAAAAATATATCCACACAAAGAAAATTTCATTAAAATTTTTTACTACCAGTGTATGCCCTAAGGTACAACATAATATGTTTGAACAATACAAACAATATTTTGTTTGGACCAATCCTGAAAATATATATACCTGAAGCAAAATCTGTTTGGGGTATATAGTACAGAAGCGATTTTTTTGAGGGTGTATAATTATGAACCGATATGGACTAATTTTTGTATTATTGTTAGAGATCACATATTAACACCACGTATCAAATTTAAATCGGATCGGATGAATTTTGCTCCTTCAAGGGGTTCCGGTGGTCAAAGGGGGGGATCGGTTTATATGGGGGGCTATATACAATTATGGACCGATGTCGACCAATTTTTGCATAGTTGTTATAGACTATATATTTACATCACGTACCAAATTTCAACCGGCTAGGGTGAATTTTGCTATTCTAAGTCCAGAGGCCAAATCTGGGGATCGGTTTATATGGGGGCTATATATAATTATGCACCGATATGGGCCAATTTTTGCATAGTTGTTAGAGACCATATACTTACACCACGTATCAAATTTGAAGTGGATCGGATGAAATTTTTTCCTCCAAGAGGCTCCGGAGGTCAAATCTGGAGATCGGTTTATATGGGGGAAATACGAAAAATTGGTCCGGTATGTTCCACTTGCAATACCATCTGACCTACATCAATAGCAACTACTTGTGCCAAGTTTCAAGTCGATAGCTTATTTCGTTTGGAAGTTAGAGTGATTTCAACAGATGGACGGACGGAAGTGGCTAGATCGACTCAGAATATGGTGGAGTGTTTAAAAAGTGAACCCTATATGGCCATTATAATTCTATTATAGTTCATGGAATTATTATTATGTTTTGAGAAAGTTGCCTTAACTTTAATAATTTTTTGCTTATGTTAGTTCAATGAACAAAAAAAGGTACCAAATTATACAAAAATGAAGCATAAAGATTTGCTAAATTCCTCTGTCCCACAAAATAGTTCAGAATTTCTTAAAATTTGTCAGAAATGTGTCCATTTGAAACTTCGTATGTGCCATACAACTGTTTTGCAATTTTAAACTCCAATATTTCCCTTCAAACTCCGAAATTTGCTTTAACATGTATGTCTAATAAATTCTTTTGAATTGGTTGCAAAATATTTACATATTTTTTGTGAAATCGGCGTGACATCTGTCGTTAAAATTTTCAAAAATTGACCTAAATTTTCTAAAATTAACCAATATTTTCCTTTCTGATGGGTTCACTGCTTTTCAGTGTAGGGTATAACCTTGACATACTCTCATATTAGAAATTCTCATATTTGCAATAACTGACGTCAATCAATTATATGTATCTCACCATTTATTGCAAAACATTAGCTTCAACTGCATACATCTGCTGTGTATCTAAATAAGTAAATCATAAAAAACGAAAATCCATCGAAACTTGATTTGGGGAAAGTCGACTTTTCGGATATATTAAAAAGTCTAAAACGAAAATGAGTAGACTTAAAATCGACGGTTTGATTCTTTTTTAACGACGAATAATATATAAGGGACCATGGGTGCGTATAAGCAACATCGGAATGCATTTATGTGATGTAGAGTATTCGCCCCATGGGACATTAGTATCAAATAAAACCGAATATATTGAGGTCAAGCTCATGGTTACTAGCAGGGCTGTGGAGCCATTTTTGCTCGACTCCGACTCCGACTCCAGCATTTCTTATTAGCCTCGACTCCGACTCCGGAGTCGACTCCAGGTGGTGTACCTAAATCTCATTTTAACAGTATTCCAATTGTAATTTTAAGGTGTAGTGTTCCAAAAATAGACCGATATAAGTATTCTATTTTGACATAAGTACTCTAATTTTAATTTTTGATACGACTCGACGACAAATCTCAGCATTTTATGTATGTAAAGAACTCTACATTTTAATTTCAGGCCAATAAATTAAAATACGACACAAGACTATATAGAGGCCACATAAAAATGTCGGTAGATAACAACAATCTCCAGAATATGAATTTGTAGAAACACAAATTTTAAAAAAATAATTAGGCTTCCAGAAGTTTAAGAAGTAAAAATTGGTCTATATAGGCATTTTATAAAAAAAAAAATAAATCTATATAAAAAAGAAAAATACACAAAAATCAAAATGTCGGGCTAATCAGATAGAAAGTTTATATGTTAAAAAATGTAATGTGTCGGATGTATAAAACAAACATAAACTGCCATAAATTGAGACGGGCGGAATTTTAAATAACCACTACCATACAACCGATGACAGGCATAGCTGGACAGTTACGAATATTGTTTCTATAGAAGTAAAATGGCGAAACATCGATTTATAAATGGAAAATGGAATGAAATTCCTGCATTTATTTATGGATCTCAAATAATTCAAAATTTCTGATAAATCTTATGAAAATTAGCTACCCGTTTAAATTTTACTTCTGGACTTCAGACTGTCCATACAGGTTTTTTTTAATATCCTTCCCAACTACTGTGGCACAGGGTTTAATAAATTTGTGCATTTGTATGTAACGCCTAAAAGGAGCCGTCATAGACCAATCCGATCGTCTTAGAATTAAATTCTGAGTCGATCTAGCAATGTCCGTCTGTATGTTATGTCCATCTGTTGATGTACATACTTTTATGTGCAAAGTGCAGTCCGCAGTTTTAGTCGGATCGTTTTCAAAATTGGTAAGGGGTCTTGTTTTGCCTCAAAGGCGATCGGTTCATATTTATATATAGCTGGCATATATTTATAATCGATCTCGTCATAAATGACGTATTTATCAACCGATATTCTTCAAATTTCGTATATTCAAATGTTTTGTTAGTCTCGTAAATTTTGCAGAATATCAAATCGGTTCATGTTTAGGTATAGCACCCCTAGCTAAAATTTAATAGACTGAAGTTATAGGTTCAATTAATGATTTATTTTATAAATATCAATAAAAACTCAGACTTCAACATAACTAGACAATTAATTTATAATAAAGCAACTAAACATATTTCCACGCTTTCTTAGCAAAACAAATTTGGGAGTTGTTTTAAAGGCATAACTTTAAAAGCACTTCCAAAAATGTCCTCACAAAAAAGTTAAATTCTTTAACTACAAAAGAAGTTGTTTTAATGCATTTTTAGTTTTAACGGATAATTTTTTTTTTCAAATAGGTTAAAAAAGAGTAAGATTTAATGAAATGGTACAAATTTGGTCGCCACAAATTCAGAAAGCGTTAGAATGCATTAAAAACATGAAAATTATAAAAATTATTTATTTGGGAAAATATCAAAAAATTGTTTTATTTACATCCAAAACACTGAATTCGGATCACATCTTAAGAAGTGATGAAAATTCAGTGCAACGGCTGTTGAAATGGCGGACATCCGTCTTACGTCATGCCCATGTTAAACTCATCGCTTCTGCGCCAATTTTGCACCACTTCCGGAACCAAAAGGAACATTTTCTCTACTTTGTTGGTGACGAACGTATAGTTTTAATATCAATTACTATTTTTTAATTAAATCGACCAAAAATCAGACTAAACAAAATAATAAAGGAGCTTTAGTTATTAAACCAAACAAAAATTTAGGAACTTATGGCATAAGATAAAGCACAGTTTTATTTCGTAAATATCAGTCTTCAAACATTAACTTATAATAAATAAACTAACTTACAATTTAGAAGACAATATTAAAAAATAAAACTATATATTGCCATCGGCAACTACTACCACAATCCAAGCAATTCGATTGTGCATGCACTGAATAAATAGTGAAGCCACCAGGAAAGAAAATTTATAAAATTTTGCTGGGGGTCCAAGCCCACTCCCCAGAGGAAGGCACTAACATTCTTTCTTTGCATGCCAAATTGGGTCAAAATCGGTTCAGATTTAGATATAACTCCCATATACATATATCTTTCACCCGATTTAGATTCATATGACCACGGAGGTCAATGTTTGCCGAATTTAGTCAAATTTGGTTAAGATTTAGACAAATCCTCATATATATGTTCTTCCGATTTGGGCAAATATGGCCGAAATACCCATTTTTCCCTTGTAAAATCATCACTGCTAAGTCGAAAACTCGCAAAAATGATTCAAATTTACCTGCACTCTAATTCGTAAGTATCGGCCGATAAATCATAAATATAGATTTGAGAAATTTTATACAATGGCTTTAGATTTAAATATTTCCAATATGTTTTACTAACATTGTGCTTCGCCCCGAACATTAACCGATTTAAATTTTGAGTCTAGAGATTTTGTAAAAGAACAAAACTTTTGTCGAAATTTGTTCATTTTTAAATATACAACGATCTTCCTCATTGGCTAAACACATAATAACTAAATTACAATGTGCATAAAAGAACGAAAATGTTAAAAACTCCATTAATTAATATACAACATAAAAAGCATCAGCAACCCCTTTATTTTTAAAAAACGAATACTTCAATTATATCGGAATTAATTTACATTTATCTTGTCCTTAATCATTTTTTTTACATATTATCACGTCTTTGCATTTACATCTTAAACTTTCTTCGATATTATTAAAAATACTAATAACATATTACTTTTAAAATATCCTTAATTATATAAATTATTACTATTAAAAAAATTCCTCAAATTTTTATAAAAATTCCCATTATGTTAATTATTGCAACCCTGTTTAAGATGGATATTATTTCAACTATTGAAATCGGCACTATAATTATAATTATAACACATTATAAATATACAAATAAATAAAATAAATTATAAAATGAAAGTCTTCTGTTTTTTCGAGCTTGAGATCCGTATATATTTATGTATTATTTTCTTTCAATATTTCGCAATTTCTTTGAATTGCTTCTTCAGGAAATATGTATCTATAATAAGTATATTATAATAAATTAAATTAATAGTATAAACTATTGATAACAAACTTTTTTTATATATTAAATACATTAACAACATAAATAATTAACATCTCAACATAACACATTGTACTAGGCTAACATAAAAAGTAGGTGGATACAACATTCATTTCACTTACATCGTCTACAATAACTAAACACTTATTCTTATTGGAGTCAGCGAAACATCACTGCTCTCGTCAGGTTTCATTATTGCACTGAATGTTGCTCTGCAAATTGCTCGTCGTATATTCTAGTTTTGTTTCTGCATACCATTTGTCTGTATATGTGAGCGATGTTGTCCGTGTCTGTTTTGTAATTTATTCTCCTCGTCGTTGGTACGTTGTTTATGTGTAACATTTCTAAGGTGTATCTCTTGTTTATGTTGCTCTCTCGTTGTAACACACGAACTCTGTCAAAGTTTGGATGGTGGTTAGTTGCTGCACAGTGGGTCGCTAACGCAGTTTTTTGTATTTTGTTGTTATTACGTGTTTTGATGTCAGATTTGTGTCCGGATAACCTTGTTTTTAATTTGTTTTTGGTGGTCCCTATGTTTTTTGGCAATTTTCTTCTGAGTTTCCATCACACGGAATCTCATAAATTACATTTGGTGTTTCGGATGAGGGGATACGGTCTTTTGTATTACTAAACAATTTTTTCACCGTATTGTTGGATTTATGTGCCAAGCTGTATTTATTTTTATCAAAAATATCGGATTTTGATATCCTTTCTGAGATAGTTGGTACATATGTCAAGGATCTAAATGTTTTTTTGTCGTTTTCATCGTCCCTCTTTTTTGATGATGGTTTATACTCGGCTATTAAACTTTTTATAAGATTTGAGGGAAAATTATTATTTTCCAAGATATCTTGAAGTTTTTTCTTGTTTTTTTGTTGAAATTGATGGTCACTAATGGATAATACTCTATGGATCAAATTTTTAGCTGTATTTATTATTATACGTTTCGGATGGTTTGAGAAGTAGTTCATAATTCGTCCAGAAGCTGTGTTTTTTTGGTACCAGTCCATTTTAAGTTTTCCTTCGTCCTTGGTTATTAGTAAATCTAAATATGGTAACTTTTGGTTTTGTTCAAGTTCCATAGTGAAGCGGATGTTATTGTGGAAACTGTTGAGTGCTGCCAGCGTTTTTTCTATTTCCGTTTCCCTGATAATTGCAAAGAGGTCATCTACATACTTCGTTATGAACTTTGGTCTTTTTTCCAGTTATTGCATACAGCTGTCCAGTAGTCTCTCCATTAATATATCCGCGATAATTGGTGAAGCTGGTGATCCCATTGGCAAACCTTTTTTCTGTTTATATATCTTGTCGTCAAATTTAAAGTACCTGTTGTCTATTATACAAAATTTTAATATCTTTATGAATAAGGGCTTTGTCATGTTTGTGTGTGTTTCTATTTCGTCCCATCGTTCTTCTATAATCCTGAGGGCTACGTCCACGGGTACGCTTGGGAATAGTGACACCACGTCAAAAGATATAAGTTTTTCATCCGGATTTATAGTTAAGTCTTTGATTTTATTTCTAAATTGTGTCGAGTCACTTATATTGTATTTAGATCCTGTGGTAAGTTTTCTTAATATATTTACCAGAAATTTACTCATTTCTGCTGAGGGGGCATTGATTGATGAGCATATAGGTCTTAATGGGAAATTTTCTTTATGTATTTTTGGTACACCGTAAATTCTAGGGGCCATTGCAACTTCCGTCTTCATTCTTCGTTTTTCAGCTTCAGAAATGATGTTGTTTTTGAATAGTTCGTCAACTATTTCGTTATTTTTCTTTTGTAAAACTTGTGTTGGGTCCTTATTTAATCTTTGGTAGGACATCATATCCCCTACTATGTTCAGCATTCTGTCCTTGTAATCCTTTTTCTCCATAGCTACACTTACGTTGCCTTTATCTGCGTTTAGGATTAAAATGTTCTTATGAGCCTTCAAGAATTTTTTTGTTCGTTCCACAGTGTTTGAAATAAATCTTTCTCTTCCGTTCAGGTTCATTTTGTTGAGATGATTTTCTAATGATGTCGCAAATTTTGTCCTGGCTCTTTCTTGTTGTTCCTTGTTGGTGTGAGTTTGTATCAAACTTTCCCCATCGGCTATGTATTTAAAGAGCGGGAAATCCCCTTTTTCTGTTGGTAGACCGAATTTTGGTCCAAGGGAGAGAATCCATTTTATGTCATCAGGGAAAACTGTATTTGTTTTGTTAACGAACCATTTTTCGTTTGTTTTTATGTTGAGATCAGTTTTTTGTTTTTCACTCAGTTTCTTGAATTTCGCCTTATGTATTTCTTTCGATTTTTCTTTTAGTTTTTGTATTTTTTCCCCCTCTTTTGTCCATAGTTCGTTTCTTTCCGAAACACCAAATGTAATTTATGAGATTCCGTGTGATGGAAACTCAGAAGAAAATTGCCAAAAAATATACATAGGGACCACCAAAAACAAATTAAAAACAAGGTTATCCGGACACAAATCTGACATCAAAACACGTAATAACAACAAAATACAAAAAACTGCGTTAGCGACCCACTGTGCAGCAACTAACCACCATCCAAACTTTGACAGAGTTCGTGTGTTACAACGAGAGAGCAACATAAACAAGAGATACACCTTAGAAATGTTACACATAAACAACGTACCAACCACGAGGAGAATAAATTACAAAACAGACACGGACAACATCGCTCACATATACAGACAAATGGTATGCAGAAACAAAACTAGAATATACGACGAGCAATTTGCAGAGCAACATTCAGTGCAATAATGAAACCTGACGAGAGCAGTGATGTTTCGCTGACTCCAATAAGAATAAGTGTTTAGTTATTGTAGACGATGTAAGTGAAATGAATGTTGTATCCACCTACTTTTTATGTTAGCCTAGTACAATGTGTTATGTTGAGATGTTAATTATTTATGTTGTTAATGTATTTAATATATAAAAAAAAGTTTGTTATCAATAGTTTATACTATTAATTTAATTTATTATAATATACTTATTATAGATACATATTTCCTGAAGAAGCAATTCAAAGAAATTGCGAAATATTGAAAGAAAATAATACATAAATATATACGGATCTCAAGCTCGAAAAAACAGAAGACTTTCATTTGAAAATAAAGATCGAAAAACAACAAAAACATTAAATTATAAAATTTTAAAGAGCTCCCAACATGTTTAAAGGATTTAAGATGGTATCAAAAATGTTGAGAAGAAACATGATTGTCACAATCATATTCGAAGAGCAAAATAACATGATAGGAGCTATTTTTGCGGCGACCATGTAACATTTTCACCTGCAACCATGTTAGTTCTAAACATATCTATACGTAACCTATAAAAATACTTTTTTCCCTGCAAAAAAGTAAAATAAAAGAATGGTCTGGTAGATGATTTTCCCGACCATGTAATGGTCTCAAATTCTATAATTTAAATGATAGAACGTGTTTGGGGCATTTGAGAAACATTTAAATGCTTATTGCCAGAAAATTCGGCTAGGTTAGGTTAGGTTATGTGGCAGCCCGATGTATCAAGCTCACTTATACTATTCAGTCCATTGTGATACCACAGTGGTGAACTTCTCTCTTATCACTGAGTGCTGCCCGATTCAATGTTAAGCTCAATGACAAGGGACCTCCTTTTTATAGCCGAGTCCGAACGGCGTTCCACATTCCAGTGAAACCACTTAGAGAAGCTTTGAAACCCTCAGAAATGTCACCAGCATTACTGAGGTGGGATAATCCACCGCTGAAAAACTTTTTGGTGTTCGGTCGTAGCAGGAATCGAATCCACGACCTTGTGTATGCAAGGCGGGCATGCTAACCATTGCACCACGGTGGCTCCCTATTCGGCTAGAAAATTTTTTCACACAGACAAAGTACATGGTTTTTTGCGACAATTACATGCTCAAGATAAGTATTGAATGGATGCGACAATCATGTCCAAACTTGTTTTTTTTCTTTGCGTGTATAATAGAGTCGGCGCCTTCCGACTTCAGATTTTACTTACTTTTTTACTAACACACTCAAAAAAGTGAACTCTCTATTTCACTAAAGCCAATTTAACCATATTTTAGTTCATGAAATTATTATATTTGGAGAAAGTTTCATTTACTCTAATAATTTTTTGCGCACTTTAGTTAAATGAAAAAATTATACACAAATTTACTAAATTCGTATTTCTCAAAATATAGTTCATTATTTCTCCAAATTTGTAAATTTTACTGCAAAAGCGTCCATCATGAACTTCGTATGTCACTAAGGACATTCCTGCATTCTTGAACTCAATTTTTTTCCTTCAAACTACAAAGTTTTCTTTAAAAAATTAAAAAAATGATTAATGTCTAATAATTTTTCTTGAATTTGTCGAAAAATATATACTTATTTTTGTGATATCGGCGTGATGCCAGTGCTTGTAATACTGTTTAGTTAAAAATTTTTTTAAATATTCAAAATTTTATAAAATAAATCAAAAGTTTTCTTCCTGGTATTTTCACCGTTTTTTCAGTGCATTGTCCAAATCGGTTCATATTTAAATATTTGTATATGGGAATATAAACTTTTATATAGCTCGCAAAAAGCAAATGATTTATAAAATTTTGGTATACATAGTGGTGAGGGGTATAATATAGTCGGTCCCGCCGACCCTAGACATTACTGACATGTTTCTTTTTTTTGGAAATATTTCTATGCCCCTTAGAAATCACCCCTTACATTTCTTGGAAACCTCTTTTTTAATGGGTTACGATTTTAAATCTTTCTCATTGGCTAAACATATAATAACTAAATTACAATGTGCATAAAAGAACGAAAATGTTAAAAACACTATTAGTTAAATTTTTCATATAACTTAGTATACTGATTTAAGGTCTTCTTCATGGGCTGAGTATAAAAAATTCAAATTAAAATTTGAGTTATACTCAACGAAAACCCCTTTAGCATCATTGTATGCTGCATATGGATATATTTATGAATATGGTCATTCCGAATGTACTTACTTTAGATGATGGTTGCACAAAACATTTTGTGCTCATTTTAAACATCCGACTGTGAAAAAAGGCAAGTTATAAAATAACTGACCCCAGAGGTTTAACACTCGAGTTCATTCAGAACGTTTTACCATTATCTTAACCACTTGGGTTCCACTCTGGGGGCAACTAACAGAGAGTGAGCAACTTTATTGATGTTGTCGAACCCAAAGGTTTTGGATATCAGACCAGCATCATTCTACTGAGTGTCTATTTGAATGTTAAATATAATGGACTCGAATGAATAGACTCACTGATGATGATGGTGATGTTGATGATAAAGTCCAAAGAGCAAAACCATCATCAAATGCTATGGAAACAAAATAAGAGAAATAAATAAAAACATAATGTGTATGAATATGTCTGAGGGTAGGAGTGTGATTATATATCCTACATAAATTCCTATGCACAAAAGGGATGCTTAGACTGCATTGTGCCATACATAAAAAAAATAATTCCCCAATGTTTTGGGCAAACTCAGAAGGCAAAATCTTAAGCTAATGCCTCTTAATCTATTAGATATACTTTTTGACTCATTATTTTCCACATTAGAATGTATTCATAGAATATCTAAGTCTTGAAATAATTGCTAAAGTTTCATTTACACTGGTGGCTCGACAAGCATTTTACCTACCAAAAAAGAATAATTGTGACAAATCACTAATAGAAAAAACTACGTTTCACAGTCGTGAACGAACGGCGACAAAATGAAACGAAAACGTTCACAAAAAATTTAAAACGGAATGTTCACAATTTCATCCACGGGCGTTCACGATTTCATGAACGGCATTCGTTTTTCTTTGGCCATGAAAGGTCTTAAAATAATCGTTAGTCGTTAATATGGCAACCTCGGTGGTGCAATATGCTAAGGCGTACACGTATTGTGCAGAAAACACAGGTTCGAGTCATGATAGCGGAAATCTTTTTTTTTTTTATACCCTGCGCCACACTGTGGAACAGGGTATTATAAGTTAGTGCATATGTTTGCAACACCCAGAAGGAGACGAGAAAGATACATAGTGTCTTTGACAAAAATGCTTAGGGTGGGCTCCTGAGTCGATATAGCCATGTCCGTCTGTCAGTCTGTCCGTGAACACATTTTTGTAACCAAGGGATTAGGTAGTAATTTAAGCCCAATCGACTTCGAATTTGGCACAAGTAGTGTTTTGGGTCAAAATAGAACCCTATTGATTTTGGAAGAAATCGGTTCAGATTTAGATATAGCTCCCATATATATCTTTCGCCCGATATGCACTTATACGGCCCTAGAAGCCTGAGTATTACCCCAATTTGGTTGAAATTTTGCACTAGGAGTTCAATTAGTAGTGTAGTCTAGCGTGCCAAATTTTATTGAAATCGGTTCAGATTTAGATATAGCTCCCATATATATCGTTCGCCCGATTTACACTCATATGACCACAGAGGCCAAATTTTTGCTCCGATTTAGTTGAAATTTTGCACAGGGAGTAGAATTAGCATTGTAGCTATGCGTGTCACATTTGGTTGAAATCGGTTCAGATTTAGATATCGCTCCCATATATAGCTTTCGCCCGATTTACACTCATATGACCACAGAGGCCAATTTTTTGCTCCGATTTAGTTGAAATTTTGCACAGGGTGTAGAATTAGCATTGTAGCTATGCGTGCCAAATTTGGTTGAAATCAGTTCAGATTTAGATATAGCTCCCATATATAGCTTTCGCCCGATTTACACTCATATGACCACAGAGGCCAATTTTTTGCTCCGATTTAGTTGAAATTTTGCACAGGGTGTAGAATTAGCATTGTAGCTATGCGTGCCAAATTTGGTTGAAATCAGTTCAGACTTAGATATAGCTCCCATGTATAGCTTTCCCCCGATTTACACTCATATGACAACAGAGGCCAATTTTTTGCTCCGATTTAGTTGAAATTTTGTACAGGGAGTAGAATTAGCATTATAGCTATGCGTGCCAAATTTGGTTGAAATCGGTTCAGATTTAGATATAGCTCCCATATATATGTTTTTCTGATTTCGACAAAAATGCTCAAAATACATTTTCCTTGTAAAATCGCCACTGCTTAGTCGAAAGGTTGTAAAAATGACTCTAATTTTCCTAAATTTCTAATACATATATATCGAGCGATAAATCATAAATAAACTTTTGCGAAGTTTCCTTAAAATTGCTTAAGATTTAAATGTTTCCCATATTTTTTTTTACTAACATTGTGTTCCACCCTAATGCATTAGCCGACTTAAATTTTGAGTCTATAGATTTTGTAAAAGTCTATCAAATTCTGTCCAAATCGAGTGATATTTAAATGTATGTATTTGGGACAAACATTTATATATAGCCCCCAACACATTTGACGGATGTGATATGGTATCGAAAATTTAGATCTACAAAGTGGTGCAGGGTATAATATAGTCGGCCCCGCCCGACTTTAGACTTTCCTTACTTGTTTTGTTTATAAATTCGTTACCATAACGTTTTCAAATCATGAGCGCTGGTTGGTGATTTGACAACGCATGGTGTCATTTTATCGTTGTCGGAGAACAGGCGGTCTCCTTTTGATACCACCTACCTACCTGTTGATACATTTTCATGAACGAATCGTTTTGAAATGAGCACGCCGTGCATGATTTTTTCTATGAGTGATGGGGATCTATTCTTCATCATAGTATAATATTGACCCGATATACGCAGAAAGTATATTTTTCGATTTCAATCACTCAATAGTATGCAATTTCATTCTATTTGATTATTATTATTTTTTTTTTATTTTAGCTTAACACCATACGTTGTCTAACCTACAAGCGTATCTTAACCAACAGAGGAAAACAATGTTTGTCAAATTTATTTGGGCAAAGTCTGCAAGATGATGTATGAAGGTTGGATGAATGAATTTAAACTGATAATTGGTTGATAGTTTCACCGCAAATAGGGGATACTGTTGAGGAATGTGGCAACTCCGAAGCGGCCGTCCATCCAACCATATTGTAGCCTATAGGACTTTGCCCAAATAAATTTGTCAAAGGTAGTACTTTTCCTCAGTGGGTACACTTAGTTAATTGGTACTCTTAGTCAACGCATGGCTTTCAAAACAATAATAATGATTGACGAAGAAACCAACAATAAAAAGCACAAAACAGATTATAAATTTTTTTATGCTCAATCTACTATTTTTTTTATACCCTAAACCACATAGAGGTTCACCTCCTGAGTCGATCTAGCGCTTGGTGTCCGTCCGTCCGTCTGTCCATGTATTTGCTGTTCACAGGATTCCGGTCGCAATTATTAACCGATTTTGATGAAATTTGGTACAGGGAGTTTTTTGGGCACAAGGACGAACGCTATTGAATTTGGAAGAAATCGGATCAAATTTAGATATAGCTCCCATATATATGTATCGCCCGATTTCGACAAATGGGGTAACGTTGCGCTTTTTTTTCAAACGGATGGTCACCAAATTTGGCAGAAGGTAATCTTTTTCACCACCCTTCAAGTCTGCAAAATTTCATCCAAATCGGTTCAGATTTAGATATAGCTCTCATATATATATATATCGCCCGATTCTTCTAAATTTGGCCATAAAACCCTTATTTATCAACCAATCTTATTCAAAGTTGGCTAAATGTAATCTTCTATAGCACTAACTATATGTGCAAAAAATCATCGAAATCGGTTCAGATTTAGCTATAGCTCCCATATATATGTACCGCCCGATTTTTCTAAATTTGGCCATAAACCCCTTATTTATCAACCGATCTTACTCAAAGTTGGCTAGATCCAGTCCCCTATAGTACTAACGATATGTGAAAAAAATCATCGAAATCGGTTCAGATTTAGTTATAGCTCCCATATATATGTATCGCCCGATTTTGCCAAATTTGGCCATAATAACCTTATTTTTGACCATAGAGGCCTCATTTATAACCTAATCGTACTCAAATTGTGCACAAGGTAACCGTCTGTGGTATTAATCAAACCCGAAAAATGTTGTGCAAATTGGTTCAGATTTAGATATAGCTTACATATATATGCATCGCTCTATTTTCCCAAATTTGGCCATAGTACTGTTATTTATTAACCAATGTTACTCAAATTTCAAATTTTGATGTACTGGCCGATCATATTTATACGTACTTGTAGCTCTTACATAACAATAATGCTCGATTTTCACAAATTTGGATTATTACCCACACTAATTGAACGATTTTGTTTTTTTTATACCCTAAACCACATAGTGGTCAGGGTATAATAAGTTTGATCGGCCAAAAAATGTGCCTACCAGAAATATTGATTTTGGACCCCATAAAATATATACCGATCGACTCAGAATCACCTCCTGAGTCGATCTAGCCCTTGGTGTCCGTCCGTCCGTCCGTCTGTCCATGTATTTGTTGTTCACAGGATTCCGGTCGCAATTATTAACCGATTTTGATGAAATTTGGTACAGGGTGTTTTCTGGGCACAAGGACGAACGCCATTGAATTTGGAAGAAATCGGATCAAATTTAGATATAGCTCCCATATATATGTATCGCCCGATTTTCACAAATGGAGTCACGATGCGCATTTTACCGATCGTCATCAAATTTTGCACATAGTAAACTTTTTCATCACCCTTTAAGTCTGCAAAATTTCATCGAAATCGGTTCAGATTGTACTCAAGGTTAGCTAAATGTAATCCTCTATAGCTCTAACTGTATGTGCGGAATTTCATTGAAATGGTTCAGATTTAAATATAGCTCCCATATATATGTATCGGTCGATTTTGCCAAATTTGGCCGTAAAACCCTTATTTATCAACCGATCGTAACCAAGGATGGCTAAATGTAGCACAATTTTATGTGCAAAATTTCATCGAAATCGGTTAAAATTTAGATATAGCTCCCATATATATGTATCGCCCGATTTTGAAAAATGTTCCCCTAATAACCTTATTTTTGACCATAGGGACCTCATTTATTAACTGATCGTACTCAAATTTTACACAAAGTTACCTTCTGTGGGATCAATCATACCTGCAAAATATTATACAAATTGGTTGAGATTTAGATATAGGTCCCATATATATGCATCGCTCGATTTTGTCATATTTGGCCACAATACTCTTATTTATTAATCTATGTTATTCAAATTTTAAATTTTGATGTACTAGCTGATCGTATTTAGACTTACATGTAGCCCTTACATAAATCTATTGCCCTATTTGCAGAAATTTGGATTTATTACCCACAACTAATTGACCGATTTCCGTTGTTTTAATAATGGACTCAATATTACTGGCATACTAACTCTTTTGGTGCAAAATAAACTATAGCCCCTAATATTAGACATTTCTCAGATTGTGACAGGACACCCATAAACATGTACCCCCCTTTATGTTCACCAAAACCTATACCAATGATACTCCAAAACCTATACCAATGATACCCCACAAATGCTTATGTTTAACATACTATTTCAGTAGGGGTGGTTTAGGGTATGATATAGTCGGCCCCGCCCGACTTTCTACTTTACTCACTTGTTTAATAATGGGCTCAATATTAGTGGCATACTAACTCCGTAGGTGCAATATCAAAACAGCCAGTGTTGCTAGAAGTAGAGGAAATTTCCCATATGTAGGGTTTTTCTAATACTTAGCGTCTTGTAGGGACGTAGGGCCACAATGTAGGGACATTTTCACTCAACACAATTTGTAATAATTTTTACATTTTGGTGGCTCCAGATGAGGAAATTAGAAGCCGGCAAGGCTTGATCTTTAACAATGTGTGGTAACAACAGTTACCACTCGTGCCAAAAAAAAATCTAACAAAATTTGAAGATTACCACAAATCTACCAAACAAATATTTCTATAGAAATTTTTGTCAAAACTTTATTCCTGTAGAAAATTTTCTCAATATTTTATTTCTATAGAAAATTTTCTCAAAATTGTATTTCTATAGAATTTTTTTTTCAAAATATTATTTCTATAAAAAATTTTCTCAAAATTTTATTTTTATGGAACTTTTCTCTAAATTTTATTTCTATAGAATTTATTATCAAAATTTTATTTTTATAGAGATTTAACAAAAAAGATTACTATATTGGGTAGAATTCTACCAACTGTGGCAACGGTGGTGGTAATACAAATTTATATTCTAAGTTATATACGTTGAATATTCATGTTTTAAGATAATAAAGTACTTAGAACCATTTTTGTTTTGTAAAAATGTTTAAATTTAACGAAAAATATTGTAGGGAAAATTGTATGGGAAAGTAGGGAACTTTTTTTGTCCTTGTAGGGTAAACCGAATATTTTCCCTGGCAACATTGAGTATGAGCTATAGTCAGATTGAGACAATGTTTATGATTACTAATTCAGTAAGGGTAGTTTAGGGTATGATATAGTCGGCCCCGCCCGACTTTCTACTTTACTTACTTGTTTTTTTTTTTTTTCAAAAAATTAATTTGAAAATATACAGAATTTTATACACTACATCGTAGCAAGGAGTGGAGAACTATTTTTTTTATTCTCTATACACGCGGAGAAGCATAATTGTCACGATCATATTCGAAGAGCAAAATAATATGATATCAGCTGTTTTGGTGGCGACTATGTAATATTTTCACCTGCAACCATGATAACTCAGTGAACATAGATTTATGAAAAATATATTTGTGCTCATCTAAAATGTTATTATATTGATAAAAAGAATTTTGTATAATCAAAAGGCCATGGCTACTATCTAAAATGTTATAGTATTAGGACCATAAAGAGGTGTGTCGAAAATGGTCCGAAAATGGTAGTATTAGGACCATAAAGAGATGTGTCGAAAATGGTCCGTAACGGTCCATGTTTTGGTATAGACCCCTTATAGGCTGATCGCCCGATTTTAGATTTTTTAGTTTTACCCAATTTGTCTGAAATTGGAATTCTAGAGATATTTGAGGAACATTAAAAGGTGTGTCGAAATTTTTGTGTATTGGTCCATGTTTTGGTATAGCCCCCATTTAGACCTACCTCCCGGATTTATTTCTTGGGCTGCTAGAATCTGTAGTTTTTATCCACTTTGTCTGAAAATGTAAATATACTGGTATTTTAGACCCTCAAAAATTTGTATCGCATTTATTTCTACCGGTCCATTATGTATGTTAAGACATTGACCGATCGACCGATTTCACTTCTTGAGGGTATAGCAGGAGCACTGATCATAAAAATTGCTTGAAACTAAAAGTAAAATTTCCAGATTTTATCATTTAAATAATGGCGGTACACGCCATTATTTAAATGATAAAATGATTATGATTTCTCTAAAATTCAAAAAAAATTGGTTCCTATAAATCGAGAATCTGATCTAGTCTTCATAGGTATCTTTAATTTTATCTTGGTTGCATAGATTTGCTTGGGAGAATATCTGTCATCAAACCCTCTTAAATCCTACATATATTATGAAGATACCTGCACCGACGAAGAGTTTTCAAAGGAAACTATTATATTTGATTCATGGTGGTGGGTATTTACGATTCGGCCCGGCCGAACTTACTACTGTATATACTTGTTTTGTTTCAGATAGGTTAAAAACATCAATAAAATGGTACAAATTAATGATTGTTTTTTAAATGCTAAACTCATTCTAGAAAAATTGCGAACTTTTGAAAATATTTGAATTTAAAGTTTTCAGACAAGCGCAAGAACGCATTAAAAATTATAAAACATTATAAAAATTAATTTTTTGGAAAAATATGGCAAATTTTTTTTTAATCACATCCAAAACACTGAATTCGCATCACGCCTCAAGAAGTGATGCAAATTCACTGCAATCACTGTTGAAATAGTGGACATCCTATGACAAGCCCATGTTAAATTCAAGGAAAACATTTTGACTACTTTTTTGGCGACGCTTGTTTTGCTGGGTAGCTTCTAATTTCACACATTTCTTAAATATGGAAATGCGGTTTATCTCCCAAAACCTATATCAACACTCAAAAAAATTTGAACTCTCTATTTCACTAAAGCCAATTTAACTTTATTTTAGTTCATGGAATTATTATGTTTGCAGAAAGTTTCCTTTACTCTAATAATTTGTTGCGTACGTTAGTTAACTTAACTAAAAAACTGGAAAAAATATACACAAATTAAGCATAAAGATTTACTAAATTCTTATTTCCCACAAAATAGTTCATTATTTCTTTTAATTTGTAAATTTTACTACAAATACGTGTATCATGAACTTCGTATGTCACTAAAGACATTCTTGCAAGTAAGAAAAGTCTAAAGTCGGGCGGGGCCGACTATATTTTTGAAGTCACAGTGTTCGTCAGTGCAACCTTGGCACATACCCCCCGTGGTGCTACGGTAGCCATGCCGTTGTGCGTTACAGCAAAAAATCCTGGAAGATTTATCTTTATTGGTTGATTATCTATGCACTATGCTAAATATATGTATCATTTACAATTTCAATTGGGACAAATATAAACTTGTAGATTCATTTGTGAGAATACAAAAGTTATTTACTTTTTCTTTTGTCTGGACTCTTATGAAAATGTAAAGATTTCTGCATATTGAATTTTTTGTGTTGAGTTGGCATTTTATTGTTTCCTTTAGATGTGAACTCTTCACTTGTTGTTCTGCAATACATAAAATATGAATTTTAATAAAAAAAACGGAGAAGTCATGTCCAAATGGAGCATAGCATCTCTGGATATTTCCTACTTTTTCAGTTTCCTGTTCTTTTTCAGCAACAAAGTGCTACTGCTCAGAGTGGCAATGATTGTGAATGATATATCCTTTTTAGTCATTTCCATGACACTTATTTGTGCAACAGTAAAAATTGAGTATTTGCAAGAGAAGAGCGCAACACAACAACATAGCTATCTTGATACAACCATTGTAAATAAGTCGGATAAAATGTGCAATATTCTTGTTACTTTTAGCCATTCGTATTCCATTGGAGGGTGCTCGTCATTCAAGTGATGTGTAATTAATAACAGCTAAGGTAGTTCTTAGGTTTACTGTTGTTCGACTGCCCAGTAAAAATGTAATAAAAACGTTCTTTTTGGATCCGGAAGTGGTACAAAATTGACAAATTTACATGAGCTTGACATAGGGATGAATTCATTTTTGTTAAGCATCCGTGCACTTTTTAAGCATCTTTCGCATTAGTTATTCAGATGTGATTCTATTTCAATATATGGGTCTTCATTAAAAAAATTAAGCATACACTTAAAAACATAATGTTGTCCTATCTTTTTCGACTTTGAAGAATGTTTAGATTTCTAAACATGCACTATCTGCGATATATTTTTAGGATAGACAAGGGTTATGGCAGACAATTAAAATAAAAATGAAAACGCATTACATACACCCTCAAAAAAAAATCGTTTCTGTAACATATACCCCAAAAGATATTTTGCTTCAATCATATATATTTTCAGGATTGGTCCAAACAAAATATTGTTTGTATTGTTCAAACATATTATGTTTCACCTTAGGGCATACACTGGTAGAAAAAAATTTTAATGAAATTTTCTTTGTGTGTATATATTTTTAAGGCGCCAATTGGTTAATTCCATTATTTTATTGCAGCATAAAGGGTGATACGGTCAAAAGTTGGTCAAGGGAAAACGCGTGTAAATCGGTGAAATCGTTTATTTAAAAAATCAAATTAAATTTCTTTTTCAAGTTCAATTAGTATAAAATTCAGGAAAAATATTCAGTTAGGCTTTCGCTTTTCCAAATCCGAATTGCCGGCCCTCACGCTTGACACCTGCCATCAGATTTTGTACAGCCACCTTGTCCACCTTCTTCGCCGCAGAAAGCCAGTTTGCCTTGAACTGCTGCTCGTCCTTAGTAGTTTTTTTGGTCTTCTTTAGATTCCGCTTGACAATAGCCCAGTATTTCTCAATTGGGCGGAACTCTGGCGTGTTGGGACGGTTCTTGTCCTTTGGAACCATCTGCACGTTGTTGGCGGCGTACCACTCCATGGCCTTTTTACCGTAATGGCAAGATGCCAAATCCGGCCAAAACAGTACGGAACAACCGTGTTTCTTCAGGAAAGGCAAAACTCTTTCACGTAAATTTCTTGGTTGACAGTCCCGGAAGCTATGAAAATGCTGCTTTTCAAGCCACAGGTACAGATGGCTTGCCAAACCAGATATTTCTTTGCGAACTTTGACAGTTTTATGTGCTTGAAAATATCTCCTACCTTTCCCCTTCCTTTTGCCGTATAAAACTCCTGTCCCGGAAGCTGCTTGTAGTCGGCTTTGACGTAGGTTTCGTCGTCCATTACCACGCAGTCAAACTTCGTCAGCATCGTCGTGTACAGCCTCCGGGATCGCGTTTTGGCCGTCGTACTTTGTTTATCATCGCGATTTGGAGTCACTACCTTCTTGTAAGTCGATAGTCCGGCTCGTTTTTTGGCTCGATGCACGGTTGTGGACGATACATCCAGCTTATTTGCGGCATCTCGGAGAGAGAGGTTAGGGTTTCGCTTGAAACTACCGGCAACTCTCTTTGTCGTCCCAGAGGCTTCCGGTTTTCGATTTCCCCCGATCCAGACTTCCTGGCTGTCGACAAACGTTCCCCAAACACTTTAATTACATTTGTAACGGTTGATTTGGCAACTTTTAGCGATTTTGCCAGCTTTGCATGCGAGTAGCTTGGATTTTCGCGATGCCCGAGCAAAATTTTGATACGCTGCTCTTCTTGCTTGGACGGCATTTTGACAACTGAAGAGTGAATTCCAAAATCAAAATAGGAGCAACATTCTATACACACACACCTTCAAAATGAGGGGTGTTCAGGTTTTTTTCAATGCAAAATTGAAAGAAATACGTCATGTTTATATTGACCAAATTTTGACCGTATCACCTTTTACTCTCTAGGTCTCTCTTTCTAAACACATAAATGTTTATAGGCTATTTCTAAATTAATATATGTTTGCATCTAAGCATATTATATTTACAAACAGTTAATGTCCCAAACATAAAATGTTCTAACATATTAACATATATGTCCCAAACATGTTATGCTAGTTTATGAACATTATATGCTTGCACTTAAAAATAATGTATTAAAAAATTTCAGTTCCAAACATATAATTTTTACAACCAAACATATGAAAAACAGTCTTTTTCGTCCGTGTATGCAGCGGTGGCTGACAACGCAATAATATGCTGCACATGCGTTGCCATACAATCTTATCTGAGGGTAACAAATACAAGATATTATTGTATAAGTATTTGCTTATCTTTAATTTTTAAGAATAGTTAGATTGTAGCTAGTTTAAGATTTAGTGCATAAGGATGAATATTTTTTCAGAATAAATTAGTGACTTACAAACACTCAATCGTGTAAGGAGTATTATTAATTTCTTTACACTCCCTGTGCAAAATTTCACGTGGATGGGAGTAAAACTTTGAACTCTGTGGTAATATGGGTGTATATCGGGCGAAAGATATTTATGGGAGCTATATCTAACTCTGAATGCAAAACAAACATAAAACAGCGGAAACAAAATATTTACATACATATGTAAATAGTGGCAGATAATGTAGAAAATATTGGTGCCAAAGCTAGGGCTAATTTCCAATGTTTTATTTCTCCTTCCTGTGTTGTTTATACAGTAAAATTCTTAACAAAGGATTTTTATATACACACAAAAAAATAACTGCAAACAAATATTAACAACTTTATTTGTATGTAAAATCTGCTGATGCTCAACAAATTTATCTATTGAATATGAGACATTTGTTGTTGAAATGTGTTTGTAGATGCTTGACAGAGGAAATAATAGAAATATTCTGAATTTTCAACAAATTGTTTTGTTGCGAAATTAGTTAACTGCTATCGATATGAAAACAAAAACAAAAATACAAGACTGGTTACGAGCACATCGCTGAGAATATGTACGAAAGCTAAAAGAAGTATGCGAAGAATACCGTTAGAACAAAATGAGTATGAGCACATGCACGTGTATGATAGCAAGCAACGAGCTCATTCATCAGAGGGATTAGAGTTACCACAATTCTAATTAACTAGAATATATAGTTAATTAGACTATTCAATTTAAAATCGTCATACATTTACAAAACTGAGTATGGGATTTTCGACCCAAAAATTTTACATGTTCCCCGTCCAAAAATATAATTTTGGTCATATTCCTTCTCTGTGTGTACTTAACAAAATATCTCCAAAATTGTTCCGGCAATTTTGGTGCAATTCATAGCTTAATTCTGTCAGTTTTAATTTCAATTTAATTTTTTGTCAATACACCAATAAATTTGTTACAGGTCATTGAACAAATCACATACAAATTTTTTCGTTCAAATTCAAAAATATTTGTTGAGGATTAAACGTAACGTTCAACAACAAATATTTTGTACTGTTGGATGTTCAACAAATTACTTACAATTTATGTTATTGAGAACACAAATTATTTGTTGCCTTCTGATGGTAACGAATGCTAACAACTTTTTTGTAATAATGGTTATTAAAAGTACAAATTAATTTGTTGAAGGAAAATTAACAAATTTTGTTGTTGGTTTTCCAACAAAAGTTATTGGTTCTCAAACTTATTTTTATCTGTGTACGCTTTATGTGTGAAGAACTTCCACTTTTCTTGCTTGGTAATTGGGTCATAATGATATGGGGGCTGTTAGTAAAGCCCCATATAAACCGACCCCCATGTTTGGTTCCAGGATCACCTTGCAGCACCAAAATTCATTCGATCCGGTTTAAATATGGTACGTGATATACGTATATGGCCTCTTATCTAATGTTTTGTGTGAAGTGTTTCATTTATTGCGTTTATGTATAATGGTGAAATTAATGTTTATGTTTATTCGCTTAAAAACGCCACTTGGCAAAAAACAAAGTTGTTGTTTTATTATTGCAGGCACAATTGGGTGCCACAGCAATTTTTAAATAAAAATATCTTATTTAGGTTGAAGTGCCGGGTTTAGGCTTCCAAACTTAATTGATGGTTTATTTAAATTTTTTTGATCTTTTATACTGAAATAGCGGCATTTCCTATTCTATTTTTTTCTGACATATCCTTAAAAATAAACAACAATCCTTCTATCTAATCATATGTTATATTACTTATGGCTAAACAGCTGTTTGAAATACAAAGACATTTAAACTATTGAACAGCTGACTTAAAGCTATTGTACCGAATACACACAACACTAATTACTTTCTAAAAATTGGTTCATATCGGTCCATAATTATATATAACCCCCATATAAACCGATCCCCAGATTTGGCTTGGAGGAGCCAAATTTCTGTTAGAAATTTGGTACGTGATGTACGTACATGGCCTCTAACAATGAGGCAAAATTTGGTCCATAATTTATATCGATGTCTACATTCCAAAATACACTAACTGCCAGTTCACGAAACACAAAATCGACTCGAGACGAATCGTTCGTCTAGATTGAAACTAAAACAACTTTAGATATATTTTCTAGAAAATCCTGAATTTTGTTCTGAACTCATTATTTATGATTTACTATCGAACACCGAAACAATTGGGATTCCACAGTCCCTGGTTTTCGAGATATCAATATGTGATTTTTGGCAAATCGTTCGTCTCGAGGCGAACGAAAATTCCACGAACAGGCAGTAAGTCTAAAAAGTGAAACCTACAGGAAACAAGTTCAAAGTTTTTTTTTTTTTTTTTTTTTTTTTTTTTTTTTTTTTAAATTTCTCAAAACCTGTATAAGTTATAAATTCACTTTTTTCGGTCTTAAAATCATGTTTATTGTAGATTTATTTAGTATGTACGAATTCAAACTAGAGATAATAGAACATGGCTAAATATGACTTAGACCACTTTAGACTGAACAATGTTTTTGCTTTTTTTGGATTTGAAATTTTTTAAACTTTAGTCACAGGCTACGTACAATATTAACCATAACTTTTGAAGAAGTGTCCAATAAATTCGAACTTTTGAATGGATGCAATTCACATTAATCAGAATAAAGAACAATGAACTCCATAAAAAATGCTTAGTCGACTTAGCGTACTCTGGAATGCGAACATGGATATAAACCCCCATATAAACCAATTCCCTGATTGGGCTTGCGATCCGGTTGAAATAGGGTACGTGGTGTTAGAATATGGCCTCTAACAACCATGCACAAATTGGTTCATAACACAAGGAAACAATGGTTCCGTTGATTAAGAACTAAATATCGTTTTAAGGTTATTTGGGACGCTGAATCCAAATCTGCAATTGGTTTTTATACCCACCACCATAGAATGGTGATGGGGTATAATAAGTTTGTCATTACGTGTGTAACATATCGAAATATCGATTTCCGACTATATAAAGTACATATATTCTTGATCAGGAGAAATTCTAAGACGATATAAGCATGTCCGTCTGTCTGTTGTAATCACGCTACAGCCTTCAATAATGGCGCTATCGTCCTGAAATTTGGCACAGTTTGTGTTTTGTTTGCAGGCAAGTCAAGTTCGAAGATGGATAATATTGGTCCAAGTTTTGATATAGTCCCCATATACACCGACTTCCCGATTTGGGGTCTTGGGCTTATAACAACCGCATTATTCAGAGGGCCCTCCGGATGACTGAGAAATGGGCGAAAGGCAATGGCCTTGGGGTAAATCCTGCAAAGAAAGAACTAGTCATGTACTGCAAAGATCGCAAAACTACCACGGATAGGTCCATTTCCTTAGGGGGTATTGAAATTCCCTTTGGTGAGTGTGCAAAATACCTTGGCGTTATTTTGGACAGGAAGCTGAACATTAAGCTTATTAGTGAAGAAATGGCGAGAAAAGCAAGGGTAGCTTTGTACTCGTGCAAAAAGGCAATAGGAAAAAAGTGGGACTAAAACAAAAATTGTGCATTGGCTATACACGGCAGTGGTTAGACCTATAATGCTATATGGTGTTGTAGTCTGGTGGCCGGCACTTCACCAGCCAATAAGGTTAGACAAAGTCCAGCGTATGGCAGGCGAACTCATCATAAACATTGCTTGAAACTGAAAATAAAATTTCCAGATTTTACTCATCGTATATAATGGCGGAAAAAATCTTCAGATTTAAGATTTAAAATCAAGGAGGAGACATGATGAAATGTACACGATATGTTTATGATTTCTCTAAAGCTCAAACAAAATTGGTTCTCATAAATCCAGAATCTTATCTAGTCTTTATAGGTAGAATCTTTAATTTTTTTCTTCGGGAAGCGTACTGGTTGAACTTATTGGCTTGGGAAGATTTGTCATCAAATCCCATGAAATTCTATATATTATCAAGTAACCCGCTACGACGAAGAGTATTCAAATTTATATTATTATATTTGATTCATGGTGGTGGGTATTTAAGATTCGGCCCGGCCGAACTTACTGCTGTATATACTTGTTTTCTATCAGCTCTATTTTTCGAGATATACCGTACTGTTCAAAATTGAGGCACTTCCGCTACATATATTGGAATAACTTGAAAACGGGTCACCATATTAGGTTATGTTAAAGTGGCAGCCCGATTAAATTTCAGGCTCACTTAGACTATTCAGTCCATTGTGATACCATATTTAACTAAAAGTACCTATTACATATGGGCACTTCTAGTCTTAACCACTGAACTTCTCTATTATTTACTTTTGTTGAACCAACCAGATTGCTCCAAAAACATTAACAAACTGCTTAAGTTAACGTTTTCCAGGTCCGCCAGTAATCTAAAGCTATATGCTCCTAAAATTCGCTTACGCCTTACACAAAAAGCAGGACACTCACACAAGAGGTGTTTAATTGATTCCCTGGAATACGTATGGTATTTCCTAGCCTTGCTAACACATCTGCTTCGCAGTTCCCCGGTATGTTCCTATGGCCAGGCACCCATATTAGGTGAATATTGAACTGCTCAGCTATCTCGTTGAGAGATTTGCGGCAGTCTATGGCCGTTTTCGAGTTAAGGAACACAGAGTCCAAGGATTTTATTGCAGGTTGACGGTCTGATTAATATATAATGCCAATATTTGTTGGAACATTACTTCTCAGCCAATTCACTACCTCTCTTATTGCCAATATTTCAGCCTGAAAAACACTACAGTGATTAGGTAATCTTCTCGCTATTCGAATTTCCAGATCTTTAGAATATACTCCGAACCCCACTTGTCCATTCAATTTGGAGCCATCAGTATAGAAATCTATATATCTTTTATTCCCCGGGGTCTGTGTACACCACGCCTCACTGTTGGGAATTAGAGTTTCAAAGTTTTTTCGAAAACTGGTTTTGCCAGGGTGTAATCCACTACGTTAGGCACATCTGGCATTACTTTAAGGTCCGACCTGTAACCGTACATTTTTTCCGACCACAGCGATAGCTGGCGCAACCGCACAGCCGTTGTTGCAGCTGACTGTTTGGCCAAAATGTCTAAAGGCAATAGATGCTGCATGACATTAAGGGAGTCTGTTCCTATCTTACTAAATGCGCCTGAGATACATAAGCTCGCCATACGCTGAACTTTATTTAAACAAGTCGGTTTCTGAAGTGCCGGCCACCAGACTGTTTGGTCAAAATGTCTAAAGGCAATAGATGCAGCATGACATTAAGGGAGTCTGTTCCTATCTTACTAAATGCGCCTGAGATACATAAGCTCGCCATATGCTGAACTTTATCTAAACAAGTCGGTTTCTGAAGTGCCGGCCACCAGACTACAACACCATATAGAATTACAGGTCTAACTACTGCCGTTTATAGCCAATGCACAATTTTTGGTTTTGGTACAAAGTTACCGTGGCTTTTCTCGCCCTTTCTTCAATATTAATCCTAAAATTCAGCTTCCTGTCCTAAATAACGCCAAGGTATTTTGCACACTCACCATAATGAGTTTTGTCTCTGTTTTTAGTGACTCCTCATCTAAGGTCTTAACGGCACAGGGTGGCATCATGTCCCATGTAGACCGAAGATACCCAATATTTGAATTTGGATATCTCTAGATATTATACATGCTCGATGTATATCGTTACCAGTATTATTCAAAAGTTTGAAACCCTGAGTGCTTAATTCACAGATCTTGTTCTTATATATGTATAAATAAGAACTATATATAAGAACTATATATATATGTCTCCTTTCATCACAAGCGGCCTTCCAATGGTGAAGATTTATCTGGAGGAACCGTAGAACCATCCAAATTTTCAACCACCGTCACATCAGCTGCTTCAATTGAGTCATCAAGGGCTTCCTCTTCATAGATCTCGGTGACTCTCGCAACAATCCGCGGTTCAGCTTTGGTGAGGTTTGAGCCTGTAGAAAATTCCCGCATACGGTTTTCGCCATAGTCTGTAGTTTTTCGGCTTCACTAGCAGATTTTTTCACTGCTGACTCTACCGAAGGCTTGTCCGTTTCGGAATCCTTTTGCTGATCGCTTTTGTATACCTTCATATGGATATCATGAAAGCCATAACTTACACGTCCTTGGGTCTTGGCTAGATGTGGCAGCGACTCTATGTTTAATATAAACACCGCATGTCGTCTTGGTCCATCCACCTCATCCACACGACCAATCGGCGGTTGGAAGAATCTGGGTTACATTCTTTTAGTCTCCGTCTTTAGCCGGTATGTCTTTTTTATCGACTAACTCCAAAGCGGCTCCTTCCCAAACTTCACCAATTAGCATCAATGCAGCTTTAAAGCAATCCATAGACCTCTGGTCTGCAAAAGCTATTAACTTATATCGTCCTTGATACCATCCAGCATCTTGTTGTCGAGGACTTGGTCCGGGAAACTTTTTGCGCACCTCTGAGTAGACGCCAGACATCGCGTTCTCAATTTCCCCCCATTTTTGCCTTGGAATCATACCGTCCAATGCTCCTTTATTAATGATAGCCATCACAAGGCTGTCTTTCGCAACTGAGGCAAACGATTTTTGATCCCGTTTAGAGGATGGCAGCTCATCCGGTGATCGTTCCCTTTTTCCAGCTTCAAGAATTCCTTGAGCCCATTTTAAGGAATCGCTTTGCTTAGCCGACAACGTGCTTGGGTCGACTGATCCTAATTTCTTTAGGATAAACAAAGCATTTCTTCGTTCCTTGAATCTCTTTCGAGAGGGATTGCCTCCTTTTGATGTCGTCACCTTAGAAAAACTTCGACTTGCCAAAGTGTCACCGCCAGTCGACCCGTTTACTGGTCGACTAATTGGGCCTGACTCTTGGTCGCTGCCCAAATTTATAACTTCAGTCGTTACCCGTCCACTGGGCCCTGAAGTTAACAACTTATTGGATGACTTTGAATTTCGCTCCATGGTGGTTTATTATTTCCACCACACGTGAAATTCGTAATAAGTACTTATTACGATGAAATACTCCGCTATTAGAAAACACGTCCGTTCAGTTCGACGGTTGAATAATGAAGCCATTCAATATTAAATTAAAAAACAAGTAAGTAAAGTAGAAAGTCGGGCGGGGCCGACTATATCATACCCTAAACCACCCTTACTGAATTAGTAATCATAAACATTGTCTCAATCTGACTATAGCTCATACTCAATGTTGCCAGGGAAAATATTCGGTTTACCCTACAAGGACAAAAAAAGTTCCCTACATTCCCATACAAATTTCCTTACAATATTTTTCGTTAAATTTAAAAAATTTTACAAAACAAAAATGGTTCTAAGTACTTTATTATCTTAAACATGAATATGCAACGTATATAACTTAGAATATAAATTTGTACTACCACCACGGTTGCCACAGTTGGTAGAATTCTACCCAAAATAGTAATCGTTTTTGTTAAATCTCTATAAAAATAAAATTTTGACAATAAATTCTATAGAAATAGAATTTAAAGAAAAGTTCCATAGAAATAAAATTTTGAGAAAATTTTTTATAGAAATAATATTTTGAAAAAAAATTCTATAGAAATACAATTTTGAGAAAATTTTCTATAGAAATAAAATGTTGAGTGAAAATGTCCCTACATTGTGGCCCTACGTCCCTACAAGACGCTAAATATTAGAAAAACCCTACATATGGGGAATTTCCTCTACTTCTAGCAACTCTGACTGTTTTGATATTACACCTACGGAGTTAGTATGCCACTAACATTGAGCCCATTATTAAAAAAGAGAAAATCGTTCAATTAGTGTGGGTAATAAATCGAAATTTGTGAAAATCGAGCATTATTCTTATGTAAGAGCTACAAGTACGTATAAATATGATCGGCCAGTACATCAAAATTTTAAATTTGAGTAACATTGGTTAATAAATAGGAGTACTATGGCCAAATTTGGGAAAATAGAGCGATGCATATATATGTAAGCTATATCTAAATCTGAACCAATTTGCATAACATTTTTCGGGTTTGATTAATACCACAGACGGTTACCTTGTGCAAAATTTGAGTACGATTAGGTAATAAATGAGGCCTCTATGGTCAAAAATAAGGTTATTATGGCCAAATTTGGCAAAATCGGGCGATACATATATATGAGAGCTATAACTAAATCTGAGCCGATTTCGATGATTTTTTGCACATACCGTTAGTACTATAGGGGACTGGATCTAGCCAACTTTGGGTAAGATCGGTGAATAATTAAGGGTTCTACGGCCAAATTTGGGAAAATCGGGCTATACATGTATATGGGAGCTATATCTAAATCTGAACCGATTACGATGTTTTTTTGCACATATAGTAAGTGCTATAGAAGATTACACTTAGCCAACTTTGAGTAAGATCGGTTGATAAATAAGGGTTTTATGGCCAATTTTAGAAAAATCGGGCGGTACATATATATGGGAGCTATAGCTAAATCTGAACCGATTTGGATGAAATTTTGCAGACTTGAAGGGTGGTGAAAAAGATTACCTTCTGCCAAATTTGGTGACCATCCGTTTAAAAAAAGCGCAACGTTACCCCATTTGTCGAAATCGGACGATACATATATATGGGAGCTATATCTAAATTTGATCCGATTTCTTCAATAAATTCAATAGCGTTCGTCCTTGTGCCCAAAAAACTCCCTGTAGCAAATTTCATCAAAATCGGTTAATAATTGCGACCAGAATCATGTGAACAACAAATACATGTACAGACGGACGGACGGACACCAAGCGATAGATCGACTCAGGAGGTGATTCTGAGTCGATCGGTATATATTTTATGGAGTCTAAAATCATTATTTCTGGTAGGCACATTTTTTGGCAAATCAAATTTATTATACCCTAACCACTATGTGGTTTATGGTATAAAACAAAAACAAATGCAGATTCGGATTCAGCGACCTCAAATTACTAAAAATTTGCTATAAATTTCCAATCAACACAAAAAAGTTCAATTTTGTTCCCCGGTGTAATTATATATAGCTCCCATGTAAACCGATACTCAGATTTGATTTCCAGAGCTTCCTGGAATTGCAAATTTTGTACGAAATGTGAATATATGGCATCTAACCACCATGTAAAATTTGGTTCATAACGGTCCATAATTATATAAAGCCTCTATATAAACCGAACCCCAGTTTTGATTTCCGCACCTCCTTGGACTTCAACCGATACCGTTGAAATTGGCTCCCTAATTAACGTGCGATAATTGGTTCATATAGGATCTGATCAAGAACTGAATTGGCATTTAATCTGTCTCCATGGGGACTAAGACAAGTGGTACAAAAAAAAAAAAAAAAAGAATAAGTAATTATATTGTAGAAGACAGTTTGCAGTAGAACTTTCTATGCAATCTATGGTGGAGGGTACATAAGATTTGATCTGGCCGAACTTACCTCCGTACATGCTTTTTAAATTTAGATAAAACTCTCTTAAATAAGTTATCTCCCAAACTTTTAACAATATCCCATAAATTTCTCATATTTACTAATTCAGTAGGTGTGGTAAAATATAGTGGTATTGTGTAGATATAATAGGTCTATTTTACTCTTTTTATGAATATTTTTAAATAATACTACAAAAAGTTCGATGTGGATTAGATGTTTTATTTTTTGGTTCCGCCACACAACAAATATTTTCTTAGAAATCTATCAAACTAAAGTTATCCCTCTACATCTCGACCAAAAAAAAGACATTGGTACATTTGTACTTTACATAGTCACTTACATATTGTGAGAAAAGTGCTACACTCCCCGTATAGTTCCTTTTCCATGTGCCATAATAATTTTCATCATTCAAATGAAAGTCATAAATTTTTAGGAAAAAGAGTGCGTTATAAAATTTTTATGTTTGCATTTCGCGGAAAAAGCTCCTTCACCCTTGCAAGGGCATTTCCACAAAAAAAAAAGAACAGAAGTAGATCACAAGAGTAATGTTGACAATGGAGATTTGGAGTTGCACAATATCCAATAGTGCTCTCAGAATATAGGAACATACCACTTATATTCATAAAGATGACATTTTCCAATGAATAGACTTGCTTTTTTTGTATTCCTCCAAATGTAACGAGGAAATGAAATGAGGAGTTATTGTTGGCAGGAACATAACGCATAGAACATTGAGGCTATGTGATGCGTTCCCCAAAAAAGTAAAATAGTAATTTATGTTTTAACAAAGATGTAGTGAACTTTTTTTTTGGAGGACAAATATGATAGCATATGATGACAGGCGTCATTTATACTAATGTTTGAGTGAACACTACTCGAGTACGGAAACCTTATATCCTCCACCATACAATGAATGTTATAAAAAATTATTTATTTAGTTTGTAACACATCGATCCATTTTTATATCAATTATACACGTAATTAAAGTTTAAATTTAACGTAATCAACTATAATAAACCCTTCGAAGCTTTTTGAATAATTTATTTCATATCGAATTGTCACAGTGTTGAATTTGTTTCAGTCAAAACCAGGGATCCGGAGCGGAGCGGAGCGGAGCAAGCCCTTTTTTTGCCGGAGCGGGAGCGGAGCGGGAGCGGCATTTCTAAAATCCGGAGCGGAGCGGGAGCGGAGCGGTTTCCAAATGAAAAACCGCTCCGCTCCGAATAAAATATTACTTGAATGAAATGTGTAACTTTGAAATTACACTGTGTAGGTAATTTCAAATTTAGCTAGTACTTAGCGTAGTGTGAGTAAACGTTTAAAATGTACGATATGTATTTTTGTACGTACGTACATTGGGGAAAACACAACGTGTTTTTTAGTAATTGTTTTCAAAAACGGCAAATGTCAAAATATATATCTAGTATGTGTTGTAAAAGTAACAACAGTACTTTCGATCAATTTCATCCCGTATTACTACAAAGATGTTTGTAATGAACGTCAAATAAATGCAATTAAACGATCTTATTTATATTTAATTTTTTAGTTTTCTACACTGAAAAAAATATTGTCGTGAAGTCAAAGATTCCATGTCCTTAGAATAAGAATGCAAATTTTGCTTAACATGGAAGACGCATTTCTCTAAAATAAAGTTTTTTATACCCATCACCATAGAATGGTGACGGGGGTATAATAAGTTTGTCATTCCGTTTGTAACACATCGAAATATCGATTTCCGACTATATAAAGTATATATATTCTTGATCAGGGAGAAATTCTAAGACGATATAACGATGTCCGTCTGTCTGTCTGTCTGTCTGTTGTAATCACGCTACAGTCTTCAATAATGAAGCAATCGTGCTGAAATTTTGCACAACCTCGTCTTTTGTCTGCAGGCAGGTCAAGTTCGAAGATGGGTTATATCGGTCCAGGTTTTGATATAGTCCCCATATAAACCGACCTCCCAATTTGGGGTCTTGGGCTTATAGAAATCGTATTTTTTATCCAATTTGCCTGAAATTTGAAATCTGGAGGTATTTTATGACCGTAAAGCGGTGTGGCAAAAATGGTGAGTATCGGTCCATGTTTTGGTATAGCCCCCATATAGACCGATCTCCCGATTTTACTTCTTGGGCTTATAGAAATCGCAGTTTTTATTCAATTTACCTGAAATTGGAAATCTAGAGGTATTGTAGGACCACAAATACGTGTGCCAAAAATTGTAAGTATCGGTCCATATTTTGGTATAGCCCCCATATAGACCGATCTCCCGATTTTACTTCTTGGGCTTATAGAAACCGCAGTTTTTATTCAATTTACCTGAAATTGGAAATCTAGAGGTATTGTAGGACCACAAATACGTGTACCAAAAAATGGTGAGTATCGGTCTATGTTTTGGTATGGTCCCCATATAAAACGACCTCCCGATTTGGGGTCTTGGGCTTATAGAAAGCGTATTTTTTATCCAATTTGTCTGAAATTGGAAATCTAGGGGTATTTTCGGACCATAAAGCGGTGTGCTGAAAATGGTGAGTATCGGTCCATATTTTGGTATAGCCCCCATATAGACCGATTTCCCGATTTTACTTCTTGGGCTTCTAGAATCCGAAGTTTTTATCCTATTTGCCTGAAATTGGAAATCTAGACGTATTTTCGGGTCATAAAGAGGTGTGCCGAAAACGGTGAGTAGCGGTCCATGTTTTAGTATAGCCCCCATAAGAACGATCTCCCGATTTAACTCCTTGGGTTTCTAGAAACCGTAATTTTTATCTGATTTGCCTGAAATTGTAAATATTCTGGTATTTTAGGCTCGGTCCATTTGGTAATGCCTCCATATAGACCGACTTCACTTGAATTGCTTGAAAGTCAATGTAAAATATCCAGATTTTACTTCTACATATTTAAGATTTCAAATCAAGACGTTATTTTATAATTTTCTTGCACACTTACAAGAGATGTTAATGATTCCTCTAAAACTCAAACAAAAATGGTTCTTATAAATCCAGAATCTGATATAGTCCTCATAGGTGAAATCTTTAAATTTATCTTCGGGAAGTGTCCTCAATTCCTCAAGCCCTCCTAAAATTTCAAAGGAAACCCTAATATTTGGTTCATGGTGGTGGGTATTTAAGGTTCGGCCCGGCCGAACTTAGTGCTGTATATACTTGTTTTCTTGTCCAAAAGGCAATAAACTTTTGAATGAAGTTGTAATGTCCTTATAATTAAGTGATTTTACTTAAAAATGTGTATCGTAACATGAAATATAAAATTTTTGACTTTAATAATTAAGAAAAATTCTTTAAAATTAATAAAATTGTCTTTAAATTTGTTTCCTTTTTGCATCTTGCCTACAAAGCAAAAAATCGTTAAAAAATAAGACATGTTTTTCAACACTTTATTTTAAAGACGCTTTTTACTTGAAACATAGCATAATTTCTACTGGAAGTCGAGTCTTAATATGGAAAAAAATAACTCGTTAACTCGTTTTTAAAGGATTTTGATAACAACTGACGAAAAAAATCTAAAAAAATGAAAAATTAACATATGCTTCCTAGAATGCTTCCTTTAATGAAGTCAAAATGGATTTAATATTTCTGAAAAAATCTTCAAAATTAATAAAATATTTCAACACATTGTTTTAAAGTCATTATACCCTAAACCACATAGTGGTTAGGGTATAACAAGTTTGATCTGCCAAAAAATGTGCCTACAAGAAATATTGATTTTAGACCCCATAAAATATATACCGATCGACTCAGAATCACTTCCTGAGTCGATCTAGCGCTTGGCGTCCGTCCGTCCATCCGTCCGTCTGTCCATGTATTTGTTGTTCACAGGATTTCGGTCGCAATTATTAACCGATTTTGATGAAATTTGGTACAGGGAGTTTTTTTGGGCACAAGGACGAACGTTACTGAATTTGGAAGAAATCGGATCAAATTTAGATATAGCTCCCATATATATGTATTGCCCGATTTCGACAAATGGGGTCACGTTGCACTTTTTTTACTAACCGATCGTCGTCAAATTTAGCACAAAATAATCTTCTGTATCACCCTTTAGGTCTGAAAATTTCATCGAAATCGGTTCAGATTTAGATATAGGTCCCATATATATGTATCGCCCGATTTTGTCAAATTAGGTCATAAAACCCTTATTTATCAACCGATCTTACTCAAAGTTGGCGAAATGTAATCTTCTATAGCACTAACTATATGTGCAAAAAATCATCGAAATCGGTTCATATTTAGCTATAGCTCCCATATATGTACCGCCCGATTTTTATACCCTCCATCATAGGATGGGGGTATATTAACTTTGTCATTCCGTTTGTAACACATCGAAATATTGCTCTAAGACCCCATAAAGTATATATATTCTGGGTCGTGGTGAAATTCTGAGTCGATCTAAGCATGTCAGTCCGTCCGTCCGTCCGTCTGTTGAAATCACGCTAACTTCCGAACGAAACAAGCTATCAATTTGAAACTTGGCACAAGTAGTTGTTATCGATGTAGGTCGGATGGTATTGAAAATGGGCCATATCGGTCCACTTTTACGTATAGCCCCCATATAAAGGTACCCTCAGATTTGGCTTGTGGAGCCTCTAACAGAAGCATATTTCATCCGATCCGGCTGAAATTTGGTACATGGTGTTGGTATATGGTCTCTAACAACCATGCAAAAATTGGTCCACATCGGTCCATAATTATATATAGCCCCCATATAAACCGATCCCCAGATTTGGCTTGCGGAGCCTCTAACAGAAGCATATTTCATCCGATCCGGCTGAAATTTGGTACATGGTGTTGGTATATGGTCTCTAACAACCATGCAAAAATTGGTCCACATCGGTCCGTAATTATATATAGCCCCAATATAAACCGATCCCCAGATTTGGCTTGCGGAGCCTAAAAGAGAAGCAAATTTCATCCGATCTGGCTGAAATTTGGTACATGGTGTTGGTATATGGTCTCTAACAACCATGCAAAAATTGGTCCATATCGGTCCATAATTATATATAGCCCCCATATAAACCGATCCCCAGATTTGGCTTGTGGAGCCTCTTAGAGAAGCATATTTCATCCGATCCGGCTGAAATTTTGTACATGGTGTTGGTATATGATCTCTAACAATCATGCAAAAATTGGTCCACATCGGTCCATAATTATATATAACCCCCATATAAACCGATCCCCAGATTTGGCTTGCGGAGCCTCAAAGAGAACAAATTTCATCCGATCCGGCTGAAATTGGGTACATGATGTTGGTATATGGTCTCTAACAACCATGCAAAAATTGGTCCACATCGCTTCATAATTATATATAGCCCCCATATAAACCGATCCCCAGATTTGGCTTGCGAAGTCTCCAAGAGAAGCAAATTTCATCCAAGCCGGTTGTAATTTGGAACATGGTGTTAGTATATGATCTTTAACAACCGTGCCAGAATTGGTCCATATCGGTCCATAATTATATATAGCCCCCATATAAAACGTTCTCCAGATTTGACCTCCGGAGCCTCTTGGAGGAGCAAAATTCATCCGATCCGGTTCAAATTAGGAACGTGGTGTTAGTATATGGTCGCTAACAACCATACCAAAATTGGTCCAATCACACAAAAATTGGTCCATATCGGTTCATAATCATGGTTGCCACTAGAGCCAAAAATAATCTACCAAAATTTTATTTCTATAGAAAATTTTGTCAAAATATTATTTCTATAGAAAATTTTGTCAAAATTTTATTTCTAGAGAAAATTTTGTTAAAATTTTATTCGGTTCATAATAAAATTTTCATAATTTTCAAAATTTTATTTCTATAGAAAATTTTGTCAAAATTTTATTTCTATAGAAAATTTTGTTCAAATTTTATTCGGTTCATAATCATGGTTGCCACTCGAGCCACAAATAATCTACCAAGATTTTATTTCTATAGAAAATTTTGTCAAAAGTTTATTTCTATAGAAAATTTTGTTAGAATTTAATTTCTGTAGAAATTTTTGTCAAAATTTTCTTTCTATAGAATATTTTGTCAAAATTTTTATATCTATAGAAAATTTTGTGAAAATTTTATTTCTATAGAAAATGTTGTTAAAATTTTATTTCTGTAGAAAATTTTGTCAAAATTTTATGTCTACTTTGTCAAACTGAATTATATACGTATTGGATCGATCTTTTTTGATTTAATTTATGCCACGTATGGACTTACATACATTTTAGAAGATGGTGTTAGGATGTTTTAAGATACCTTGCCATCGGCAAGCGTTACCGCAACTTAAGTAATTCGATTGTGGATGACAGTGTTTAGAAGAAGTTTCTACGCAATCCATGATGGAGGGTACATAAGCTTCGGCCTGGCCGAACTTACGGCCGTATATACTTGTTCTAAATAAAATAAAACTCAATTGAACAAATAATACAATGTTTGTACTATAATTTTCTCGAAGAGGAGCGGAGCGGAGCGTGGAGCGGAGCGGAGCGATTTTATTTTTCTCGGAGCGTACCGAGGAGCGGAGCGAGGAGCGGAGCGGTTTTTTTTTCTCCGGAGCGAGAGCGGAGCGGAGCGAAAAAAATGGACCGCTCCGGATCCCTGGTCAAAACACCCAGTACAAATAGAACGTAAAAAAAGTTTTAAAGATCCTTGTTTTTTCAATATAATATTTAATAGCTTAATTTTGAATACTAAATGTCTGTTAGTTCTAAAAGGTATTATGACACATGGGCTGAATTACCTTTTATTGTTTTTATGACATACCAAATTTCTTTAATTGTTTTGCCGAACATTGGCTTCGGCCGAGCTTTAGTATAAAGGTCTACATTGGAATATACATGTATTTAAATCAGAAGCGATTTAGAAACCATTTTTACACTTCTGCAAATTCTCTACAATTAAAATTAATTTAAATCGGGGACGAAACACAATGTAGTAAAACAAATTGAGAATGATTAAGCCGAAAGTCATTTTTAAACAATTTGGCGAAAATTCATTTATGATTTATCGGGCGATACATATGTTTTAGAGGTATTTGAGGCATTTTGAAAATTTTTGCTACTTAGTACAAGGATGTTGGATAGATTTTGTTAAGTGAAAAGAAGACGTTCTGTGAAAAGTATGGCATTACAGTGTGTCAGATTTGGCTACAATATTGAGAAATCATCACAGAATTTTGGCCATATTTGCCTAAACCGGATTATCAAATATATGATGGATTTATTTAAATCTGGACCAAATCAGGTCAAATTCGACACAATTAAATAGAATGTTAAATCTTTTCACTGTATAAAATATCAAGTAAATTAGAGTAAAATCCCATTTCAAATAGATATAAAATATGAAATATTCTACAACATTTCCCCAAAGGTATACATACACAGAAAAAAAAATGAAGCAAAATAAAAATCAATTATTGGCATAATTGAATGAAAAAATTATATCAAATACCATTTTTATTAAGTCAAATACGAAAATAATTGGTTGAATGAAAAACTGTCAAAAATATCCAAATTCCCTGGTAATTGAATTCACAACACATCAATTACTATGTTCAATTGGACTAAGTGTAGAAGTTGTTGATTTAAGTATAATGTGTAATTGCCTGGTAAAACTGTTTATTACGTTGCTACGTAATGAAAAAAATAAATAAATACAAACAATAAAATGGCATTTATTGTTATTATTAAGAAACTTCTTAGGTATATGGTCGAATTTACCAAGCAAATAATCCGTGGCATCGGTAACGCAGTTCGAAATGTTTACATTAACAACACTTTTAGCGCATCATGTTTTATTTTTACCGCAGGTAAGTACCTTTATCTAAATACAAATACAAGCGCATTTTTTGTGGAAACTACACTGAAAGAATTCTCTTCGTAAAAATGAACATTTTCATTGTGAGTCTAACGTGTCACGTGTTGGAGGAACATATAACTAGAGGTGGGCGCGTGACACGAAATTCTCGTGGCGCGCGTGAATCACGTGAGTCGTAAACAAAATCCGTGAATATGCGTGAATGGGACTAAAATAAATATGCCGTACGTAAGAAATAAAATCGGTTCGTGAATATGCGTGAATAAAATTTCGTGCGTGAGTACTGGTTTTCATTTCGTGAATGTGCGTGAGTGGGATGGGCTACCACACGTATCGTGCGTAAATAAATGCTTCGTGAATGTGCGTGAGTGTGTGTGAAATTTCAGTCGCGCGCACACCTCTAATATTTACGAAATTCTCGTGAACGTTCACGCAAACAGAACTTTTAAAGACGATTAACGATTCACAACAATTTTTAGACTCACGAAAATTCTCGTGATTTCGACTAGTAGTCGGGTTCACGACGAATCACGCATATTTCACAGCATGATCTTTTTACGGAAAGTTAATGTAATATATTTAGTATATATTTCGTATATTCGTAAAAAGTCGTTCGTAAATTTACAAAAGTCGCTGAAAACTTTGATAAATATGTAAATGAATTCTCTCGTTGTATAAACTTACACACATCCTGAATTGGACCATTCAAAAACTTGGGAAAAAGTTTTGGAATATACATATAATTACACTCTTTCTATTTTGTTTTAACAATTAGGACGTGTACACGTCACACTGGTCCATAAATGGATATAAGCGGACTGTCAAAAATATGTGGGCTATAGGAAAATGTGTTTACTTCGAAAACGGGGAGTTCGTGCTTCAATTCTTCCCACAAACAAAAGGTAAAATCATATAAATCTTTGAAATCTTTTTGAAACTTTGAAATGAATAAAGGTTTGTAGAGAGAAGTTCACCACTGTGGTATCACAATAGACTGAATAGTCTAAGTGAGCCTGATACATCGGGCTGCCACATAACCTAACCTAACCTAAGATGCCGAAACAAACCGCATAGAAATGAGGAAGATTTGGAAAGCAATTCCAGCTGGTGGTACAGATAATTTAAAAACAGCTTTTTCTTTGTGAGTGAGCCTGTTAAATATGTCGTTTATAACGGATATTCTGTATTTTTTTCCAAACATGTACTTCGCTGTATTTAAAATTATATATATTTTTACATTTCTTTTATAATAAAACGCATAAATCCGTTTATCAGAGTGTATTTGTATACTTTTTTTAAACCAATAATGATTATATAGTACAAAGATTATATTGATTACCATCATAATAAACACAATTACGGTAGTAATTGTACAGGTTGTAAAATTCTATAAATATTGTACTCAGTTCAATTATGGCTGTAATTGGAAAGCTTATATACTTCAAATACTAATGTATTTGGATTGAATACTATGTCATTTGGATATTATGACAAATTCCAATTACCTTTATACTCAACACAAATATTCCTTCATTTGAAAATAATTTTATGACAACCTTACAATTTGGTTAATTGGGTTTATGATTTTCGTTATAAGCTGAAAATCAAATACAAAAATAATTGAAATCACAATTTTTGTATTTGATTCAAGTATTCACTTTTTTCTGTGTATATATGGGAGCTATATCTAAACATAAACTGTTTTAAACCAACTTTGGCACATATTGCTAAAATATTAATTGTACTCTCTATGCAAATTTTAAAGTAAATTGGATGAATCTTTGGCCTCCGCCAGTCATATGAGTCTATATCAGACGTAAGATATATGGCAGCTATACTCTAAGCCAATTTTGACCAAATTTGGCACGCATAGTTAGAATGTTAATTCTTCTGTCTCTACAAAAAAATCATGTAAATCGGTGTAAAACTTTCGCTTCCGTTGTCATTTTAAGACAATCGAACTTAAACTAGGAGATGTACTTTACACATAAAAATACATGAACAGACAGACTGACAGACAATCATCGATAAATCGACGCAGAATTTAATTCTAAGACGATCGGTATACATAGAAATAAACAAAATTATTATACCAATATACCACAGTAGTGGTGAAGGGTATAAATAGATTCCCCAAATTGTTCGCGGTTCTAAATAAGAATATTTTCCATAACTTTTATGCCCTATACCACAGAAGTGCATTTGTTTATAACGCCAAGAAGGACTAGTATATATCTTTTAGTATATGGATCGTCTTAGAATTAAATTCTGTATCGATTTAGACTATTTTTAGAAAATTTCCACAGAGCAATATTATAAACGTTGACATTACGCCGAAATCACAAAAATATGTAAATATATAGTCGACAAATTCATGAAAATTTATTAGACATAATTAATTTTTTTCACATGTTAATGAAAATTTTTTAGTTTGAAGGAAAACATTGGAGTTCAAAAATGCAAGAAAGTCTTTAGTGTCGTACGCAGTTCAAAATGGGCGCATTTCTAGTAAAAAAAGAAATAATGACTTGTTTTGTGAGACGTACGAATTTAGAAAATCTTTATGCCACCGTGGTGCAATGGTTAGCATGCCCGCCTTGCATACAAAAGGTTGTGGGTTCGATTCCTGCTTCGACCGAACACCAAAAAGTTTTTCAGCGGTGGATTATCCCACCTCAGTAATGCTGGTGACATTACTGAGGGTTTCAAAGCTTCTCTAATGGGTTTCACTGCAATGTGGAACGCCGTTCGGACTCGGCTATAAAAGGAAGGTCCCTTGTCATTGAGCTTAACATGGAATCGGGCAGCACTCAGTGATAAGATAGAAGTTCACCAATGTGGTATCACTATGGACTGAATAGTCTAAGTGAGCCTGATACATCGGGCTGCCACCTAACCTAGCCTATGCTTCATTTGCAGCGTTGCCAGAATTGTTTCACCAAAAACCGCTAGATTTGCCCAAAAAAATAGCTAAAAAAAAAGCTAAAAATGCTAAAAAATAGCTAGAAAAAAAGCTAAATATTTTTGTATCAAAAGTCACATTTTTGATTGAAATTTAACAAACTTAAAGGCTTTATTTCACTTAAAATGCATATTAGCTCTGTTTGCGTATTCAATACATTTTGATTACTATCACAAATTTTTTACTGGAAGTCCTTCGTTTTGTGGGAGCTACCTTCCCAACACCTCTATTTTATTTACTTGTTATTTTAAAATATTAAATAATCTAAGCATGCTTTGGATTTTGTAAAAAAAATGATTTGTCATTTTTTAAAATAAAATTTTAGTTTGGTTGTGAAATTGTGAGAAATTCGAAATACATTACTTTTATTTAAATTGTAGAAAATGCCTACAGTTTACATTTCCCAGTAAAAACATTTTCCTTTTCTTCATGAGCTATCAAAGTGCTTTAAAAACGTGCTAACGCCAACTTAAATTTCCAAATTCAGACTCGATTTTAAGTAGAAATTATTGTATGTTTACGTTTTTAAAATAAAGTGTTGAAAAACATCTTCTATTTTTGAACGCTATTTTAGTTTGTGGTCAAGAAGTAAAAACTCCTCACATTTAAAGTCTATTTCATTAATTCTTCCTTCATTCATGAAAAGAAAAAGAACAAAACGACTTTATCGTCTTTTGGGCAAGGAAAACAGTTTATATAAGAGAAACTCACAAATGCTATTATAACCAAAATTCGCATTCGTATTTTAAGGAGATGAAATTTTTGGCCTCACGACAATATTTTTTCAGTGCACAAAGCAATTCACATCTACTGTTTTAATCTAGTAATATCGTAATAACTTTAGAATGTTATAATAACATAAAAACGACAAACGAGCCAAATGACAACTTTTATGAATATGATGAAAAAACTACAACAAGGTGTATTTGTTACAAAAATGCCCACATAATGGCTGGAATCATTATTAATGTTTCAACTGAGCTTTGAAATATGTGGAAACCCTTATTCTTGCAGCAAGGCTTAGATAAAAACGTCGCTTTATCCTTATTTCAATAGAAACATGTCGAAAATAAAAAAAGCCAAAAATAGCTGAAAGGGTCATGAAAAAAAGCCAGAAAAAAGCTAAAAGCTGAATGCATTTTTTCCCGCTAAACGTCTTCAAAAAAAGCCAAATCTAGCGGGAAAAAAAGCTAAATTGGCAACGCTGAATCATGAATCATTTGTATATATTTTTTCTGTTTATTTTAGTTCAATCAACGAACGTAAGCAAAAAAAAAAAATATTAGAGTAAAGGAAACTTTCTCCAAACATAATAATTACATAAACTTCAATAAGGTTATATTTGCTTTAGTGAAATAGAGAGTTCACTTTTTTATTGAGTGTACGAAACCGATAAAAAAAAAACTTTTTTCCCGGCAAAAAAGAAAAAAAAAATAATGGTCATGTACATGATTTTGGCGACCATATACATACGAGGGCGGTTCGGAAACTTCTTAGCCTATCAATGAAAGAGAATAGTTAGTTTTTCAAAAATATTTTTATTTTTCAATATAATCTCCTGAAACTTCAATACACTTAGTCCAACGCTTTTCTAGCAACTCTATTCCTTGATTAAAATAGTTTACCTCAAGGTCTTCAAAATAGTGGTTTAACATACAACTGTAATTGCATCTTCATTTGAGGTAAAACGCTTGCCAGCAAGGAATTTTTTTAGATTTGGGAACAAGTAAAAGTCACTGGGAGCTAAAACAGGAGAATAAGGTGGGTGGTCAAGCAACTCGTACTTTAATTCGTTGATTTTAGCCATTGTTAAAACACTCTTGTGCGCTGGTGCGTTGTCTTCACCCAGAGAAGGAATATGATCACCTCAAACATGTTTTAAGAGCAAAATGTTATTTTTGGGTGGTAACCATGTAACATGGTTTTCGCAACCATGTTATTTTCTCGGAAATCATGTATCTGATTTCGGCAAGCAGGTTATATTTGACGAGAAAATAACATTTTAGTGACAAACATGTTACATGGTCACCATACAAAAATAAAATTTTGCTCTTGAAACATGTTTGAGGTGATCATATTCCTTCTCTGCGTGTTTATAAAAAATTATTTTTTTGTGTTGAAAGCCAGGACATTTTCTCGAATTTGTACATTTAACTGATCCAGAAGGTTGAAATAGTACTCTGAATTTATTGTTTTACCCTTTTGCAGATAGTCAATCAATAAAATACCTTTGAAGTCGCAAAAACCGTTGCCATAACCTTACCAGCCGATTGAATTGTTTTTGCCTTCTTTGGGGCACTTCCTCCAATTTCAGTCCATTGTTTGGATTGTTCTTTTGTCTCTGGAGTATAGTGGTGGATCCATGTCTCATCAACATGAAACGATGCTTAAAATCCATTTTATTTCGCTTAAAACGATCGACTGTTAACAAATGCGGCACCCATCTTGCAGAAAGCTTTTTCTTCTATAGTTCTTCATGCAAAATTAAATGGACTCGATTATTTGAGAAGTCCATGATATTAGCAATTTCACGCACTTTTATTCGTCGATCATTTAATACCATATGTTATAATGCACTTTGGCTTCTATAGTTCTTCATGCAAAATTAAATGGACTCGATAATTTGATATGTCCATGATATGACAGCACGCATTTCTAATTTTTCCATTGTAAAAAAATTGCGGATGCGTCTTTTTTGAACACCTGTTTCTATATGAAGGAGTTGCCAAATCGAAACAAAATTTAACAAGTATTCATAACAGAGATGGAAGTTTCCAAACCACTTAACTTTTTTCTGTATATACCGCGCTTTTTGTGCTAGGATAAAAGGTTTCCGAACTGCCCTCGTAAGTGTCTCAAATTCTATCATTTAAATAATAGAATATGTTTGTGGCATTTGAGAACCATTTAAATGTTTATTACAAGCATAATTTGTTTTTCTAGGCTAGAATATTTTTTTCACAAAGACAATATACATGGTTTTCGCGGCATTTACATTCTCAATATAAACATTAAATGGATGCGGCAACCATGTTCACACATGTTTTTTCTGTGCGTGTAGCTCCCTAAAAAGTTGAAGGATTTGAAACGGTGAACATGGAACATGTTTGCCGCAACCATGTTATTTTCTAGTACACGCACGGAAAAAACATGTTTTTTTCTGTGCGTGTACTAGAACTACGCAGAATAGTCAATTCTGGGTGATACAAAACCATATTTTTGCCAACTGTTAAAAGCATGCAAAAGTGTAAATATCGCTTGATTTAGCCAAATACTCGTTCTGTCCTAGGTTAGGTTAGGTTAGGTTATGTGGCAGCCCGATGTATCAGGCTCACTTAGACTATTCAGTCCATTGTGATACCACAGTGGTGAACTTCTCTCTTATCACTGAGTGCTGCCCGATTCCATGTTAAGCTCAATGACAAGGGACCTCCTTTTTATAGCCGAGTCCGAACGGCGTTCCACATTCCAGTGAAACCACTTAGAGAAGCTTTGAAACCCTCAGAAATGTCACCAGCATTACTGAGGTGGGATAATCCACCGCTGAAAAACTTTTTGGTGTTCGGTCGTAGCAGGAATCGAACCCACGACCTTGTGTATGCAAGGCGAGCATGCTAACCATTGCACCACGGTGGCTCCCTAAAAATCGTTCTGTCCTAAAACCAAATCAATTTGCCGCCTATCATGGCTAGATCTACTCCATTTCCACCACAAGCATGTTTCGAGAGCAAATTGTTATTTTTAGGCGGAGAACATGGAACATGTTTGTCCCAAAAATGTTGTTTTTTCGCCAAAAATATACATGGTTGCCGAAATCAGATACACAATTTCAACGAAAATAACATGGTTGCGACAAACATATTACATGTTTCCCGTCCAAAAATAACATTTTGCTCTTGAAACCTTTTTGAGGTTATCATATTCCTTCTCTGGATGGATGTAAAAGGTCCAAAAAAAACGTCCAAATAAATCATGTATTTGGACGTTGATTGCTTGTTTCGATATGAGGCTCTCATGAAATTGAGTTATCTATCTTAGCCAAATCTATACTAAATACTGTGAAAAAGTTCAGTCACCCGAACGGAAACATGCACCCTCAAAAAAGTCGCTTCTCTAACATATGTTCCAAACATATTTTGCAGGAATCACTTATATTATTGGATACTGCCGAAACATTAATTTGTTTGTTTTATGTGAACATATTATATGTTTGGAAGCATTTTGAGTCCAAAAATATTATATGCTAGGAAGAATTTTCCCCAAAGAAGATTGTGCTCATTCCCTCACATAATTTTCACTTCCACGAATTTTTTTTTTGTTCTTGGCACTTTTTTCTGTAATACAAATAATGTTGAAGGGATTATTTAATTTTTTAAATGTTACATTACGCCTGGACGGAGAATCGAACCGAGGACCAGTCCCTGCTCCGACCGAACACCAAATTATTATTATATTTTTTTTTAATTTACACATTTATATTTATACTATATTAAATTTTTATAATAAAACTTCGAAATGTGGGTTATTAACGATTTGCAGTCAGAAAAGAACAGTGCTTGATATAAACGAACTTGACTGAGCTTTTGGGTAATATTTTATTTTTTATTGCAAAAATAACAATTTTGTAACAAAAAACTGTTTTTGGTATAAAAGTTTGAAATTTTGGCAGGAATTCAAAAACTCTAACAAAAGAAGAACGTGGAGTCGAGTATAAACATACATAAATAATTGTATAATATACACATAAAGTTATTTTAGCGTGAACACTTTTTTACTAGCATTTAACACCATTTTAAATGCATCCAAATCTTTTCGTGTTTTCTTTTTTACCTTTAAGGCCGGTATTGAATTGGCATTATCGCTCTAAAATGACCCTGAGTTGCCTTTTACTTTTCTTTAATAATCCATTTTAAAGAAAATAAACTTTTTCAATTGGTTTAGCTGCAAAACTCGAACTTACACTCAAAAAAAAGTGAACTCTCTATTTCACTAAAGCCAATTTAACTTTGGTTTAGTTCATGGAATTATTATATATGGCGAAAGTTTCGTTTACTCTAAAAATTTTTTGCGTACGTTAGTTAAATGAACTAAAAAACGGGAAAAAATTATACACAAATGAAGTAAAAAGTTTTACTAAATTCGTACTTCTCACCAAATACTTCATTATTTTTTTTAAATTTGTAAATTTTACTACAAATTCGTCCATCATGAACATAGTATGTCACTAAAGATATTCTTGCAATTTTGAACTCCAATTTTTTCTTTGAAACTACAAAATTTTCTTTAACAAGTGAAAAAAAGAATTATGTCTAATAAATTTTCTTGAATTTGTCGAAAAATATTTACTTATTTTTGTGATATCGGCGTGATGTCAGCGTTTGTAATACGGTTTAGTTAAAATTTTCTAAAAATACTAAAAATTTTCTAAAATTAACTAAATGTTTTCTTCCTGGTGGGTTCACTGTTTTTTCAGTGTAATGTGCGCTTTTATATTTGAAGGTGTCCGTCAACTCCTCTTGGACTACTTATTAATAAAGCGGAACTAAACTTTGTTTTTATACATTTTACTGTTTAATTTTTCACTATTTTCTCCTTTTTTCATTTTACTGTCCCAACTCTAAAAAGAGTATAGTGCACTAAAAAAAAGCATACTCATTTCCAAAGATTTTGTCTTTACTTTAAAAAAATTGGTATTGATTCCGAGCCAAAGAAGCGGAGAATACAAGTAAGGATACTTTTAAGACACAATTCTCTTCTAAATTTAGGTTTTGTGTACTTGCTTCTAGGAAGCAAATTTTAATTTTTCGCTTCCTCAGCTTTTTTTCTTTATATGCTATCAAAGTCCTTTAAAAACGAGTTAACGGCAACTTTATTTTCCAAATTAGGACTCGACTTCCAGTAGAAATTATGCTATGTTTGAAGTAAAAAACTTCTTTAAAATAAAGTTTTGAAAAACGTGTCCTATATTTGAACGATTTTTTGCTTTGTAGTCAAGATGCAAAAAGACAACAAATTTAAAGACAATTTCATTAAATTTAAAGAATTTTTCTGAATTATTAAAGTCAAGTTGACCTTAGCCTATAAATTTTTTCTTTCATCTTAAGATACACATTTTTAAGTCAAATCACTTAATTATAAGGACAATACGACTTCATTGAAAAGTTTATCAACTTTAGGACAAGGAAAATAACTCTATTTTAGAGAAATGCGTCTTCTATGCTAAGAAAAATTTGTATTCGTATTTTAAAGACATGAAATCTTTGAACTCACGACAATATTTTTTTCAGTGTGCCCTTTCGTTATTTTTATGAAGATCCCTTTGTAATTTTTTTATATTTTCCACCATTTTTTTTTTACTTTCCTTTGCATGAATATTTTGACTTACTCCGATTTCTTTTCACGAACCAAGAAAAAAACACATTTTGTTTATATCGGAACATATGAAAAACATATTTTTCTAACAGTGTGTTTAGTCAAGCGTGCTACAGATTTTTATCTGGACTTTTCTTTTCGATGATTCAATTTTTATACCCTCCACCATAGGATGGGGGTATATTAACTTTGTCATTCCGTTTGTAACACATCGAAATATTGCTCTAAGACCCCATAAAGTATATAAAGGGTGATTTGTTAAGAGCTTGATAACTTTTTTTAAAAAAAAAACGCATAAAATTTGCAAAATCTCATCGGTTCTTTATTTGAAACGTTAGATTGGTCCATGACATTTACTTTTTGAAGATAATTTCATTTAAATGTTGACCGCGGCTGCGTCTTAGGTGGTCCATTCGGAAAGTCCAATTTTGGGCAACTTTTTCGAGCATTTCGGCCGGAATAGCCCGAATTTCTTCGGAAATGTTGTCTTCCAAAGCTGGAATAGTTGCTGGCTTATTTCTGTAGACTTTAGACTTGACGTAGCCCCACAAAAAATAGTCTAAAGGCGTCAAATCGCATGATCTTGGTGGCCAACTTACCGGTCCATTTCTTGAGATGAATTGTTCTCCGAAGTTTTCCCTCAAAATGGCCATAGAATCGCGAGCTGTGTGGCATGTAGCGCCATCTTGTTGAAACCACATGTCAACCAAGTTCAGTTCTTCCATTTTTGGCAACAAAAAGTTTGTTAGCATCGAACGATAGCGATCGCCATTCACCGTAACGTTGCGTCCAACAGCATCTTTGAAAAAATACGGTCCAATGATTCCACCAGCGTACAAACCACACCAAACAGTGCATTTTTCGGGATGCATGGGCAGTTCTTGAACGGCTTCTGGTTGCTCTTCACTCCAAATGCGGCAATTTTGCTTATTTACGTAGCCATTCAACCAGAAATGAGCCTCATCGCTGAACAAAATTTGTCGATAAAAAAGCGGATTCTCTGCCAACTTTTCTAGGGCCCATTCACTGAAAATTCGACGTTGTGGCTCGTTAGTAAGTCTATTCATGATGAAATGTCAAAGCATACTGAGCATCTTTCTCTTTGACACCATGTCTGAAATCCCACGTGATCTGTCAAATACTAATGCATGAAAATCCTAACCTCAAAAGAATCACCCTTTATATTCTGGGTCGTGGTGAAATTCTGAGTCGATCTGAGCATGTCCGTCCGTCCGTCTGTTGAAATCACGCTAACTTCCGAACGAAACAAGCTATCGACTTGAAACTTGGCACAAGTAGTTGTTATTGATGTAGGTCGGACGGTATTGCAAATGTCGGTCCACTTTTACGTATAGCCCCCATATAAACGGACCCCCAAATTCAGCTTGCGATTGGTCTAAGAGAAGCAAATTTCATCCGATCCGGCTGAAATTTGGTACATGGTGTTAGTATATGGTCTCTAACAACCATGCAAAAATTGGTTCATATCGGTCCATAATTACATATAGCCCCCATATAAACCGATCCTCCGATTTGGCTTGCGGAGCCTCTAAGAGAACCAAATTTCATCCGATCCGGCTGAAATTTGGTACATGGTGTTGGTATATGTTCTCTAATGACCATGCAAAAATTGGTCCACATCGGCCCTTAATTATATATAGCATCCATATAAACCGATCCCCAGATTTGTACTCCGGAGCCTCTTGGAGGAGCTAAATTCATCCGATCCGGTTGAAATTTGGAACATGGTGTTAGTATAAGGCCGCTTATAACGATGCCATAATTGGTCCATATCGGTCTCTAGTTATATATAGCCGATCCCTAATCACACAAAAATTGGTCCATATCGGTTCATAATCATGGTTGCCACTCGAGCCAAAAATAATCTACCAAAATTTTATTTTTATTGAAAACATTGTCAAAATATTATTTCTATAAAAAAATTTGTCAAAATTTTATTTCTATAGAAAATTTTGTCAAAATTTTATTTCCATAGAAAATTTTGTCAAAATTTTATTTCTATAGAAAATTTTTTCCAAATTTTATTTTTATAGAAATTTTTTTCCAAATTTTACTTCTATAGAAAATGTTGTCAAAATTTTATTTTGTCAAAATTTTATTTCTATAGAAACTTTAAACTTAATTATATACGTATTTAATCGGCCTTTTTTAGTTTAATATATACCACGTATGGACTATGTGGTACATATTACGGTGTTAGGAAGTTTTAAGATACCTTGCCATCGGCAAGTTTTACCACAACCCAAGTAATTCGATTGTGGATGACAGTCTTCAGTAGAAGTTTCTACGCAATCCATGGTGGAGGATACATAAGCTTCGACCTGGCCGAATATACTTGTTTATGCCTCAAATACTATGTATCGTCTAATAAATCATAAATGAACTTTTGCGAAATTGCATAAAAATTGCTTTAGATTTAAATATTTCCTATATTTTTACTAACATTGCTCCATTTCAGGTCATTTTATATTGTACGTCTAAAGGTTGTTTAGGATTGTAATTATTTTTCCTAATCGATTGAGATTTAAAAATTAATTTTTTTAACAATAATGAAGCATCTTTAGTATTTGCTCAACTTGTATATTATTTTCCTTTTTATACCCTCCACCATAGGATGGGGGGTATATTAACTTTGTCATTCCGTTTGTAACACATCTAAATATTGCTCTAAGACCCCATAAAGTATATATATTCTGGGTCGTGGTGAAATTCTGAGTCTGATGTCCGTCCGTTCGTCCGTCTGTTGAAATCATGCTAACTTCAGAACGAAACAAGCTATCGACTTGAAACTTGGCATAAGTAGTTGTTATTGATGTAGGTCGGATTATTGCAAATGGGCTATATTGGACCACTCTTACGTATATAAACCGACCTTCAGATTTGCGGACCCTCTAAGAGAACAAATTTCATCCGATTCGGTTGAAATTTGGTACGTGGTGTTAGTATATGGTATTTAACAATCATGCCAAAATTGGTCCATATCGGTCCATAATCATATATAGCCCCCATATAAACCCATCCCCGGATTTGGTTTTGGAACATCTTGGAGGAGTAAATCTTATCCGATTCAGTTGAAATTTAGTACATTGTACTAGTATATGGTTGTTAACAACCGTTCCTAACTAGGTCCATATCGGTCTATAGTTATAAATAGCCCTCAGATAAACCGATCCCCAATCACACAAAAATTGGTTCATATCGGTTGATAATTGTATATAGCCTCCATATAGCTCTCTGATTACCGCGCAAAAGCCCATGTCGGCTCCTAATTATTTTTAGACTTACCTATATATACCTTTTTTGTCTAGTATATACCACGTATGGACTAACTTACAATTTACAAGACGATGTTAAGAAGTTTTAAGATACCTTTCCATCAGTAATTATTACCACAACACAAGTAATTCGATTATGGATGACAGACTTTGGTAGAAGTTTCTACGCAATCCATGGTGGAGGGTACATACACTGAAAAAAATATTTATGTGGTATTAAAGAGTTCGCAACCTAAATATTAGGATGCGAAATTTACAAAACATTAAGAAAAAATTTCTTTAAAATAATGAAATTGTAATTAAAATAAAATTTATAATCTTTGCTTCAAAAATATTTTTCATTAAATTTAGGAGCTAAGGCTAATGTTCCTTAAAGTAAAGAAACAAATTTTTGATTTAAAGAAATTGGTTTTAAATTAACTGAAATATTGAAATTTTAGATTTATGATAAAAACGCTTCAAATACATTGCCGTATCTAGGCATTTGTAACCAGGGGGGCTATAGCCCCCTAATCTATACTACAGTAACAATATATAATGGAAAATCATATATTACAGGTTGGCTGATAAGTCCCCGGTCTAACAAAGAAAAACACAGTTTTTTTTTTTTTTTTTTGTCAAAATTCGTTTTTATTATTCAACATAGTTCCCTTCAAGAGCGATACAACGATTATAACGACCTTCCAATTTTTGATACCATTTTGGTAGTACTCCTTCGGTTTTGCCTCAAAATAGACCTCAGTTTTGGCGACCACCTCTTCATTCTAGCCAAATTTTTTCCCTGCGAGCATCCTTTTGAGGTCTAAGAACAAGAAAAAGTCGCTGGGGGCCAGATCTGGAGAATACGGTGGGTGGGGAAGCAATTCGAAGCCCAATTCATGAATTGTTGCCATCGTTCTCAATGACATGTGGCACGGTGCGTTGTCTTGGTGGAACAACACTTTTTTCTTCTTCATATGGGGCTTTCGAGCGTCCACTGCGTTCACCGTCCTCCGTGCTCATATCACCACGCTTGACTTTTGCATACCAATCAACTATTGTAGATTTCCCTGGGGCAAAGTCCGGAAACTCATTATCAAGCCAAGTTTTTGCTTTCACCGTATTTTTTCCCTTCAGAAAACAGTATTTTATCAAAACACGAAATTCCTTTTTTCCATTTTTTTCACAATAACAAAAGTTGCTTCACAAAAGACGCTCTATCTCACAAACTAATTGACTTACAGACGTCAAATTTTGACACGAATCATTTGAAAGTTGGTAATATATAAAAATAATATGCATTTAATACTAGCGACGCACGGTGGTCCCAAACACTAATCTAGTCGGAAAAAAGTATCTTTTTCGACTTTGTTGGAATCAAAAGTTTTGTTTGATAATAATTGAGCAAGAGTCCACTTTGCATAACGGTATATTTGTTTTGCTTCAATTTGCGATTATAGCTTCGCTTTATTGTTTTAAAAACATGTGATTACGTTGGCGCTATAATATTGACACATACTCGTTTTCTAATTACACAATTGGAGCGATTGTAAAACAAATAAAAAAAGTTTTAATAATATTTTTTGTTGACAAAGTGAATTAAGGTGAAGGTATGAATAAATATTACTCGAAATTTATGTTCAATGTGTTATTTTATTTAGATAAAAAATCATTCTTGTACATAAGTGTCAAGTCCGTGAAAGTTTCTTCAATGTCCAAGTTCCATGAAGGTTTTAAGTAGGACTTTACGCGACTTATGCTATAGTTTATGACTTTTTGTAAAGTGTGTGCTGTCTACGTGTCAATGTTTGTAAAATCAGCCGCCAGTTTTTGCCTAAACTTTTTTTTTACAGTGAAAAATATAGATTGCAAGGAAGGAACTGTACAATGTTTGGTACAAAGAGAAACTGCAAAATAAAAAAAGCTGTTTTAACTTACGTTTTCTCTAAGATTGGACTTGAAAGTGAAGGAGACGGCAGTTATTGTAGAGAAGTGCAACAATCGGTTAACATATTTATATGTATTCTGAAAAAAGTGGATACAGGCCAATCGAACAAAGCTTGTGTTTGAGGCTTCTAATCAAAGTTGGTTAGACGGAATATTTGTTATTCCTGCTGAACCTTCATCAACAGATCTTGAAGAAGGAACATTAGAGGGACTGTCAACATATAAGCATGGAAGACCTTTGAAGGAATTTCCAGATCAAGGAGAGAGGGCAAAAAGAATGAAAGTAGCGCATTTATTGGAGAGTTGGTCGCCGGAAGAATTAACCTTTGCTGCTGGAACAAGCCTTTATAAATCTGGAAAGAGACATGCTGCGAGCATTGTCAAAGGCGTAGGTTCTTCTCCGTCGAAAGCGTCAGCAATGAAAAAAAATTGAATTTTTCTTGTAAAGGACCGATACCTTTCACGAACGAAGAGGCTTTAGTGTTGTATATCGATGGTGATTTCACGAAAACTCTTATACCCTAATGCGTTCAGGTGCAAAAAATCTTAATGCCGACATCTACCCTTCATACCACAAGCTTTTGGCCGCCAAAATGGAATGCTATCCAAAAGATGGTATTAAAATTTCCGATATATCGGCAGAAGTGACTTTGCAAAATTTGGTAGATCACACTACAAACAGGTTTTTTAAACAGCAGAAAGAAGTTTTAAAACAACACAAATGCGGTAAACTTATTTTACATTAGGCATGCAAAGTTTCACCTCAATAAGTCTTCTCAAAAGCAAGTTATGACTTTTTTCCGGCTAAATTGATGGTTTGGACCACTGTGCGACACCATCTATGTGTCAGACCGAGGACTTATGAGCGATCCTGTTAAGTTTTCACATTCTAGGGTGTCCAATTATTTTCTGGAGGAGGCTAAGCCCTTCCCCCAGAGGCCTTACTACGCCTATGTCGAGTCTTTGTAATGTAGAGTCTATGTAGAGTCTTTGGTTTAAAGTATTTTTTGGAACTAAGAAAACGTTTTTTACTTTGAAGTATCCTTTATTAATATACCGCGAAAAGAGAATGAAAATTTGATAAATGAGATCTGTATCCTAATTTCAATTTTATTGGTCCTAGATTTAAAGCCAGATAGGTCGCTTAAAAATGTCTTTATTTTAAAGATGCCGCATCTTTGGCTCGGAATCAATACCAAAATCCTTAAAGGAAGGTCATCCTTAAAGGAAGGAAGGCCGAACTTACGGCCGTATATACTTGTTATATTATCCAATAAGATAACTTGTATCTGTTTTGAAGTATCATAAAATACGGCGATGGACTTACAACAAAACTTTCAATTTCTAAAAAACGTCGATGCCGTGGCAATACTTAAGGACACGACTAAAGACTCATTCAAAAGGACACGTCTTGGGAATCAGTCTGGTACAAATTCTTACAAACCTTTATCATTGTGAAGATCCTAATCGCACCAGAAAGTACACAGAAAAAAGTGAATAATTGAATCAAATACAAAAATTGTGAATTCAATTATTTTTGTATTTGATTTTCAGCTTATGACGAAAATTGTAAATCCAATTACCTAAATTGTAAGGTTGTCATAAAACTATTTTCAAGTAATATTTGCGTTGAGTATAAATGTAATTGGAATTTGTCAAAATATTCAAATGACATAGTACTCAATCCAAATACATTAGTATTTGAAGTATATAAAGTTTTCAATTACAGTCGTAATTGAACTGAGTACAATGTTTATAGAATTTTGTAACCTATACAATTACTATCGTAATTGTGTTTATTACGATGTTAATCAATACAATCGTTGTACTATATAATCTATATTAATTTAAGAAAATTATACAAATACACTCTGAAAAAAGGTTTTATGCTTTTTATTATAAAAAAGAAATTCTGAAAATATGTATAATTGAAAATACAGCGAAGTATATGTTTGGCAGAAAAATACAGAATATTCATTATAAACGACGTATTTAACAGGCTAACTCACAAAGCAAAAACAGTTTTTGAATTATCTGTACCACCTGCTGGAATTTCCCAAATCTTCTTCATTTATATGCGATTTGTTTAGGCATCCTGCTCTTCTGTAATACAAACATCTATTCATTTCAAAGTTTCGAAAATATTTCAAAGTTTTACATGATTTTACCTTCTGTTGCTGGGAAGAAATCCTCGAAATCCCCGTTTTCGAAGTAAACACATTTTCCTCTAGGCCACATATTTTTGACAGTCGGCTTATATCCATTAATAGGGCAATTTGACGTGTACACGACCTAATTGTAAAAACAAAATAGAAAGAATGTAATTTTATATATATTCCAAAGCTTATTCACAAGTTTTTAAACGACCCAATTCAGGATGTATGTAAGTTTATACAACGAAAGAAATCATTTACATATTATATTAAAGTTTTCAGCGATTTCTAAAAATTTTACGAACATAGAAATATGTACTAAATATATTAAATTAACTTTCCATAGTAAAAAGTTTGTGCTGTGATACTTTCGTCGTGATCCCGACTAATAGTCGAAGTCACGAGAATTATCGTGAGTCTAAAAATCGTCTTTAAAAGTTCTGTTTGCGTGAACGTACACGAGTATTTCGTGAATGTGCTTGAGAGAGAGAAAGAATTCTACCAACACGTCACAGGTTAGACTCACAATGAAAATGTTCATTTTTACGAAGAGAATTCGTTCAGTGTAGTTTCCAAAAAACGCGCTTGACCAAAAAAACTGGTATTTAGATAAAGGTACTTACCTGCTATAAAAATACAATATGGTGCGCCAAAAATGTTGTAAATGTTAACATTTCGAATCGCGGTACCGATACCACGGTTTATTTGCGGGTAAATTCGACCATGTTCTTAAGAAGATTCATAATAATAACAATAAATGACATTTTATTGTTTGTATTAATTTATTTTTCGTTACGTAGCAACGTCATAAACAGTTTTATCAGGCAATTACGCATTATACTTCAATCAATAACTTTTATACTTGGTCCAATTGAACATAGTAATTGATGTGTTGTGAATTCAATTACCAGTGAATTTTGATATTTTTGCCAGTTTTTCATTCAAGCAATTATTTTCATGTTTGACTTAATAAAAATCGTATTTGATGTAATTTTTTTTATTCAATTATGCCAATAATTGATTTTTATACCCTCCATCATAGGATGGGGGTATATTAACTTTGTCATTCCGTTTGTAACACATCGAAATATTGCTCTAAGACCACATAAAGTATATATATTCTGGGTCGTGGTGAAATTCTGAGTCGATCTAAGCATGTCCGTCCGTCCGTCCGTCCGTCCGTCCGTCCGTCCGTCTGTTGAAATCACGCTAACTTCCGAACGAAACAAGCTATCGACTTGAAACTTGGCACAAGTAGTTGTTATCGATGTAGGTCGGTTGGTATTGAAAATGGGCCATATCGGTCCACTTTTACGTATAGCCCCCATATAAAGGGACCCTCAGATTTGGCTTGTGGAGCCTCTAACAGAAGCATATTTCATCCGATCCGGCTGAAATTTGGTATATGGTGTTGGTACATGGTCTCTAACAACCACGCAGAAATTGGTCCACATCGGTCCATAATTATATATAGCCCCCATATAAACCGATCCCCAGATTTGGCTTGCGGAGCCTAAAAGTGAAGCAAATTTCATCCGATCCGGCTGAAATTTGGTATATGGTGTTGGTATATGGTCTCTAACAACCACGCAAAAATTGGTCCACATCGGTCCATAATTATATATAGCCCCCATATAAACCGATCCCCAGATTTGGCTTGCGGAGCCTAAAAGAGAATCAAATTTCATCCGATCGGGCTGAAATTTGGTACATGATGTTGGTATATGGTCTCTAACAACCGTGGAAAAATTGGTTCACATCGGTCCATAATTATATATAGCCCCCATATAAACCGATCCCCAGATTTGGCTTGCGGAGCCTCAAAGAGAAGAAAATTTCTTCCGATCCGGCTGAAATTTGGTACATGATGTTGGTATATAGTCTCTAACAACCATGCAAAAATTGGTCCATATCGGTCCATAATTATATATAGCCCCCATATAAACCGATCCCCATATTTGGCTTGTGGAGCCTCTAAGAGAAGCATATTTCATCCGATCCGGCTTAAATTTGGTACATGGTGTTGGTATAGGGTCTCTAACAATCATGCAAGAATTGGTCCACATCGGTCCATAATTATATATAGCCCCCATATAAACCGATCCCCAGATTTGGCTTGCGGAGCCCCAAGAGAAGCAAATTGCATCCGATCCGGCTGAAATTTGGTACATGATATTGATATATGGTCTCTAACAACCATGCAAAAATTGGTCCTCATCGGTTCATAATTATGTATAGCCCCCATATAAACCGATCCCCAGATTTGGCTTGAGAAGTCTCCAAGAGAAGCAAATTTCATCCAATCCGGTTGTATTTTGGAACATGGAGTTAGTATATGATATTTAACAACCGTGCCAGAATTGGTCAATATCGGTCCATAATTATATATAGCCCCCATATAAAACGTTCTCCAGATTTGACCTCCGGAGCCTCTTGGAGGAGCAAAATTCATCCGATCCGGTTCAAATTATGAACGTGGTGTTAGTATATGGTCGCTAAGAACCATACCAAAATTGGTCCAATCACACAAAAATTGGTCCATATCGGTTCATAATCATGGTTGCCACTAGAGCCAAAAATAATGTACCAAAATTTTATTTCTATAGAAAATTTTGTCAAAATTTTATTTCTAGAGAAAATTTTGTTAAAATTTTATTCGGTTCATAATAAAATTTTCATCATTGTCAAAATTTTATTTCTATAGAAATTTTTTTTCAAATTTTATTTCTGTAGAAATATTTGTCAAAATTTTCTTTCTATAGAAAATTTTGTCAAAATTTTTAATTCTATAGAAAATTTTGTAAAAATTTTATTTCTATAGAAAATTTTGTTAAAATTGTATTTCTGTAGAAAATTTTGTCAAAATTGTATGTCTACTTTGTCAAACTGAATTATATACGTATTGGATCGATCTTTTTTGATTTAATATATACCACGTATGGACTTACATACAATTTAGAAGATGGTGTTAGGAGGTTTTAAGATACATTGTCATCGGCAAGCGTTACCGCAACTTAAGTAATTCGATGGCAGTGTTTAGAAGAAGTTTCTACGCAATCCATGATGGAGGGTACATAAGCTTCGGCCTGGCCGAACTTACGGCCGTATATACTTGTTATTTTGCTTCAGTTTTTTCTGTGTAAAAACTTTTGGAATATGTTTAACAAAGGATTTTTTTTGATAGTACCTCTTGGTATTAAAATCTTTATTATTACAAATTTTAATATCCCTAGACGTTTACTGAAATATTTTGAATCCCAGGTTTTTTGAAACACATCTAATAATTATTAAATTATAAAAGTTTTCAGTAATATTTTTTGACTGCAATTTTAAATCGTATGTCTACATAACAGTATTTACGCCACCCATTACCATAATAAAGAAATCTGTTGTAAAGGAAACCCTAACTTTAATTGAAAGCAATATAACAAGAGCTCTTAAAATAAACGCTGTCATTTTAATCAAGAATATTTTTCTACGGCCACGATGCAAAAACTTTTGTATTTTGTAAAGTGGTCGAATCACATTCAGTTTCATGGTGCAATAGTGAAAAAAATCCCATTTTCACGAGCTGTTGAATGGAAAAAAACTCTTGTGCTCATTTTATGGGGAATATTTTTTATTTTTTGTTTTGTGTTTCCTCTCCTACCATTTGTCATGTCAATCCGTCCAATGTCTAGCTAAGATTTGAATGTTTCTTTATCCACTTTAGCTCAGGTTTCTTTATTAATAAATCTATACAAAGCCACAATTTAAACTTTATAACCATTTACAAACGTTTTATTCCATTTGTATGTAGACATTAGGGTATGCCGAAAGCAATTTGTATGATACTGGCCACCAATCAATTTGTACTGCTTTAAATATTAGTAATCTCTTGAAATAGTACACGGGAAAATTCTAGTTTCTCTAGCTCAAATCGTAGCTCATTTCACAATTCGTTAGTATGTGAATCTGTTTAAAAACTATTTCTCTTATTCTACAAGGTCAAATACGAATTTTTCTTAGCAACGAACACGCATTTCTTTGATATAAAGTTTTTTCCCTGTCCACTGAAGTCATTTCGTCCTTATTCGGCTTAAACTTAGGAAAGAAAGAAATTTTGTTTGCTAAGGTCTATTTATGTTATTAATTAATTTTTTTTTATACCCTCCATCATAGGATGGGGGTATATTAACTTTGTCATTCCGTTTGTAACACATCGAAATATTGCTCTAAGACCCCATAAAGTATATATATATTCTGGATCGTGGTGAAATTCTGAGTCGATCTAAGCATGTCCGTCCGTCCGTCTGTTGAAATCACGCTAACTTCCGAACGAAACAAGCTATCGACTTGAAACTTGGCACAAGTAGTTGTTATCGATGTAGGTCGGTTGGTATTGAAAATGGGCCATATCGGTCCACTTTTACGTATAGACCCCATATAAAGGGACCCTCAGATTTGGCTTGTGGAGCCTCTAACAGAAGCATATTTCATCCGATCCGGCTGAAATTTGGTATGTGGTGTTGGTATATGGTCTCTAACAACCATGCAAAAATTGGTCCACATCGGTCCATAATTATATATAGCCCCCATATAAACCGATCCCCAGATTTGGCTTGCGGAGCCTAAAAGAAAAGCAAATTTCATCCGATCCGGCTGAAATTTGGTATATGGTGTTGGTATATGGTCTCTAATAACCATGCAAAAATTGGTCCACATCGGTCCATAATTATATATAGCCCCCATATAAACCGATCCCCAGATTTGGCTTGCGGAGCCTCAAAGAGAAGAAAATTTCATCCGATCCGGCTGAAATTTGGTACATGATGTTGGTATATGGTCTCTAACAACCATGCAAAAATTGGTCCATATCGGTCCTTAATTATATATAGCCCCCATATAAACCGATCCCCAGATTTGGCTTGTGGAGCCTCTAAGAGAAGCATATTTCATCCGATCCGGCTGAAATTTGGTACATGGTGTTGGTATAGGGTCTCTAACAATCATGCAAGAATTGGTCCACATCGGCCCATAATTATTTATAGCCCCCATATAAACCGATCCCCAGATTTGGCTTGCGGAGCCCCAAGAGAAGCAAATTGCATCCGATCCGGCTGAAATTTGGTACATGATATTGATATATGGTCTCTAACAACCATGCAAAAATTGGTCCTCATCGGTTCATAATTATTATAGCCCCCATATAAACCGATCCCCAGATTTGGCTTGCGAAGTCTCCAAGAGAAGCAAATTTCATCCAATCCGGTTGTAATTTGGAACATGGTGATAGTATATGATATTTAACAACCGTGCCAGAATTGGTCCATATCGGTCCATAATTATATATAGCCCCCATATAAAACGTTCTCCAGATTTGACCTCCGGAGCCTCTTGGAGGAGCAAAATTCATCCGATCCGGTTCAAATTAGGAACGTGGTGTTAGTATATGGTCGCTAACAACCATACCAAAATTGGTCCAATCACAAAAAAATTGGTCCATATCGGTTCATAATCATGGTTGCCACTAGAGCCAAAAATAATCTACCAAAATTTTATTTCTATAGAAAATTTTGTCAAAATTTTATATCTAGAGAAAATTTTGTTAAAATTTTATTCGGTTCATAATAAAATTTTCATCATTGTCAAAATTTTATTTCTATAGAAAATTTTTTTCAAATTTTATTTCTGTAGAAATATTTGTCAAAATTTTCTTTCTATAGAAAATTTTGTCAAAATTTTTATTTCTATAGAAAATTTTTTGAAAATTTTATTTCTATAGAAAATTTTGTTAAAATTGTATTTCTGTAGAAAATTTTGTCAAAATTTTATGTCTACTTTGTCAAGCTGAGTTATATACGTATTGGATCGATCTTTTTTGATTTAATATATACCACGTATGGACTTACATACAATTTAGAAGATGGTGTTAGAAGGTTTTAAGATACCTTGTCATCGGCAAGCGTTACCGCAACTTAAGTAATTCGATGGCAGTGTTTAGAAGAAGTTTCTACGCAATTATGATGGAGGGTACATAAGCTTCGGCCTGGCCGAACTTACGGCCGTATATACTTGTTTACTTCTGAACAGTTAACTTTGAACTTGACAAAAGTTAAAACAAATTACTAACCTATAGGAAAATGTTGAACTTACTATGGGTACATGCTTCTTTAGCGGCATACGAAGTTCAATATTAACACTGGTTAGTTAAAAATAACTCACAAATAATTGGGTTCACTCTTCTCTGAGTGTAGGTAAGGTTAGGTTAGGTGGCAGCCCGATGTATCAGGCTCACTTAGACTATTCAATCCATTGTGGTACCACACTAAAAAAAAAGTGAACTCTCTATTTCACTAAAGCCAATTTAACTTTATTTTAGTTCATAGAAATATTACGTTTGGAGAAAGTTTTCTTTACTCTAATACTTTTTTGTGTACGTTAGTTAAATTAACTAAACCCGAGGAAAAAAATATACTCAAATGAAGCATAAAGATTAACGAAATTCGTGTCTTCCACAAAATAGTTCAGAATTTCTTTAAATTTGTAAATTTTACCACTATGTCACTAAAGACATTCTTGCAATTTTGAACTCCAAGTTTTTTCTTCAAACTACAAAATTTTCTTTAACAAGTGAAAAAACTTAGTTATGTCTAATAAATTTTCTTGTATTTGTCGAAAAATATTTACTTATTTTTATGACATCGGCGTGGTGCCAACGTTTTTAATACTGATTAGTTAAAATTTTCTACAAATATTCAAAATTTTCTAAAATTAAACGAAAGTTTTCTTCCTGGTGGGTTCACTGTTTTTTCAGTGCACATTTGTGAACTTCTCTCATATCACTGAGTGCTGCCCGATTCCATGTTAAGCTCAATGACAAGGGACCTCCTTCTTATAGCCGAGTCCGAACGGCGTTCCACATTGCAGTGAAACCACTTAGAGAAGTTTTGAAACCCTCACAAATGTAGCCAGTATTACTGAGGTGTTCGGTCGAAGCAGGAATCGAACCAACGACCTTGGGTATGCAAGGCGGGCATGCTATGCATTGCACCACGGTTGCTCTCTGGGTGTAGGTCAATCGTCTAATCGTTTTATATAGAAGCTTACCATGTGCCAAATTTGAAACTGATGGGTTCTGAAATGAGAATTGTACTCATATTTAGGCGAATCGCTTGAAACATACTATATGACGACGCTCTAGTTGCCATTACATAAAAGACATATGACCATACAGACGTAATACTAAGGATAGATCGCTTCTTTAGTTGAACTTGAGTCGATGGGTTTATTATGTCAGAGTCATATACTATGTAAGATATTCAAATATTTTGGTGCATGCATCGAAAAAAGATTTTTTCTTTACACTTATGATTTTGGTATTGATTCCAAACCAAAGAAGCGGAAAATTGAAGTAAAAATGTGTCCTAGAGACATTTCACCGGAAATCAAATCTGGATTGGTATCTATAAAGGCATATATTGTCATCATGTACTGAATTTCAAGCGTATCGGATGAAATTTGCTTCTCCAGGAGGTTCAAAAAGTAAAATCTGGGGATCGGTTTATATGGGGGCTATATATAATTGTGGACCCATTTAGACCAAGTGAACCCAGCAAAAAAGCGTCGCCAACAAAGTAATGAATAATAATTATGGACCGATATGGTCTAAGTTTTTAGAGGTCATATCTTAAGAGCATATATCAAATTTCAACCGGATCGAATTAAATTTGCTCCTCAAAGAGGATCCGCAAGGCAAATCTGGGAGTCGGTTTATATAGTCTATGTGCAATACCATTCGACCCACATCAATAACAACTACTTATGCCAAGTTTCAAGTCGAAAGCTTGTTTCGTTCAAAAGTTAGCGTGATTTTAACAGACGGACACAGCTAGATCAACTCAGAATTTCACTCCGACACAGAATATATCGATATCCTCAGTCCAGAGTACGCTAAGTCAACTTAGCATTTTTGATGCAGTTCATTGGTTTTTATTCGGATTAGTGTGAATTGCGTCCTGTCAAAAGTTGGAATTTATTGGAGTTTTCTATCAAAAGTTATGGTTAATATTGTACGTAGCCTGTTTCTAAAGTTTTAAAAATTTCCAATCCAAAAAGGGCAAAAGGCTTTGTTCGGTCTAAGTCATTTTTAATGATGTTCTATTTTGAATTCGTACATACTAAAAAAAATCTACAATAAACATGATTTTCAGACCGAAAAAAGTGAATTTATATCTTATACAGTTTTTGAGAAATTAAAAAAAACTTGTTTCCTGCAAAATTCACTTTTTAGACTTAGCGTTTGGATTTGGAATGGATACATCGGTATATACTTTATGGGGTATGAGACCAATATTTAGATGTGTTACAAAAGTTAATATACCTCCCATCCTATGGTGGAAGGTATAAAGAAGTTTTCAGAATTAGTAAAGCCAAAGAAAGTGTCTTTCATGCAATAATAAGCAGTTTTACGTCGAATCGCTTGCACTATAAGAACAAAGCGACTACATTGAAAAGCGTATCAACTTTTGGACAAGGAAAAAATTTAATATCAGAGAAATGCGTCTTCTATGCTAAGCAAAATTCGCATTCGTATTTTAAGGATTTGAAATCTTTGGGCTCACGACAATATATTATTATTCAGTTTTGGTGTATTTCAACACTTTCTCACGATGTCCTCCATTAAGCAATATTTCTAGAAATTTCGGAAGATCCTACATCACATGGGCACATCATTCTCCGTGCATCACTGTTTGTCTACTTAAGGATTGGTTTGTGGTTGAGAGTGTTCAATAGTTTCTTCTCTTTCTTTATTTCCAATGGCAACATTCAAAAATAGTCATAAAATACAGTAGTCACAATCACTAAATCCTTGATTCACCCCATTCGCTAACTTATTCCCTTTGTCAGGCCTCTGTGCCATAGCCTGTCGTCTCTTAACCGGTCTGTGGAAACAAAAAAGGCGTCACGTTCATTGCTCGCATACGCATACAAAGTAACATAAACGCTACTGTAAGGACGAACCAATGAGCGAATGAATGAATGAATGCCGGATACAACTACAGATGAAGCGAAAGCTACTGCACATAAAGAAATTGTGACATTTTTCTATTGGATTTATGCGACTCTATTGAGCGCTATGGCATATTGAGTAGCAAATTATTTAAGGAATATGTATGTATGCGTGATAGAAGCAGGAGTAATGATCACGCGTGCTTTGTAGATGTGATAACATTTCGTATTTGTATCCAAAATAAGGCTAGTTTTGAATCCCAAAATCAGATATTGAATACTAATAGTATGAATAGAACGGGACTAAAAAGCGCTATGAGGACACAACCAATGCCCCTTTAGAGGTACTGATTGGAGTCTGCCCAATCGATTTGCACATAAAGAAAATAACAGAGGTGACACTCGTGAGACTTAAAAACTTAGATACACTAAAAAGCACAGTTTGCTGGCATACACAACTTCTTGCCGAGCGTCAAAACAAGGCGGGCTTTATGACGACTAAGTATGTTTTTCACGATAACCTGTAACGATCCACCTTCGTGGGCCCTACTTTCTCCGAGATTAGGGATTTTGATTTGAGAAACATAGAAACTAAAAATTTTGAAAGATGTTTATTTAAAAGTGCAGCCTCACATATCGACTAGCCGCCTATCCTTAAACTTCGCTCCCATACTCGTCAACATTTGTATGTTGATCCGCATTGCCATCCTCTAAAATAAGTTATTCACCTTTTGCAAAAAAAAAAAAAACATGTATATACGGCCGTAAGTTCAGCCAGGCCGAAGCTTATGTACCCTCCACCATGGATTGTGTAGAAACTTCTTCTAAACACTGCCATCCACAATCGAATTACTTGAGTTGCGGTAACGCTTGCCGATGGCAATCCTACTAACACCGTCTTCTAAATTGTAAGTTCGTCCATACGTGGTATATATTAAATCAAAAAATACCGATTAAATAGGTATATATATATAATTTAATTTGACAAAATTTTCTATAGAAATAAAATTTTAACATAATTTTCTATAGAAATGACATTTTGACAAAATTTTTTATAGAAATAAAGTTTTGACAAAATTTTTTATAGAAATGAAATTTTAACAAAATATTCTATATAAATAAAATTTTAACAAACTTTTCTACAGAAATACAATTTTGACAAAATTTTCTATGGAAATAAAATTTTGACAAAAGTTTCTATAGGAATAAAATTTTGGTAGATTATTTTTGGCTCGAGTGGCAACCATGATTATGAACCGATATGGACCAATTTTTGTGTGATTGGTGATCGGCTATATATAACTAAAAACCGATATGACCAATTTTGGTATGATTGTTAGCGGCCATATAGTAACACAACGTTCCAAATTCATTTCGGATGAATTTTGTTCCCCCAGAGGCTCCGGAGGTCAAATCTGGGGATCGGTTTATATGGGGGCTATGTAATTGTGAACCGATGTGGACCAATTTTTGCATGGATGTTAGGGGCCATATACTAACACCACGTTCCACATTTGAACCAGATCGGATGAATTTTGCTCCTCCAAGAGGCTCCGGAGGCCAAATCTGGAGAACGGTTTATATGGGGGCTATATATAATTATGGATCGATATGGACAAATTCTGGCACGATTGTTAGAGACCATATACTAACACCAAGTTCGAAATTTCAACCGGATCGGATGAAATTTGCTTCTTTTAGAGGCTCCGCAAGCCAAATCTGGGGATCGTTTATATGGGGGCTATATATAACTAAAAACCGATATGACCAATTTTGGTATGGTTGTTAGAGAGCATATACCAACACCATGTACCAAATTTCAGCCAGATCGGATGAAATTTGCTCATACATGAGGCTCCGCAAGCCAAATCTGGGGATCGGTTTATATGGGGGCTATATATAATTATGGACCGATGTGAACCAATTTTAGCATGGTTGTTAGTGACCATATACCAACACCATGTACCAAATTGAAGCCGGATCGGATGAAATTTGCTTTTGTATTGTGCCCATATAGCCCAATCTCCTGATTTGAATTCTTGGCCTTCTAGACGCGCAATTTTTATTCGATTTGCCTGAAATTCAAAATCTTGAGGTATTCATCGGGTCCATAAATGAGTGTACTTAATATGCTGGGTATCGGTCCATGGATTTGGATAGCCCCCGATCTTTCGATTTGACTTCTTGAGCGTCTCGACTTCCGCATTATAATTTGATTTGCCTGAAATTTAAAATCTAGAGATATTTTGGGCCCATAAATAAGTGGGCCAAATACGGTGTGTAGCCACCATATCTCTCGATTTGACTTCTTGGGCTTGTTTCTAGACACTGAAATTCTTATACGATTTACCAGAAGTTCAAACTCTGGAAGCATTTTGGTCCATACATAAGTACGCCGAATATCGTGAGTATCGGTCCGCATTTTGATATAGCCATATAGCCCGATCTCCCGATTTGACTTGTTGTGTGTCTAGATATCCGAACTTTTTATCCGATTTGCCTGAAATTCAAAGGCAAAGACAAAATCTGTAGAACCGGGCATGCTTTTTTAGTGTAGATTGACTTAGAATTTCACCACGATAAGGAGTCTTTATGGGGTGTAAAACCAACATTTCGATGCGTTAAAAATGGAATGAAAGATAGTATACACGCAGGGAAGGAATATGATCACTGCAAGCTTGTTTCAAGAGCAAAATATTATTTCTGTACGGTGACTATTGAATGTTTTTGTTGCTAATTTTTTGTTTTCTTGGCTAACATTTACATGGTTGCCGAAATCAGATACACAGTTTGTGAGAAAATAACATGGTTGCTACAAAATTTGTTCCTTATATTGTGCAACGTATATAATAGAAAGTTTCGGCTTGGCCGAATGGAAAAATCTTTTCAGAACAAATCCGAATGTACTGGCTATTATGAATAAAGCATAACTTTTAGGTCGATTAATAATAACAATATGCCAACTTGTTAGGAATATGTTTGAAATGCTTTGTTCTTCATTACTCTAAACCTAATGTAGGGTATAATGGGAATCACAATCGTAACGATGTCGTCGAAAACATTGCAGAAATGTTCAGGATATACATAAAATGAAAATACATAAATTTTTCAACGATTTGAAAACCGCATTTTATAATTGAATCACGTACATTTCGAAATGACACTTTGTGCGCTGAACAAAGCATGAGCAAAAAAAAAAAACGGCAGCAACAACTGAAATACAATCAAACAAACTCATATACATATACAGACCTATAGCTATTCTTCCACACACACACACATATACATATATATAGATGTTCACCCATTCCAATATTCACATTTTTTCATCTATTCATTTTATATTGTACCCCAAAGTATATCCCTTCATACATACCAACAGTGTACGGTGAATGACTTAAAGCATCAGAATGCAAATCTTTGAAATATTCCTCCCATGGGATTAATAAAAATGTAAGGTTTTTCCCGAAAAAAAAACAACAAAACTTTACAGCAATTGAGGAGGCAATCCACAAACCTGAGTTGTATTTCGTCAGAGAGAGTGAGAGAGTGTGTGTTGAATAATTTGAACAATTTTTAATTAGGTGCTAAAAATTTATTTCATTCGTTTCATTTGAGAATTATGTGATGTATGGAAATGGAAAAGAAAAGTTTGGTGTTTCACAGCAGAAAGCCAAGAGAAGAAAATGTGTTTTCTTGACATTTATTGCGATTGTAACATTACAAGGTGATGTTATAATAACAGAGACCCACACAATGAAGTTTGTTTATTATACTGGTATGATCAGGTTTGTGGAATCAAAGACTGAGTTTTGATGCGGGAATCTAAGGATTTTGCAGGAGTCGGAGTTGTAAATATGAAACTCGACTACGACTTCGGCCAATCCAAAATTTTGAAAAGTACTGCATATTGTTTGTAACTAAAACAAACACTATAGGAAATGGATCAATCCACACTGATCCAATGTGAAGGATATGAGTACGTTATGGGAAATCATCACAGAATTTTGTTAAAATTTAGGTATTTTGGCCATATTTCTATAAACCGGAAGAACAAATATATGGAGGCTTTATCTAAATCTGAACCAAATTACTCCTATTGAAAATGGGTCTAAAATATGAAACATTCTACCATATTTCCCCAACTCTGGCGTACATGTATATATGCGAGCTATATCTAAATCTGAACCGATTTTGACCAAATTTGACATGTATAGTTAGAATAATAATTCTGCTATCTCTGCAAAATTTCACGTAAATAGGAGAATAACTTTGGTCTTAGTGGTCATATGAGTGTAAATCGGACGAAAGATATATGTGGGAGCTATATCTAAATCTGTAGCAATTTCAAACAAATTTGGTACACTTAACACTTCTTTCAAGCATCAGTACAAAACTCTGGCTTTTAAAGCCATACAACAGTGTTGCCAGGCGATTTTTGATTATTCCCCCCAAATCTTAAGAAAACCCCCCTAAATTGGTTTAGGCTTTTTTCAAAAACCCTCAAAAATTTTAAGAATGTAAAAAGTACAAAAGGGTCCCAAATTTCGAGAAAAAATCCTGTAGTGATACATTTTAAAAATTAAATTGAACACAAATATATATACTGAAAGAAGAGTTTTCTTTTCTGAGAAACGAAATTTTAGACAAACTAAGTTTTCGCTTGATGCTAAAAAATTTTCTTTTGAAGTAAATAAAAAATAAAATTTGCTATTTATTTATGTATTTTCTTACTATATAACAAAAGACAATTTCGTTTGTTTAAAATTTCGTCCCTGAAGAAATTATTTTTTCTTTGGATGTAATAATACAATATGTACATCAATTTAAAAAGCAGGCTTACTCTTAAAATGCTTTCAGCTGCTAAGTTAAAATATTATTGTTTTTAATTGTGCAAATATTAAAAATGTCCTTTCAACAGAAGCGTTTAAAAAATATAACGAAAATAATGCTATTGGATACTTGCTTGTATTTAGGATCTTCTTGTTGACTTCCCTCATCTTGTTTTCTCATAATTCATGCCAGAATTGTTCCGAATATGCTTGAGAATTGCTCCACTTTATAAGGTCTAAGATATTTTTTACCCCCCAAAAATCCCCCTAAATAAATGTTACCCCTAAAAATCTCCCTAAACGTGAAAAAAAACCCTAAATTTGGGGGGAAAACCCCTAACCAGGCAACACCGCCATATAAGTCCAAATCGAACGAATGATATATATGGGAGCTATATCTAAATCTGAACCGATTTAGTTGATATTTTACATCTTTTACGAGAGCTCCAAAACATTTTGCTGTCCGAAGTTTTAAGAAAATACGTTGATAAATACGTCAATTACGAGCAGATCGGTGATAAATATATATGGCAGCTATATTTAAATCTGAACCGATTTTTGTCAAAACCAATAGCGATTGTCTTTTAGCCAAAGTAAAACTCTGTGCCAAATTTGAGGACGATGGAACTTAAACCGCGAGCTGTACTTTGCACACAAAATTACATATACAGACAGAAAGACGGTCATCGCTAAATCGTGGTTAATTTTAGAACATTTATAGAGAAAACAACACCACAATAAAGCTTGTTGTACAATGAAACTTAGGACCATCTTTAAATGGAAGAATGTAATGCTTGACAATTCAATGGCCGGATACCGTAAATAAACCAAGAGTCTTGTATTGGCACACGTTTATATTTTCGTAGTTGTAGTTGAAGATGTAGATGTTGAATTCTGTCATTATATATTGGAAAATGTTATTCAAAGTACTTTGGATTGGGAGTACCACTACTATCACCCGACTGTTGCTGTTACCTCAATTTTTCCAGTTACATCACCGCATAAGTTATTGCCACAACCAATGTGAACAACGACGAAAGAAACAACAACAAAGCAACTACAGCAACTTGAGTCGCAGGTTATCATTTGGACTACTAAAGGAACAGATAGGATATCCAATCCAATGGCACCAAAGGCATCGAGAAGACGATAAAGGAGAAATTTGTTTTTATTGGTCTGAATGTACGTGTATCTGGTTTCGGTCTCAATATCCCTCTTCGACAAAGTGAAATATTGATGAGGTTCCAAAATGTAGCCGCTTTTTATCTCGACAGTGTAACAACGTGCAGTAATGAAATTGTTAAATTTCAGTTTACATTCGAAATGTATGTAATTTGCATAATTCCATAGGATGTGTCTGTCGATCTGCCTTATTTTTTGCCATTTCCAGTGGAAAACTATTTTCTTGACTGTGACAACATCAATGATAGTTGACTAGGCGGAGATAAACTGATGTTGGCTTAATAAATTTCGTTATACCTTCATATATTAGCATTAATATATTTATCTTGAGGATGGGATGAAGGATGTCTGCATGGATATAAATCAATTCGTACACACCTATTAATAAAATATCACAAACTACCAGCTTTCTTGTTTTTAAGTTGGTCTTGGTTATCTTTCGAACAGTTATAAGGTCAAATATAGGAATGTCACATACAAATTAAAGACCGTAAAGAATAAGAAGTTGATTTTTTTTTCAAATTAAGAAAATATGTTGGTTAAGCTACACTTGTAGTTTAGTCAATAAATGGTTTTAAGCTGAAATCAAAAACAACAAAAATATTGAGGGGTAAAAAAAACAATAACAAAACAAAACGTAGGTAGAAAAGTTGAATTTTCATTTGAATTTTACCATTCGACTTTTACAACCAGACATTCGGAGCGGAGCGTTTTCCAAAAGAAACACCGCTCCGCTCCGAAAAATTTTCCTGCAACAAACTAATTTCTAGTTTTAATAACCATTATTACAAATAAGTTGTTAGCAATCCTTGCCATCAGAAGGCAACAAATAATTTGTGTTCCCAACAACCTAATTTATAAGTAATTTGTTAAGCTCCAAACATTACAAAATATTTTTGTTGAACGTTACGTTTAACCCTTTAAAAATATTTTGGAATTTGAACGAAAATATTTGTATATCGATGTCTACATTCCATAGTACACTAAGTCTAAAAAGTGAAGTTTACAGGAGACGGGTTCAAAATTTATTTGGAATTTCTCAAAGACGTATAAGATAGAATTTTTTTTTCGTTTTTTTTTTCGGTAATAAAATCATATTTATTTTAGAATGTTCGAATTCCCAATAGTGATAATTGATCGAGGCTAAAAATGACTTAGACCACTTTAGAAAGAAAAAAGCTTTTTGCGTTGTTCATCTAAGTGGACTTAGCATCCTTTTATCGGAAATTGTTTTCTGACATTGGTCGTCTTATTACATATAGCATATTATGGTTTGGAGAATGAAAATGTAACAACTTACTTAGCATATGTAAATATGTTACAAAAACAATTATATAGAGTTTTGTAAATTTATTTTTAACGTAAAACACAAATTAATAATTCCATGCGACACAGTTGAAACTAATTCGTCTATATCGGGTTCTATATAAATATTTCGATGCAATATTTAAATACATGTAAAAAATAATTCTTTCCTCCCGAAACGAAATTTTATGGCGATTTCGATTGGGAAAAAAGGTGCAACATTCTCGAAATTGATTGCCAAATATAAAGGACACTGTCATAGATTTTGGATCCTGTATCCCTTACAATATTATGAATTAACAATAACTTTGGAATGACACTATTATTTGAGCGAAAATACAATGAGGGGAAAAGTAGTGTAACACCAGGGCAACATATTTTTTGCGAAACGAAAAGGCCCTTAGACAAACAAATATCGTTTCCCATTTGCTTTTCGCCCTAAGGAAGTTTGTTTGGAAGAAAAGTATATACTTTTTGTGATAAACTTTGATTTTTTACACGATGTAAAAACAATTTCAAAAGACTAACTCAAAAAAAATTGTCTTTCCTTTCTGATTGCCTAATCTTCCCTTAAGTCTTTCTCACTACTACGAGGTTTGTTAGTTCTTACTACCTTTTTCTGTAATACAAACAATGTAGAAGAAATTATTCTATTTTATAAATTTTTTGAATTTTACCTTTCGCCTGGACGGAGAGTCGAACCGCGGACCATACCGTACCATACGCCATCAACGCACAAATAACTTAGTCAAGCAGTTATATTTATAAAACTTAGTTTTCAGTGCCCACGAGCCGATGTAAATAAATTTTATTTGACAGAAACATACATTTAGATGGTGAAATGGTTACACACAAAGAAAATTTCATTAAAATTGAGTCAACGAAAATTTTTCATTGATATGACGAAATATTTTCATTAAGACAATGAAAATATTCGTTAATAGTATTTTTATTAAAAAAAAATTTTTTTTTTTTAATAAAAATTTGAAATTTTCGAAGACATTCAAAAAACACTAACAAAAGAAAAACGTTTTCGGTACACGTTTTCCAAACGTATTTTTTTTTTTGCGTTTGCAATAATTTTTTTTAACTCTAGCTTAGGCACCAATGTTTTTCTACATTATCTGCCACTATTTACATATGTAAATATTTTGTTTCCTTTGTTATTTTTAACTTCATAACCGCTTTTTTATGTTTGTTTTGCATTCTGATATTCGCTACAGAAAAAAAATTGTTGTTTTTGAACATTATCTGTTCGACATTATTGAAATCGGTTCAGAGTTAGATATAGCTCACATATATATCTTTCGCTCGATATGCACCCATATTACCACAGACGCCAAAGTTTTGCTCCGATCTACGTGAAATTTTGCACATAGAGTAGAATTACTATTCTTACTATGCTTGCCAAATTTGGTTGAAATCGGTTCAGATTTAGATATAGCTCCCACATATATATCTTTCGCCCGATTTATACAGAAATGGCCACAGAAGCTTAAATTTTACTCCGATTTACGTGAAATTTTGCACAGGGTGTAGACTTAACATTCTTACTATACATGCCAAATTTCAGATTTAGATATAGCTCCCATGTATATCTTTAGTTCGATTTATACATATATGACCACAGGGGCCAAATTTTACTCCGATTTACATGAGAATGAAGTGGGGGAATATCATATGGAAAACGACGGTGAACTATCTGAATTAGACAGGTAGCAATTTTTGGTTAGTAAAAACGGATTTAAATTGAATAAAAATCCTCAATGGAGCGAAAACATGAAATTTTTCGTGAATCTTGTTTTAAAACCAATTACAAAAAAACAAATTGAGCATTGTAGACACATTTATCTTTTATGCCTGACGAAGGTGATAGAGGATATTCAAAAGTAAAATCCGCTTGCTATATGTGCTACCATGGTGAGAAAAAAGGAAGCGTCCTACAAGGCGAAAATGTGGATAATGTAAAAAACCAGTCTGTGTGCTCCGAAAGAAAAAGCGTTCGTCACCTTGACGATTGAGTTTCATCAATGCGTTTTCGTCTATGCGATGAAAAGTTTCATCCATGGGAGTATTTTGGTAGTCCACGTGACGAAATCAATCATCAAAGTCAATTTTTGTTCTTTTCATAGTTCGTCACATTGATGATCTAGTTTCGTCTATGAGACGAAATTATTTTCTTTCCGATTCAGCGAAAGTTAACCAAAATTAACATTTGATTTAAATTAATTTCGTTTATATGAAGTCCCAATATATGAATTACACATATTAATAGAAGTTGGACAAAAGTTTTAAGTGTTTTATTTTCATGATGTATCAAGGATGCTGGTTTTCGTCAATGCGATGAAAGAATCTTCAAATTGATGAAACGCACTTTTCTCTGAAATGTGTATCAAAAAATCTCAATGCTAACTAAAACATAAAACGATATACGGTGTATATAGTATATAGATGTTTGTAATTTACATTTTTCCATTAGTACTAATCTGAAACACCTCGAAGTCGAAGTCGAATCAATAGTCAATGTGACGAAACAGTGTTCAATGTGATGATAAAATTCATACGTTCTGTAGATGTGTGTTTATTTCTCTACCTAAAAACACACACACACCCAACCAAATGCGCTTTTGTTTTTAAAATAACTGTACACAGCTTTTATTAATGAGAGCTAAGTTATTTTTGTTGGGTATTTCATGCTCTCTCCACATTTAACTTAAACGAGTATTTGAGCAACCATTTGTTCACAGGTTTGTTTTTAAATTGGCTTACAAGACATATGAGAACAATAAAAGTCGTCAAATTGACGAAAATAGTAATCAAATAGACGAAAAGTTTCATCTACTCCGTTGACATGTATTCAAATACTAATGCAATAACACATCCATACGTAGTTGTGTGGTAGAAATATTGTTTTTTTTTTCTGTGCGGTAAGAACATTTCAAATGGTTCCTCTCAGTTGTTGAGTTTAGTCCAAAGTGTAAAGGTGGTCGCGCGTGCCGAAAATAAAGAGCTAATGCTTAAAGATGTGAAAGTGAAAATAAAAACAAAAATGTGAGTAAAGTAAAAAAAAACATGAAGTGTTATATATGGAAAAAAATTAACCAAAATGACGATTTTTTTATTTTTTGGTCAATTTATTTTTTTTTTAACATTACATGTTTATGGAAATATTTCTAAATTTACAGATAAATGCCGCAACATTTTTCGTTCTGTGAAAACTGAATACGGATAAAGAAATTAAAGAATAAAGATGAATTGGATGAGCAAACAATTCAAAACGAAAAGGAACAGTTGGGCACAAAAAGGGTGAGTTAAATTTTGTTCTAAAAAGATCGAATATACTTTACAATAATTTAAAATTTCAATTTTTAAATTCTTCTTTATAATTTTTTTACTCCACAGGATGAACCCATAAAACTTTTCATCCTTGGTGACCTAAACACTAATTAAGGTAACAGAATGTTTGTGTGTCTCGATGGTCAATTTATCAAAATCAACAGCTTTGGTAGATGTGTATGAAAAATTTTGTATACGGTTTTATTTTGTTAGTTGTACATATTTCAAATAAATAAAATTTAAATTTAATTAAAATAAAAAAACAATATGGTTCTTTATTAAAAGTGTCGTAGAAAATATTTCTAATAATCAATTTATCAATTTAATGTTTACATCGTATTGATGAATCTATTAATGAATGGATTACGTCAAATTCAGGGAAAGAGTTCATCGCTATGACGAAGCGTTTGTAGCGATGACGAACGAGAATCGTACTTTTGAAGAATTGCATCATCGCATGGATGAAAGAGAATAATCGCAGATACGAAAAATATCATCACATAGGTGAAATACATTCATCATCTGGACGTAACATAGTCGTATATTGGATGTAAATAAGTTCATCACAGGGATGAATTCAATTCATCGCTATGACGGAAAAATCGTCAATGGGATGAAATGTTACGTTAGCTCATTTTTGACGAAAAATTCGTCACCGTGACGTAAAGATTCATCCTCATGACGTACTTTTTCCTTTCAGTGTGGAGCACAGCTGGGGGCAAACCAAATGCTACAGTTGCCCAATATATATATATATATATATATATATATATATATATATATATATATATATATATATATATATATATATATATATATATATATATATATATATATATATATATATATATATATATATATATATATATATATATATATATATATATATATATATATATATATATATATATATATATATATATATATATATATATATATATATATATAGATATATATTTTTTTTTTAAGTTTTTATTTCCCCTTCTTTTATTTGTATTATTTTCATATGAAATTATTCAAAACAAATCAGCTAAAAGTATGTTAAATATATATATATATATATATATATATATATATATATATATATATATATATATATATATATATATATATATATATATATATATATATATATATATATTTTTTTTTTTAAGTTTTTATTTCCCCTTCTTTTATTTGTATTATTTTCATATGAAATTATTCAAAACAAATCAGCTAAACGTATGTTAAATCACAATATTTACTTATGTAAATAGTGGCAGATTTTGAAGAAAAAAACAAAAATGTATTGAAAAATTGCTATATTGTAAAAAATAGTGTTAAATTTGTACATATTATGAAAGAGCACGAAAAATTAGCCACTGAGTCGAAATTTCATAAAAATTGGATAAATATTATTGAAATGGCAAGAGTGTTAAAAATGAAATATTTACATTTGTATATAGTGCCAAAGCTAGGGTTAAATAACTTACCAACGATTTGCATAGTAACTTTTTAAAATTCCGTTTGTAACACATCGAAATATTGCTCTAAGACCCCATAAAGTATATATATTCTGGGTCGTGGTGAAATTCTCGATCTGAGCATGTCCGTCCGTCCGTCCGTCCGTCTGTTGAAATCACGCTAACTTCCGAACGAAACAAGCTATCGACTTGAAACTTGGCACAAGTAGTTGTTATTGATGTAGGTCGGATGGTATTGCAAATGGGCTATATCGGTCCACTTTTACGTATAGCCCCCACATAAACGGACCCCTAAATTTGGTTTGCGATTGTTCTATGAAAAGCAAATTTCATCCTATCCGGCTGAAATTTGGTACATGGTGTTAGTATATGGTCTTTAACAACCATGCAAAAATTGGTCCATATCGGTCCACTTTTACGTATAGCCCCCATGTAAACGGACCCCCAAATTTGGCTGGCGATTGCTCTAAGAGAAGGAAATTTCATCCGATCCGACTGAAATTTGGTACATGGTGTTAGTATATGGTCTCTAACAACCATGCAGAAATTGGTCCATATCGGTCCATAATTACATATAGCCCCCATATAAACCGATTCCCCGATTTGGCTTGCGGAGCCTCTAAGAGAACCAAATTTCATCCGATCCGGCTGAAATTTGGTACATGGTGTTAGTATATGGTCTCTAACAACCATGCAAAAATTGGTCCATATCGGTCCATAATTATATATAGACCCTATATAAACCGAACCCCCGATTTGGCTTGCGGAGCCTCTAAGAGAATCAAATTTCATCCGATCCGGCTGAAATTTGGTACATGGTGTTGGTATATGTTATCTAATGACCATGCAAAAATTGGTCCACATCGGCCCATAATTATATATAGCCCCCATATAAACCAGATTTGACCTCCGGAGCCTCTTAGAGGAGCAAACGTCATCCGATCCGATTGAAATTTGGTACGTGGTGTTAGTTTATTGTCTCTAACAACCATGCCAAAATTGGTCCATATCGGTCCATAATTATATATAGCCCCCATATAAGCCGATTGCCAGATTTGACCTCCGGAGCCTCTTAGAGTGGAGAAAAATTCATCCGATCCGGTTGAAATCTGGAACGTGGTGTTAGAATGTGGTCTCCAACAAACACGCAAGAATTGGTCCATATCGGTCCATAATTATATATAGCCTCCATATAAACCGTTCCCCAGATTTGAGCTCCGGAGCCTCTTAGAGGAGCAAATTTCATCCGATCCGGTGTTAGTATAAGGCCGCTAATAACCATGCCAAAATTGGTCCGTATCGGTCTATAGTTGTATATAGCCGATCCCCAGTCACACAAAAATTGGGCCATATCGGTTCATAATCATGGTTGCCACTCGAGCCAAAAATAATCTACCAAAATTTTATTTTTATAGAAAACATTGTCAAAATGTTATTTCTATAGAAAATTTTGTCAAAATTGTACTTCTATAGACAATTTTGTAAATTTTTTTTCTTTTGAAATTTTTTTCTAAATTTTATTTCCATAGAAAAAATTTGTCAAAATTTTATTTCTATAGAAAATTTTTTTCAAATTTTATTTCTATAGAAAATTTTTTCCAAATTTTACTTCTTTAAAAAATGTCAAAATTTTATTTTGTCAAAATTTTATTTCTATATATAAAATATATATAAAAAAATACACTTCATATGCTGGCAACTTTCTCCAATTTAAAATGTTCTAATTTTACTTACACTTGCGAAATGTTTTTGTTTAATCGGGGAATAACATGTTTAGTAAACACAGCGAAACTCTAAAATGTATCATGTGTATGCTAAGTATACTTCGAAAGCATAGCAAAAATAAAAGTTCACTCTAAAGAATGCTATGTTTACTTAGTTTTGAAAAATATTTTACAGTTCTGTTCTAAACACTACTAACTATACTTAGCCCTTTTGGAATGGACATTTTTTAAAACTTTAGTGACAGACTAAGTACAATTTTTACCATAACTTTTGATAGAAGTGTCCGATAAATTTGAGCTTTTGACAGGACTCAAGTCACATCAATCCGAATACAAAATATGAAATTATTCAAAACAAATCAGCTAAAAGTATGTTAAATATATATATATATATATATATATATATATATATATATATATATATATATATATATATATATATATATATATATATATATATATATATATATATATATATATATATATATATATATATATATATATATATATATATATATTTTTTTTTAAGTTTTTATTTCCCCTTCTTTTATTTGTATTATTTTCATATGAAATTATTCAAAACAAATCAGCTAAACGTATGTTAAATCACAATATTTACTTATGTAAATAGTGGCAGATTTTGAAGAAAAAAACAAAAATGTATTGAAAAATTGCTATATTGTAAAAAATAGTGTTAAATTTGTACATATTATGAAAGAGCACGAAAAATTAGCCACTGAGTCGAAATTTCATAAAAATTGGATAAATATTATTGAAATGGCAAGAGTGTTAAAAATGAAATATTTACATTTGTATATAGTGCCAAAGCTAGGGTTAAATAACTTACCAACGATTTGCATAGTAACTTTTTAAAATTCCGTTTGTAACACATCGAAATATTGCTCTAAGACCCCATAAAGTATATATATTCTGGGTCGTGGTGAAATTCTCGATCTGAGCATGTCCGTCCGTCCGTCCGTCCGTCTGTTGAAATCACGCTAACTTCCGAACGAAACAAGCTATCGACTTGAAACTTGGCACAAGTAGTTGTTATTGATGTAGGTCGGATGGTATTGCAAATGGGCTATATCGGTCCACTTTTACGTATAGCCCCCACATAAACGGACCCCTAAATTTGGTTTGCGATTGTTCTATGAAAAGCAAATTTCATCCTATCCGGCTGAAATTTGGTACATGGTGTTAGTATATGGTCTTTAACAACCATGCAAAAATTGGTCCATATCGGTCCACTTTTACGTATAGCCCCCATGTAAACGGACCCCCAAATTTGGCTGGCGATTGCTCTAAGAGAAGGAAATTTCATCCGATCCGACTGAAATTTGGTACATGGTGTTAGTATATGGTCTCTAACAACCATGCAGAAATTGGTCCATATCGGTCCATAATTACATATAGCCCCCATATAAACCGATTCCCCGATTTGGCTTGCGGAGCCTCTAAGAGAACCAAATTTCATCCGATCCGGCTGAAATTTGGTACATGGTGTTAGTATATGGTCTCTAACAACCATGCAAAAATTGGTCCATATCGGTCCATAATTATATATAGACCCTATATAAACCGAACCCCCGATTTGGCTTGCGGAGCCTCTAAGAGAATCAAATTTCATCCGATCCGGCTGAAATTTGGTACATGGTGTTGGTATATGTTATCTAATGACCATGCAAAAATTGGTCCACATCGGCCCATAATTATATATAGCCCCCATATAAACCAGATTTGACCTCCGGAGCCTCTTAGAGGAGCAAACGTCATCCGATCCGATTGAAATTTGGTACGTGGTGTTAGTTTATTGTCTCTAACAACCATGCCAAAATTGGTCCATATCGGTCCATAATTATATATAGCCCCCATATAAGCCGATTGCCAGATTTGACCTCCGGAGCCTCTTAGAGTGGAGAAAAATTCATCCGATCCGGTTGAAATCTGGAACGTGGTGTTAGAATGTGGTCTCCAACAAACACGCAAGAATTGGTCCATATCGGTCCATAATTATATATAGCCTCCATATAAACCGTTCCCCAGATTTGAGCTCCGGAGCCTCTTAGAGGAGCAAATTTCATCCGATCCGGTGTTAGTATAAGGCCGCTAATAACCATGCCAAAATTGGTCCGTATCGGTCTATAGTTGTATATAGCCGATCCCCAGTCACACAAAAATTGGGCCATATCGGTTCATAATCATGGTTGCCACTCGAGCCAAAAATAATCTACCAAAATTTTATTTTTATAGAAAACATTGTCAAAATGTTATTTCTATAGAAAATTTTGTCAAAATTGTACTTCTATAGACAATTTTGTAAATTTTTTTTCTTTTGAAATTTTTTTCTAAATTTTATTTCCATAGAAAAAATTTGTCAAAATTTTATTTCTATAGAAAATTTTTTTCAAATTTTATTTCTATAGAAAATTTTTTCCAAATTTTACTTCTTTAAAAAATGTCAAAATTTTATTTTGTCAAAATTTTATTTCTATATATAAAATATATATAAAAAAATACACTTCATATGCTGGCAACTTTCTCCAATTTAAAATGTTCTAATTTTACTTACACTTGCGAAATGTTTTTGTTTAATCGGGGAATAACATGTTTAGTAAACACAGCGAAACTCTAAAATGTATCATGTGTATGCTAAGTATACTTCGAAAGCATAGCAAAAATAAAAGTTCACTCTAAAGAATGCTATGTTTACTTAGTTTTGAAAAATATTTTACAGTTCTGTTCTAAACACTACTAACTATACTTAGCCCTTTTGGAATGGACATTTTTTAAAACTTTAGTGACAGACTAAGTACAATTTTTACCATAACTTTTGATAGAAGTGTCCGATAAATTTGAGCTTTTGACAGGACTCAAGTCACATCAATCCGAATACAAAAAAACAGAACTCCATCAAAACATGCTAAATCGACTTAGCGTACTCTGAAATGAAGACATCGATGTGGTTTGTTGAACGTCTGTTTAAGATCTGTAATAAATTTATTGGTGTCTTCGACAAAAATGTGTTTTGTTTGCCTTTATTGATAAGCAACAAAAATTTTGTAAACTTCAAGTTAATATGAGTAGTTTAGATTTTGCTCTATTGGTTTATAAAAGGGACAACCCCATCCCCGATCAAATATCAAATAGCGTTTGTCGTTCAGAGACAACCTTGGACTTCCCTGAAATTTCAAGAAAATCAAGGAAATTTTCTCCATTTCTCAAAATGTCGGGTAAGGGGAGTTCCCGGAGTTTATTTTTTTTTACTGTACTTGAAAAAAGTCGGGTAGGGGATGTCCCCCTCACCGACCAAATATCACAAAATTGGGTACCCTATTTTAACCACATGATCACTCTCCATGTTGTCTACCAATTTCAATTATATCGGTTCTAGGGATGCCAGATTTTGAAGAGGCAAAAGAGCACATTCACTCTATAAAACAAGTAAGTAAAGTCTACAGTCGGGCGGAGCCGACTATATTATACCCTTCACCACTATGTAGACTCTCAACTACTTCAAATTTGCTGGGAGCTATATAAAGGTTTGCATTTCCAGATACAAATACTTTTAATGGAGACAATTTTTTGTACTTTTACAAAAACTCTAGAATTACAATTTAAATCGGCTAACGCCCTGGGATGAAACACAATGTTAACATAGTAAAAAAATATGGGAAATATGAAGCGAGAGAAATTTTAATGCAATTATACAAAAGAGCATTTATGATTAATCAGGTGATACATATGTATTCGAGATATAGGGCAATTTTAGTAATATTTACAATTTTTGATACTTAGCAGTGGCGACTTTACAGGGATATTGGTTAGATCCCGAAAAGATATATGGTCAAGTGTGGGTTGTGATATATTATTTGGTCAAGTCGGGCGACTTGGAGCCTTATTTCAAACTCAACCGTTCCGTGGAAATTCTGACATTACAGTGTTTAGGATATGACTAAGATATGGGGAAATCATCACAGAATTTTGTGTCAAGTGTAGGAATTTTAGCCTTATTTGTATAAACCGGAAAACGAATATATGGAGGCTTTATCTAAATCTGAACCAAATTAGATCAAACTTGACACACTTAAATATCATATTAAATATATTCTCTGTGGAAACTATCCAGTCAATTGGAGGAAAATCTCATTGAAAATGGGTCTAAAATATGAAATAGTCTACCATATTTTCCTAACTCTGGTGTACGTATATATGGGAGCTATATATAATTTGAACCGATTGTGACTAAATTTGACATGCATAGTTAGAATAAAAATTCTGCAATTTCTGCAAAATTTCACGTAAATGGAGTATAACTTTAGCCTCCGTGATCATATGAGTGTAAATCGGGCGAAAGATATATATGGGAGCTATATCTAAATCTGAACCGATTTCAACCAAATTTGGCACATTTACCGATACTATTAAACTTACTCATTGTGCAAAATTTGAAGCAATTCTGGGCAAAATCTGGCTTTTGAGGCCATATAAGTCCAAATCGGACGAAAGATATATATGGGAGCTATATCTAAAACTGAAGCGATTTCAACCAAATTTGGCACATTTGCCGATACTATTAAACTTACTCATTGTGCAAAATTTGAAGCAAGTCAGGGCAAAACTCTAGCTTTTGAGGCCATATAAGTGCAAATCGGACGAAAGCTATATATGTGAGCTATATCTAAATCTGAACCGATTTCAATCAAATTTAGCAAGCATTGGTAGAATGTCAATTTTACTCTCTGGGCAAAATTTCACGAAAATCGGTAGTAAACTTTGGCCTCTGTTGCCTTATGAGTCTAAATCGGACGGAAGATATATATGGGAGCTATATCTAAATCTGAACCGATTTGGCTGATATATTGCAAGTTTTTCGAGACTCATAAAATATTCGGATGTACGGAATTTGAAGAACATCAGTTGATAAACACGCCAATTATGACAAGATCGGGGATAAATATATATGACAGCTATATCTAAATCTGAACCGATTTTTTTCCAAAATCAATAGCGATTGTCTTTGTTCCAAAAAACGCCACATTGCCAAATTTGAGGACGATCGGACTTAAACTGCGACCTGAACTTTGCGCACAAAAATACATGAACGGACAGACGGACATCGTTAAATCAACTCAGAATTTAATTCTAAGACGATCGGTATGCTAAACGATGGGTCTCAGACTTTTCCTTCTTGAGCTTCTAGAAATGGTAGTTTTTATCCGATTTACCTGAAATTAAAAATCTATTTTGGGCCCATAAAAAGGTGTGCCAAATATGGTGTGCATCGGTCCAAGGTTTAGTTCAGCCTCCATATAGCCCTATCACCCGATTTGACTTCTTGAGCTTCAAAACATCCCAACTTTTCTCCAATCTGCCTGAAATTCAAAATCTATAGATATTTTAGGTTCATAAATGAGTGTGACGAATATGGTGTTTACGGTCCACGGTTTTGTGTAGCCCCCATACAGCCCGATTTATTGTCAGGCTCTCTTAGACTATTGAGTCCATTGTGCCCCGTATAAGCCGATCTCCCGATTGGAATTCTTGGGCGTCTAGACATCCCTATTTTTATACGATCTACCTGAAATTCAACATTTGGAGATATTTTTGGTCTACACATAAGTACGAATATGGTGTGTATCGGTACATGTTTTGGTATTTACCACATATATTTTTATGGGATTTGCCAGAAATTCAAAATCGAGAGGTATTTTGGGTCCACACATAAGTAAGCCGAATTTGGGGCGTATCGATTGATTTGGATACACCTTCCACAGAGACCGATCTCCCGGTTTGACTTCGAGACCGCAATTTTTATCCGATTTGCCGAAAATTCAAAATTTAGAGGTATTTTTGGTCCGTAAATAGGTGTAGCGAATATGGTGTAGATCGGTCCATGTTTTGGTATAGCTCCCGATTTCCATGTTGGTATATATGAGTGCTTGTCGGAGTATTTGTCGTCAAATCCACCTGAAATTCGATATATGTAACCTGAGGAAAAGTTTTCTACGGAAACAATTAAATTTTTTGATTCATAGTTGTAAGTATTTAAGATTCGGCCCAGCCAAACTTAAGTCCGTATATACTTGTTTATTCTATTTTTAGGACCATAAATAATTGTTTCGAATATATTGTGTATCGGTACAGATTTTGATGTATCCCCCTTATAAACCCGCCCTCCGATTTGGCTTCAAGATTCTGTAGGTTTTTAGAACCACAATTAGGTGTGCTTAATATGGTGTGTAACATTGTTTTGGCATAGCACCTATATAGACTGATCTCCCAAATTTTACTCCTTCGGCTTATATAAATTGCTTTAAACTGAAAAAAAAATTCCAGATTTTACTTCTTTTTTTCATTTGAATAATGGCTGTTAAAATCTACAGATGTTAGATTTCAAATCAAGGAGTTTTTTCATTTTCTTGCACACTTACGCGCAATGTTTATGATTCCTCTAAAACTCAAACAAATTTATTTATTTTTTAATCCAGAATCTGGTCTAGTCTTCATACCTAGAATCTTTAAATTTATCTTCGGGAAGCGTACTGGTTGAACTGCTCTGTTTAGGAAAATATCAGTCGTCAAACCCCCTGAAATTGTATATATTATCAAGTAACACGCTACGACGAATAGTCTTCAAAGGAAACTATTCTATTTGATTCATGGTGGTGGGTATTTAAGATTCGGCCCGGCCGAACTTACTTCTGTATATAATTGTCTCTTCTATGAGATAGTGTACTTTCGTGAGTTGTAGTTAAAAAGTACACCAGGAGAGTAAATTTTCTTGGTTTTAACAGCGCTTTGTGGAAATCTCAAAATGTGGAGTATAATTTAGTTCAATTTTCGTTCGATTTAGTTCATTCTTGCTATAAAACAGTTTACGTTTTTTCTGTGTAATAATTCTGTGAACTAATATTGAGTAAAATTGGCTTTAGTGACCCAGAGAGTTCACTTTTTTTGAGTGCGCCGATAAATTTCTTAAAAGTGGAATTTGCTGCTAGTGCTACTATAATATTACATATCCAATTTAAGGGCAAGATGTCTTAATGACGATAACAATATTATTTCAGTTTTTTTCTTACTTTATGGGATGGTGCTGTAAAATTTACATCCTGTTTTCTTCACTTTCAACTATGCCCCAATTGATTACTTGCCTCAATTATTGGTATAATACATATGCGCAATTTGCCAAGGATAACTTTTCATTTGGAAAAGTAAATGAATTCACAATGGCCAGATCATTTGCATATTTACAAAGTCAATCACATACCTGTACAGATATGACATTAAAACCCCCAAAAATTACAAAGAATTCTTGGCCAACCACAATATTCTCACTTACCTGGTGTACACGATATTCGCTGACGCATACCAAAAGTGGGTCGTGGCATTTGTATGCCACTGTGTTACCCCAATAAATGATTGCAATTAACCTAATTGAAAGGCGGATTCTTCATTATTTCCGGTTGATCAGTTGCTCATCATCAGTTTGGATATTTGAATAGCTAAAGGTTGGTACGAAAGTATGCTGCATGATGTTTGGCGAAACCTCTTGTGAACATGGCGCAAAGAGTTTTGTGTTCAACAAAGTGCTTGATTTATTAGTCTATGGAAAGGATGAGGAATGGGCTGACTGGCGATGGCAATCCATAAATGCCTCCACGTTGATTATTTGAATGATTACATTCTCTGTGATCTAATTTCCTTTAGAAGAGCCATAATTTATATGTTATAAATTATAGCCTTTCAACAAATAATAGTCGATGACATATACACGTTGAAAACACATGTGTAAGAAATCCTTCCGGTTCCGGAATGATGAACTATTGACCTTTAAGAATATATCTAATTTATATAGTCGAAAATCGATATGTTGCAAACGAAATGACAAACCATTCTGAAAACAGTTAGTAGGAAGAAAATATTACAAAAAAATAGAATTCTTTCATTTAGTTGAAATTCTCAATAGAAATGGTGATTGTCCGTGCGACAGACATGGAGCACTGATTTTTTCTATACACTAATGCTTTTGGTATTGATTCCGAGCCAAAGAAGCGGAGAATTGAAGTAAATATTCGTTTAAGACATAATTCTTTTTTATACCCTCCCCATAAAGTATATATATTCTGGGTCGTGGTGAAATTCTGAGTCGATCTAAGCATGTCCGTCCATCCGTCCGTCTGTTGAAACCACGCTAACTTTCGAACGAAACAAGCTATCGACTTGAAACTTGGCACAAGTAGTTGTTATTGATGTAGGTCGGATGGTGGGGAGCCTCCGTGGTGCAATGGTTAGCATGCCCGCCTTGCATACACAAGGTCGTGGGTTCGATTCCTGCTTCGACCGAACACCAAAAAGTTTTTCGGCGGTGGATTATCCCACCTCAGTAATGCTGGTGACATTTCTGAGGGTTTCAAAGCTTCTCTAAGTGGTTTCACTGCAATGTGGAACGCCGTTCGGACTCGGCTACAAAAAGTAGGTCCCTTGTCATTGAGCTTAACATGGAATCGGGCAGCACTCAGTGATAAGAGAGAAGTTAACCAATGTGGTATCACAATGGACTGAATAGTCTAAGTGAGCCTGATACATCGGGCTGTCACCTAACCTAACCTAACCTAACCTCACCTACGTCGGATTGTATTGCAAATGGGCCATATAGGTTCATATTTTCGTATAGCCCCCATATAAACGGACCCCCAGATTTGGCTTGCGGAGTCTCTAAGAAAAGAACATATTAGTTAATTAAAAAAAATTTCAAAAATTGCAAAACTGTCTTTAGTACCATACGAAGTTCAAGAAGGGCCCATTTTTGATAAAATTTACAAATTTTAATAAATTCTGAAATCTGAACGGATTTGGATGATATTTTCCAAGTTTGGTTGAAATCACAAACCACTGACTTACATCAATAGCAACTACTTGTGCCAAGTTTCAGGTCGATAGCTCATTTCGTTCGGAAGTTAGCGTGATTTCGACAGACGGACGGACAGCCGGACATACGGACGGACGGACATAGCTGGTTCGATTCAGAATTACACCACGACCCAGACTATATATACTTTATGGGGTCTTAGAGCAATATTTCGATGTGTTATACCCTCCATCCTATGGTGGAGGTTATAACAAGTGAGTAAAGTAGAAAGTCGGACGAGGCTATATTATGTCCTAAACCACCCAATATTTGATTTTATACCTGCAGAGTTATGCAGGTATAAAATCAAATATATATTAACAGCCTATTTCTGATATCCGATGTAACGTCGAAAGTCGTTGCACTCCTTTTCGCCTCACCATTTCATTTCTATTATTAATAACCTAGACTGAAGTCATTTTGTTAAGTTTTAATGTTATATGAATTGTTTTATTTTTTATTTTTCTTGAAATACACTCTTTGAGTTATATACTATAAGTTTATAGCATTATTCTCACTCATGCGAGATAGAAGATGTCGGTTGAGTAAACGTACGAATTGTTGCTGGGCACATGAGTGGTAAACAAGGTCCCGTTACCGGTTCGAAACAACACAACACCCACATGCAAAAGAGGTATGCGAGAACCGCAAAGAGGCAAGGCTATAAAAGGAAGAATAACAATTGAAACCGGTCTCTTTTGTGACGACACGTGGATGGAGCAACACAGGTGAGTAGAGGGAAAATCAGTGTTAGAACAAAGAAGTGCAGTGAACGGAATCCAGTGAAAAAGATTAGTAATCTCTCCAAGTGACCAGGGGTTTGTGTTGCTATTCCGCGAGACGAACAAACAACTAAATTCCTACGCCGTTTATTTTTCCATTGCTCGATTACGCGTGACCGTCCAAGGTCATCTATAACTCCACTCACGACTTGTGTTCCGAACGCGGTCACAGTCACGTTTTCGTGTTTACCCAAGCCATCTTTTACTTTGACTAGTGTTCCGAACGCGGTCACGGTCATATCTCATCGCCAGTCACGTCGTCACAATTCAAGGTCACGGTGTTCCGAACGCGGTCACAGTCATATTTCATCGTCAGTCACGTCGTCGCAGTTCAAGGTCATTCGTGTTGCTGTCCGTCAACCGCGGTCACAGTCACGTCACTTCCCTTGTTTCACTCACATTATCACGACTTACGTTCCTTTCTCTGTCACTTCCACTATAAATTTCTGTGACTGATCCTTTTCCCCCGCGAGATAACCACAGCAGACGGAGTAGGAATAGAATTGCGTAGATAAGGTTATCTGTGTAAGAAGCTTGGCGACAGAAGGACGAACACACTGCGTGTGTCGTGGGCATACTCCCTCCGGAAAGAGGATTTAACCACCTACCTAGCCGCATTCGAACTTGATGCCGAAGCGACAGTGGTCGAGCTGCGGCGGCGTTTTGCTACATACAGAATGACACCGTTAAATCTACCGCAGTATTGCCACCATCCATATCAGGTCTCCCGGCTCTGAGCATGGATGCAACGGAACAGGAAGCGGTGAATTCGTTACCCCGGCAGGTCAGGTCGCTGGACATCAATGGCTGTATATCTACTCTCAGTTTTTACGAGGTTGATATAGCAAGTTGGGATCCGATCTTTGTCTATATTTGTTCGAATCGTCTTCCCAGTCTCACTCTTACCCTATGGGAACAGACTATCACAGACAAGACATCCGTCCCAAAATGGGCAGACTTGGACATTTTCCTCACGAGTCGGCATCGAACTCTCGAGTCCGTTTCGGACATGAAAAGCACATCAGATTCCAAGCCACAGAATTTAAGGGATAATTCTAGTGGCAAAAAGAAGTCCGGTAACTTACACACGTTTCACACGAATGTCGATCAGTCAAGATATTGGCTGTAGGAAAACGCCTCACATGCGATAAGGAATTGTCCCCAATTTTTGAATATGGATCAGAAAGGACGATACTCTACTATTAAGTCCTGGAAGTTGTGCATCAATTGTTTTTCTGGGAGGCAATCTGTGAAGAATTGTAAGAGCAAGAGTTCATGTTATAAATGCCGACGCAGGCACCACACACTTCTCCACGACGATTCTGCGGACACGCGAAATAGTACTACTCGTGCCATGTCTGGGGATGCAAATGAGCCGACTGCCGCTTCGTCGTTTCCTAAGCCATAACACCCCCCCACTAAAAGTCCCTACATCTCTACAGTCCGGTGATTCGGGGGGTAACAGCGTTCGCACATATTTTTCCGCAGGATCTAGAGGCATTCTACTTGGGACAGCCATGGTCCATATACGTCTAGCTGGTGTTTCATACGAGACACGTGCTTTGATAGATTCAGGATCTGAGGGTACACTTATAGCAGAGTATCTATTTAACAAGTTGAGATTAGCTTTTCGTAGAACTAGTGCCACTGTCTCGGGCCTCAACAACACCACATCTGCCCATGTGCACAAGGAATGTACATTCACGCTAGTTTCTACCATTAGCCCGTATTCTGAGGTTTCTGTAACCGCGCTAGTTGTACCTCAAATATCTAGTAATCTTCCTTAGCGAACTTTTGACGCTCGGTCTCTACAGGTTCCCCCAACCTGCCTCTCGCAGATCCGAAATTCTACGAGAGTACGAAAATCGATATTCTCATTGGAGGGGATGTACTACCCTCGATTATGCTGCCAGGGTTTGAGCGACCTTTTGGGGGGAATTTGATGGCTCAGGAGACCATTTTCGGATGGATTCTCACTGGGACCATTCCTTTGAACACACCACCACCTTCCCCAACAGTGGTGTCCTTCTATTGTGAGATTTCCTTAGATAGGCAAATCTCCAAACTTTTGGAGGTCGAGGACCTGCCTCGTACGAAAGTCCTGTCATACAGCGATTTGGTTTGCGAGGAGTTGTATTAGAAAAGCACTAAAAGGAACAGTGAGGGAAGGTATATAGTTTCTTTGCCATTTAAGGAAGGATTTCCGGAAACGCTTTTCCTTGGACAATCGAGATCTTCCTCCATGGCCCAAATTTTCCGGAATGAGGGTCGCTTACTTAAAAATCCTACCTTAAAGGAGCAGTATGACCAGGAGATTCAGGAATATCTGACTTTGGACCAATATGCGGCCAATAAAGTTTTCCGACACTTCATTCCTTAATCCACACTACTATTTACCTCACCACGCTGTTCTGAAGCCAGAAAGCACGACCACAAAAGCCCGTGTTGTATTTAATGGTAATAGTTTAAACTCTATGTTCCATGTTGGGCCCGTGTTGCAAAAGGACGACAGTTTTGTTACTTCGATGGAGATTATTCCGTTACGTTTTTAATGGTGATATGCAAAAAATGTATCGCCAAATTCTAATTTGTCCCGAACATACCCAATTCCAACAAATTCTTTTCCGAAAGAGTCCTAGAGCGTCCTTACGGGATTACGAACTCCAGACCGTAACTTTTGGTGTCAATTGTGCGCCTTATCTGGCGATGAGGACAACAGTTAGCCAGTGATGTGCAGGAGGTCTATCCCTTAGCGAGTCGTATACTGTCCCATTATATGTATGTAGATGATGCACTAGCGGGTGCACATTCGGTTTGTTCGGCTATCAGAGCAGGGATGAACTGGTGCTAGCATTGGCTTCCGCAGGATTCGATATGCGTAAATGGACTTCAAACTCGAAAATGTTCTCAAGGGTATTCCAACTGATCAACTATTGTATGAGGATTTCCTTGACTTTGACGATAGGAGTTCAGCAAATACACTGGGTATTCGGTGGAATGCCCATTCTGATTGTTTCTTTTTTGTCCCATTATGTTTCCAGGATAAAAACTGTTATACCAAACGTGAGGTTTTATCGCTTATATCTAAACTTTTTGATCCAGCCGGTTGGCTTTTCCCTGTTGATATTCGGGCTATAATAATTATGCAGAAAATATGGATTGATGGGACGTCGCGGGATGAAATTATATCGCCAGATTACTTGCAATTATGGAAAATGTTCCAGAGGGACTATCCACAGATTAAATATATTCGAGTTCCACGGTGGGTCGATTTCTCACCCGAAAGTGATGTCCAGTTTCACGCATTCTGCGACGCTTCTGAGAGGGCGTACGGTGCCGCTCTCTACATTCGAATTAGGAATAAAAATAATATTTCAACGCATTTAATTTCTTCAAAGACAAAAGTGGCACCGGTAAAGACCATCTCAATACCCCGACTGGAATTATGCGGTGCAGTATTGCTAGCCGATATGGTCGACAATTTGTTAACACAATTGGAATGCGAAAGATATACACTTTACTGTTGGACGGACTCTATGATAGTGATGTCCTGGCTGGCTAGTCCGCCATGTGTATGGACAACATTCATGGCCAATAGGGTGGCGAGAATCACACAGGTTACTGCCATATCTAATTGGGGACATATCTCTTCGAAGGACAACCCTGTGGATTTACTAAGCAGAGGTGTATCACCACAAGAACTTGCAAGCAATAGGCTTTGGTGGCATGGGCCTGAATGGCTACAACATCCGCCCGAGGAATGGCCCAATAGTGCAGTAGATCTGACACTCGATGTGGAGTTAGAAAAGAAGCCAGTTAAAGTCCACTTTTCATAGTTTTGAAACTTCGATGATATTTTAGAAAGATTTGCATCATATTCGAAAGCCCTAAGAATTCTTTCTTACGTGTACCGGTTTTTCCATAGGCCACACCTATATATCGGTGCAATTTTCACAGGTCATCGCATACAATAAGCGCTTCTGAAATTCTATAGATACGAAACAGGTTAGTAACTAGCTATCAGAAAGTTCAGTATCCAAACGAATATTTAGCTCTTTCGCCAAAAAGTCTATTTCCTCTTCGAGCTCCCTTATAAACCTAAATCCATTTTTGGATAGCGAGGGAATAATGCGCGTTGGAGGTAGACTTGCAATCTCTCCTATGTTATCATATGACGAGCGACATCCGGTGATCGTGCCTTATAATTTTCGCTATTCTCAACATTGGGCTCGATGCCGCAAGGAACACAAAAGGACACACCGAAATCATTTACCAAGTGCAATACATCCTTGTCCTCTCTCTTAAAGCAGAACGCAGCGATGCTCCTTCCGACTAGATACGGGTTCGATGCCTGCTAGATACGGGTTCCCGAACAAGTTGTATATCACAGAAGTTTGTGGATAGGCACAATCTCATTACATTGGAACTTGATTATGAGACCTTTTGTCCACTTGTCTTAATGTCCTCGGTTGACACCGAATTCTATCTTGAGACCACGCTCCGAGTCAACAATCGTATTTCCATTACTACACCAAATATCGCGTTACCTGACACTATTAAAACTAGATTCCATAATATGATATTGGCGGATAAATATTTGTACAAACCTTCGTCGGCGGAATTTATCTTAATATCCGATAGCATATTGCTTCTATGACAAAAATATGTCTACCTTCTACTGATTCCTAACACCTACTGGTAAGATCACTGCTGCGCTTTCAAATCAAAGTGGAATTCTTCCAAATCCTAATTGATATTGTTTTCCATTGGCATTAGCGTAGCTAGACAATTTCCCTAGGGAGGACTATAACCCCCCTAGCTAAAAATTAATAGACTGAACTTATAGGTTCAATTAATGTTTTGTTTTATAAAAATGAATAAAAAATCAGACATTAACATAAAGGGTGATACGGTCAAAATTTGGTCAAGGGAAAACGCGTGTAAATCGGTGAAATCGTTTATTTAAAAAATCAAATTAAATTTCTTTTTCAAGTTCAATTAGTATAAAATTCAGGAAAAATATTCAGTTAGGCTTTCGCTTTTCCAAATCCGAATTGCCGGGCCTCACGCTTGACACCTGCCATCAGATTTTGTACAGCCACCTTGTCCACCTTCTTCGCCGCAGAAAGCCAGTTTGCCTTGAACTGCTGCTCGTCCTTAGCAGTTTTTTGGTCTTCTTTAGGTTCCGCTTGACAATAGCCCAGTATTTCTCAATTGGGCGGAGCTCTGGCGTGTTGGGAGGGTTCTTGTCCTTGGGAACCACCTGCACGTTGTTGGCGGCGTACCACTCCATGGCCTTTTCACCGTAATGGCAATATACCAAATCCGGCCAAAACAGTACGGAACAACAATGTTTCTTCAGGAAAGGCAGCAGACGTTTATTCAAACACTCTTTCACGTAAATTTCTTGGTTGACAGTCCCGGAAGGTATGAAAATGCTGCTTTTCAAGCCACAGGTACAGATGGCTTGCCATACCAGATATTTCGTTGCGAACTTTGACAGTTTTATGTGCTTGAAAATATCTGCTACCTTTCCCCTTCCTTTTGCCGTATAAAACTCCTGTCCCGGAAGCTGCTTGTAGTCGGCTTTGACGTAGGTTTCGTCGTCCATTACCACGCCGTCAAACTTCGTCAGCATCGTCGTGTACAGCCTCCGGGATCGCGCTTTGGCCGTCGTATTTTGTTTATCATCGCGATTTGGAGTCACTACCTTCTCGTAAGTCGATAGTCCGGCTCGTTTTTTGGCTCGATGCACGGTTGTAGACGATACACCCAGCTTATTTGCGGCATCTCGGAGAGTGAGGTTAGCGTTTCGCCTGAAACTACCGGCAACTCTTTGTCGTCTCAGCGGCTTCCAGTTTTCGATTTCCCCTGAAGGGTGTTCAGGGTTTTTAAATGCAAAATTTAAAGAAATACGTCAAGTTTCTATTGACCACATTTTGACCGTATCACCCTTTAAGTAGACATTTCATTTTTAATAAAGCAACTAAAAGTAGTTTCACATTTTTTCCCAGCAAAAGAATTGTTTTTTATACCCTGCTCCACACTGTGGAACAGGGTATTATAAGTTAGTGCATATGTTTGCAACACCCAGAAGGAGACGAGATAGACACATGGTGTCTTTGGCAAAAATGCTCAGGGTGGGCTCCTTAGTCGATATAGCCATGTCCGTCTGTCCGTCTGTCCGTGAACACATTTTTGTAATCAAAGTCTAGGTCGCAGTTTTAGTCCAATCGACTTCAAATTTGGCATAAGTATGTGTTTTGGCTCAGAAAAGATCCCTATTGATTTCGGAAGAAATCGGTTCAGATTTAGATATAGCTCCCATATATATATTTCGCCGGATATGGACTTAGATGGACCCAGAAGCCAGAGTTTTACCCTAATTTGCTTAAAATTTTGCACAAGAAGAACAATTTGTACAATAGTCAAGTGTGCCAAATTTTATTGAAATCGGTTCAGATTTAGATATAGCTCCCATATATATCTTTCGCCCGATGTGGACTAATACGGTCCCAGAAGCCAAAGTTTTACCCCAATTTGGTTGAAATTTTGCACAGAGAATAAAATTAGCATTGTTGCTATGCGTGCCAAATTTGGTTGAAATCGGTTCAGATTTAGATATAGCTCTTATATATAGCTTTCGCCCGATTTACACTCATATGACCACAGAGGCCAATTTTTTGCTCCGATTAAGTTGAAATTTTGCACAGGGAGTAGAATTAGCATTATAGCTACGCGTGCCAAATTTGGTTGAAATCGGTTCAGATTTAGATATAGCTCCAATATATAGCTTTCGGCCGATTTACACTCATGTGACCACAGAAGCCAATTTTTTTCTCCGACTTAGTTGAAATTTTGCACAGGGAGTAGAATTAGCATTGTTGCTATGCGTGCCAAATTTGGTTGAAATCGGTTGAGATTTAGATATATCTCCCATATATAGCTTTCGCCCGATTTACACTCATATGACCACAGAGGCCAATTTTTAACTCCGATTTAGTTGAAATTTTGCACAGGGAGTAGAATTTGCATTGTTGCTATGCGTGCCAAATTTGGTTGAAATCGGTTCAGATTTAGATATAGCTCCCATATATATGTTTTTCTGATTTCGACAAAAATGGTCAAAATACCAACATTTTCCTTGTAAAATCGCCACTGCTTAGTCGAAAAGTTGAAAAATGGCTCTAATTTTCCTAAACTTCTAATACATATATATCGAGCGATAAATCATAAATAAACTTTTGCGAAGTTTCATTAAAATTGCTTCAGATTTAAATGTTTCCCATATTTTTTTTTACTAATATTGTGTTCCACCCTAGTGCATTAGCCGACTTAAATTTCGAGTCTAAAGATTTTGTAGAAGTCTATCATATTCTTCCAGATCGAGTGATATTTAAATGTATGTATTTGGGACAAACATTTATATATAGCCCCCAACACATTTGACGGATGTGATGTGGTATCGAAAATTTAGATCTACAAAGTGGTGCAGGGTATAATATAGTCGGCACCGCCCGACTTTAGACTTTCCTTACTTGTTTTCAAATAGGTTTAAAAAGAATTAAAAAGAAAATTTTGCCGGAAAAATGCTAAATCCATTCTAATGAAATCGATAATTTTTGAAAATATTCCAGGGCAAACGTTTCAGACAAGCATTGGAATGAATTAAAAATTATTTATTTGGGAAAATATAAAAAAAAACACTGAATTGGGATCACAACTTAAGATGTGGCGCAAATTCAGTGCAACTGCTGTTGAAATAGTCGACATCCGCACTATGACAAGTTGAAATTACAGTAATCGCTTCTCCGCCAATTTTACACCACTCCCAGGCCCAAAAATAACTTTTTCACTAATTTTTTGGCGACGTTTTTTGCAGCATTATTAATATATTAATAATATATTAATATATTTTTAATTAAATTGACTAAAAGTCGGACTAAACAAAATAATAAAAGAGCTTTAGTTATTATACTAAACATAAATATAGGAACTCAGATCATAAGTTCAACCACAGCTTTATTTCATAAATATCAGACTTCAAGCATTCACATATAATAAATAAACTAACTTACAATTTAGAAGACAATATAAAAATAAAACTTATTTTGCCATCGGCAAGTGCTACCAAAAACCAAGTAATTCGATTGTGCTTGAAAGTCTTCAGCGCAACTTTGTGTATTTACTTGTTTAATTTTATATAAAAACAAGGGAACATCGTAAATAGGTTTGCAAATCCTGGGGGGTGGCTAAAATTTTTCTGGGAGGGGTCTAAGCCCCCTCCCATAGGCCTTCCTACGCTTATGTCCATTGGTCTCATTTTCTACCACACTGGTTTTATTGGGATTTCATCATTCGCCCTGTTTTTGACGAGCTATTGCCATTCTACTCTCAAGGGAATACCAAAAGGTGACCTGCCGTCTCCCCATTGAGCTGCTTACAATCTACACATACGTATGTCCTTGTGTCAGTACTAAATTTCATCAAAATCGGTTAATAATTGCGACCGGAATCCTGCGAATAGCAAATACATGGACGGAAGGCACCATGGGCTAGATCCTAAACCCAAAGTGAACCACACTCGAACTCTCCGAAAAAAGGTTTATGATAGTTGGCCTTTGCCTAAATAAATGTTGACAAAATTTTCTATATAAATAAAATGTTAACAATATTTCCTATAGATATAAAATATTGAAAAGATTGCCTTTAGAAATAAAATTTTGATAGAATTTTCTATAGAAATACAATTTTGAATAAATTTTCTATAAATTCAGTATTAAGTCAACATCTTTAATTTTTATACCCTCCACCATAGGATGGGGGTATATTAACTTTGTCATTCCGTTTGTAACACATCGAAATATTGCTCTAAGACCCCATAAAGTATATATATTCTGGGTCGTGGTGAAATTCTGAGTCGATCTAAGCATGTCCGTCCGTCTGTCCGTCTGTCCGTCTGTCCGTCCGTCCGTCTGTCCGTCTGTCCGGCTGTCCGTCCGTCTGTGGAAATCACGCTAACTTCCGAACGAAACAAGCTATCGGCATGAAACTTGGCACAAGTAGTTGTTATTGATGTAGGTCGGATGGTATTGAAAATGGGCCATATCGGACCACGTTTACGTATAGCCCCCATATAAACCGATCCCCAAATTTGGCTTGGGGAGCCTCCCGGAGCAGCAAAATTCATCCGATCCGGTTGAAATTTGGTACGTGGTCTTAGTATACGGTCTCTAACAACCATGCAAAAATTGGTCCATATCGGTCCATAATTATATATAGCCCCCATATAAACCGATCCCCAGATTTGACCTCCGGAGCCTCTTGGAGGGGCAAAATTCATCCGATCCGATTGATATTTGGTACCTGATGTTAGTATATGGTCTCTAACAACCATGCAAAAATTGGTCCATATCGGTCCATAATTATATATAGCCCCCATATAAACCGATCCCCAGATTTGACCTCCGGAGACTTTTGGAGGGGCAAAATTCATCCGATCCGGTTGAAATTTGGTACCTGATGTTAGTATACGGCCTCTAACAACCATGCAAAAATTGGTCCATATCGGTCCATAATTATATATAGCTCCCATATAAACCGATCCCCAGATTTGACCACCGGAGCCTCTTGGAGGAGCAAAATTCATCCGATCCGGTTGAAAATTAGTACGTGGTCTTAGTATACGGTTTTTAACAACCATGCAAAAATTGGTCCATATCGGTCCATAATTATATATAGCCCCCATATAAACCGATCCCCAGATTTGACCTCCGGAGCCTCTTGGAGGGACAAAATTCATCCGATCCGGTTGAAATTTGGTACCTGATGTTAGTTTACGGCATCTCATAACCATGCAAAAATTAGTCCATATCGGTCCATAATTATATATAGCCCCCATATAAACCGATCCCCAGATTTGAACTCCGGAGCCTCTTGGAAGAGAAAAATTCATCCGATCCAGTTGAAATTTAGTACATGGTGTTAGTATATGGTCTCTAACAATCATGCAAAATTTGGTCCATATCGGTCCATAATTATATATAGTTCCCATATAAACCGTCCCCAGATTTGACGTCCGGAACCTCTTGGAGGAGCAAAAGTCAGCCGATACGGCTGAAATTTGGTACATTTTGTCAATATATGGCCTCTAACAGCCATGTAAAAATTGGTCCATATCGGTCTTTAGTTATATATAGCCGATGACTTATTACACAAAAATTGGTCCATATCGCCAAAAATAATCTACCAAAACTTTATTTCCATAGAAAATTTTGTCAAATTTTATTACTATAGAAAGTTTTGTCAAAATTTCATTTCTATAGAAAGTTTTGTCAAAAGTTTATTTCTATACAAATGTTTGTCAAAATTTTATTTCCATAGAAAATTTTGTCAAAATTTTATTTCTATAGAAAATTTTGTAATCTACCTAAACTTTATTTCCATAGAAAATTTTGTCAAATTTTATTACTATAGAAAGTTTTGTTAAAATTTCATTTCTATAGAAAGTTTTGTCAAAAGTTTATTTCTATAGAAATGTTTGTCAAATTTTGTAAAAAATTTATTTCTGTAGAAAATTTTGTCAACATTTTATTTCTATACAAAATTTTGTCAAAATTTTATTTCTATACAATATTTTGTCAACATTTTATTTCTATAGAAATTTTTGTCAAAATTGTATTGCTATAGAAAATTTTGTCAACATTTTACTTCCATAGAAAATTTTGTCAACATTTTATTTCTATAGAAAATTTTGTCAAGTTTTTATTTCTATAGAAAATTTTGTCAAATTTTTATTTCTATAGAAAATTTTGTCAAATTTTTATTTCTATAGAAAATTTTGTCAAAATTTTATTTCTATAGAAAATTTTGTCAAGGTTTCATTTCTATAGAAAATTTTGTCAAAATTTTATTTCTATAGAAAATTTTGTCAATCTAGATTATATACGTATTTAATCGGCCTTTTTTTGTTTAATATATACCCCGTATGGGCTAACTTACAATTTAGAAGACAGTTTTACGATACCATGCCATCGGCAAGTGTTATCGCAACCCAAGTAATTCGATTGTGGATGACAGCCTTTAGTAGAAGTTCCTACGCAATCCATGGTGGAGGGTACATAAGATTCGGCCTGGCCGAACTTACGGCCGTATATACTTGTTATCGTTTTAGGTCATACTATCAAAGTCCATTGTGGGCGAGTTTTCCTTGTTTTAAGAATTTGATTTGCTTGAAACGAGTATATAGGCCGAAAGTTGGGCCATGTTGAAAAAGGTCTCGTATTTTTAAACGCTTTTTAGGGAAAGTGCAAAAATTCAACAAATTTAAAGACAATTTCATTAATTTTGTGTATTTCAGGCGCATTCAGCAAGACAGGAACAAATTCCCTTAATGTCATGCTGCATCTATTGCCCTTAGACATTTTGGCCAAACAGTCAGCTGCAACAACGGCTGTGCGGTTGCGCGAACTATCGCTTTGGTCGGAAAAAGGTTACGGTCACAGTTCTGTCCTCAAAATAATGCCAGATGTCCCTAACGTAGTGGATTACACTTTGGCGAGTCCACTTTTCGACAAAAAGTTTGAGATTCTAATCCCCAACAGTGAGGCGTGGTGTACACATACCCCGGGGAATAAAGAATATATAGATTTCTACACTGATGGCTCCAAATTGGATGGACAAGTGGGGTTCGGAGTATATTCTAATGATCTGGAACTTCGAATAGCGAAAAGATTACCTAATCACTGTAGTGTTTTTCAGGCTGAAATATTAGCAATAAGAGAGGTGGCGAATTGGCTGAGAAGTAATGTTCCAAAAAATGTGGGCATTAATATATACTCAGACAGTCAACCTGCAATAAAATCCTTGGACTCTGTGTTCCTCAACTCGAAAACGGCCATCGACTGCCGCAAATCTCTCAATGAGATGGCTGAGCAGTACAATATTCACCAAATATGGGTGCCTGGCCATAAGAACATACCGGGGAACTGCGAAGCGGATGAGTTGGCAAGGCTAGGGACTACCTTACATATTCCAGGGGAACTGGAATTTGTTGGTATGCCCCTAGCTACCTGCAAGCTCATGCTGCGTGAGAAGGCTGTTAGGATGGCAAATATTCGATGGGAGAATTGCAAGGGTTGTGACGACACCAAGCAAATATGGCCCCATTTCAACTTAAACCGCACACTAGATATGCTAATGTTCTCGAGACGTCAGATATCACTCCTGATATCTGCTATAACGGGTCGCTGCCTGATAGGCGATTTTGCAAAAACTATTGGCGCGAAGTATAATGACTATTGTATGAGCTGTCATGATGCGGAGGAAAAAGAATCAATTAAACACCTCTTGTGTGAGTGTCCTGCATTTTGTGTAAAGCGCAAGCAACTTTTAGGAGCATATAGCTTCAGATTACTGGCGGATCTGGAAAACGTTAACTTAAGCAGTCTGCTAATGTTTTTGGAACAATCTGGTTGGTTCAACAAAGAAAAATAATCATGAAGGTTCAGCGGTTAAAACTAGAAGTGCCCATATGTAATAGGTACTTTTAGTTAATGTGGTATCACAATGGACTGAATAGTCTAAGTGAGTCTGAATCTTAATCGGGCTGCCACTTTAACCTAACCTATTAATTTTGAACAATTTTTCAGAATTATAAAAGAAAAGTTAAAATTAGTCAAACAAATTTTTAGTTCATGACTTCATTATAAAGTTTATCGACTTTTGGACAAAAAAAAACGTTATAGCAGGAAATGCGTCTTCTATGCTAAACATGTCTTTAAACGTATTTTAAGGACATGAAATATCTGGTTTCACGACAAAATTTTTTCAGTGTGGGTATAAGGTATAGTGCAGCATCTTTTCTGGGGGAAGAAATTTTAGACAAACAAAATTTACTTTTGCCTCCAAAATAAAATTCTTTATTTAATTTAGGTTAGGTCTTTGTCTTTGATTAGAAAAATTTCTGATTAAAAAAGAAATGTTATATTGGTTTGATTCTAATCTTGAGATTATGAAATAAAGAATATTTGTTTACTGTATTTGAACTCATTAAGAATATGTCGATAACATATTTTTCTCAGCATAATTTTCAAACAAAAATTCATTTTAACACATATACCAGCAGTGGGAAACATACTGTGTGACAACATTCTAATTGAAACAATTTTTGATAAATGAACAGCGTTGCAAAGACATCGTCCGTCGCCGAGAATGAATGATGCCATAGAGAAATTGGATAAGCTTAGAATGGAAAAGAGGAGAATAACGAAATTTATTGCATCTAAACTGAAGGATACACTTTTACAACATCCATAAATACCACCAACTATAAAATCTTATGGGGTGTTCAAATTGAAACCTCCAGACGAACACACACATATACACACCCATACGCACACTGCATCATTGTCCTGCATTCACATTTGATGTTTCTTCTATGTTTGTTGTAGCCTTTATTTGCTTGTTTATGAATTTTTTATCTCATATAATCCGACACTGAAAAAATATAGTCTTGAAACTTTTCAATGAAGGCGTTTTGTCTTTACACCGAAAAAAATCCGTTGTTAAACTAACTCTTAAATTAAGTTATTTAAGTAATAATTTCTAGTTTAAATGATTTGAACTTTGAATCAGTCTGCATTGATATCAGGCTAACATAAAAGTAGTAAGTTATTTTAATTGCACAAACATTTTTTGTATCCCAGCAAACAAAAATTCCGAACGAAACAAGCTATCGACTTGACACTTGGCACAAGTAGTTGTTATTGATGTAGGTCGGATGGTATTGCAAATGGGCCATATCGGTCCACTTTCACGTATAGCCCCCATATAAACGGACCCCCAAATTTGGCTTGCAGACCCTCTAAGTGAAGCAAATTTCATCCGATCCGGCTGAAATTTGGTACATGGTGTTAGTATATAGGCTCTAACAACCATGCAAAAATTGGTCCACATCGGTCAATAATTATATATAGCCCCCATATAAACCGATCACCAGATTTGACCTCCGGAGCCTCTTGCAAGACCAAAATTCATTTGATTAAGTTGATACTTGGTACGTGGTGTTAATATATGGCCTCAAACACCCATTCAAAAATTGGTCGAAATCGGTCCATAATTATATAGCCCCCATATAAACCGATCCCCAGATTTGACCTCCGGAGCCCCTTGGAAGAGCTAAATTCATCCGATTCGGTTGAAATTTGGTATGTGATGTTAGTATATGGTATCCAACAACCATGCAGGAATTGGTTCATATTAGTCCATAATTATATATAGCCCCCATATAAACCGATCCCCAGATTTGAACTCCGGTGCCTTTTGGAGAAGCAAAATTCATCCGATCTGGTTGAAATTTGGTACGTGGTGTGGTATATGATATTTAACAACCATACCAAAATTGGTCCATATCAGTCCATAATTATATATAGCCCCCATATAAACCGATCCCGAGATTTGGTTTTGGAGCCTCTTGGAGGAGCAAATTTCATCCGAGTCAGTTGAAATTTGGTACATTGTGCTAGTATCTGGCCGTTAACAACCAGGCCTAACTAACATATCGGTCTATAGTTATATATAGCCCTCAGATAAATCGATCCCCAATCACACAAAAATTGATCCATATCAAGTTCATAATTGTATATAGCCCCCATATAATCGACCGCCATATTTCAATTCTGTCTCCCTAAAGGGTGATACGGTCAAAATTTGGTCAAGGGAAAACGCGTGTAAATCGGTGAAATCGTTTATTTAAAAAAATCAAATTAAATTACTTTTTCAAGTTCAATTAGTATAAAATTCAGGTATAGTATTCAGTTAGGCTTTCGCTTTTCCAAATTCGAATTGCCGGGCCTCACGCTTGACACCTGCCATCAGATTTTGTACAGCCACCTTGTCCACCTTCTTCGCAGCAGAAAGCCAGTTTGCCTTGAACTGCTGCTCGTCCTTAGCAGTTTTTTGGTCTTCTTTAGGTTCCGCTTGACAATAGCCCAGTATTTCTCAATTGGGCGGAGCTCTGGCGTGTTGGGAGGATTCTTGTCCTTGGGAACCACCTGCACGTTGTTGGCGGCGTACCACTCCATGGCCTTTTTACCGTAATGGCAAGATGCCAAATCCGGCCAAAACAGTACGGAACAACCGTGTTTATTCAGGAAAGGCAGCAGACGTTTATTCAAACACTCTTTCACGTAAATTTCTTGGTTGACAGTCCCGGCTCGATGCACGGTTGTAGACGATACACCCAGCTTATTTGCGGCATCTCGGAGAGAGAGGTTAGGGTTTCGCTTGAAACTACCGGCAACTCTCTTTGTCGTCTCAGCGGCTTCCGGTTTTCGATTTCCCCCCGATCCAGACTTCCTGCACGCAAAAAAATAATTCTTTCCTCCCAAACGAAATTTTAGACAAACAAAGTTCGTTTCTCATTTGCTTTTCGCTGTAAGGAAGTGTATTTGGAAGAAAAGTATATATACTTTTTGTGATAAACGTTTATTCTTTTCCAGGATGTAAAAATAAATTCATAAACATACACTCAAAAAAACATTATTTTCTTGCTAATTGCATTTTCCCTTACATCTTTCTCACATCCAGGAGGTTTTTTAGTTCTTAACACCTTTTCCTGTAATACCAACAATGTAGAAGAAATTATACGATTTTATAAATTTTTAAAATTTTTTCTTTCAGAAAAGAACAGTGTTTGATATAAACGAAATGGACTGTGTTGTTGTTTCAAAAATAATATTTTTTATTGAAAAAATAAAAATTTTGTAAAAAACGAATTTTTTTCGTGATAAAAGTTTAAAATTTTCGAAGCAATTCAAAAAACTCTAACAAAAGAAAAACGTTTTCGGTACACGTTATCCAAACGTTTTTTTTCTTTGCGTGTGGCTGTCGTCAAACGTTCCCCAAAACACTTTAATTACATTTGTAACGGTTGTAACGGTGCAAGTAGCTCGGATTTTCGCGGTGCGCGAGCAAAATTTTGATACGCTGCTCTTCTTGCTTGGACGGCATTTTGACAACTGAAGAGTGAATTCCAAAATCAAAATAGAAGCAACATTCTACACACACACCTTCAAAATGAGGGGTGTTCAGCTTTTTTATATGCGAAATTGAAAGAAATACGTCAAGTTTATATTGACCAAATTTTGACCGTATCACCCTTTAGAAAACGTTTTAAGATACCACAATCCAAGTAATTCGATTGTGGATGACAGTCTTTCGTAGAAGTTTCTACGCAATCCATGGTAGAGGGTACATAAGATTCAGCCTGGCCGAACTTACGGCCATATATACTTGTTTTCTTTAATTGAAGTGCACTTTTTCTTCTATGAGAGGGAGTTATTTCGTGAGTTGTAAATAAAAAGAACTAGAGCATTAAAATTTTCTGATTTTAAAAACGCTTCGTGGAAATCTCAAAATGTGGAGTAAAATTTAATTTATTTTTCGCATGACGTAGTTCATTCTTGCTATAAAACAGTTAACTTTTTTCTGTGTATTTTAGAAGATGGGTATCTTTACCTGGAAGAAAATTCTATTGCACTGTAATAGATTTATCTTAACAATTGGGAACAAATTCGGAAATTTTTTGTAGTTTCAATTTAAAACTAAAACGTGTTAAAAAATAACATTGCATACTTTGAAATTTGACTACAAATCTAAATACGGAAAATGCGACAAAAAATAATAAATTTAAATTTTTCCCAACCAGAAAAAAGTAATATTGAATATATTGAAATATTGAATTTTTGCAGAGTTCTGTCACAGGGTGGAAGTAATCTATTGCCGTTTGCCATTAATTCTTCAAATGTGATGCTATTTTGGATTTGATTTGAATAATAAAACACATATGTAACAAAAACAAATATAGACGGCCGTAAGTTCGGCCAGGCTGAATAGTGATGTGGGTGGCCAGTATGGAAGATACTGGATGTGCGGCAGCACACCTCCCACCCGTCCAGAAACGAACAATTCGACAATTACGTCAGGAAATTGTGAAAATGTTGACGGATATAAGACATATAAAGATTCCGGACGGACTAAATGGACTGACGCCGCGGCGTTGTACATTGCGGTGAAACAACTTTGAAAAGCGTTGATACCCTCGGAAATGTCACCAGCATTTCTGAGAGGGGATAATCCGACGCTGAAAAACTTTTTGGTGTTTGGTCGAAATGGATTTGAAACCACTTCTCTGTGTGTGCAAAGCGTGCATGCTAGCCATTGCCCTACGTTGGATCAATTTTTGCATGGTAGTTTGAGGCCACATATGAAATTTGCACCTACTGCAATATCCGGAAATCAAATCTGGAAATCGGTTTATATGGGAGCTATATATTATATACCGAAATGGACCTATTTTTTTTGCATGGTTGTTAGAAACCATAGGCTAACATTAAAGGGTGATACGGTCAAAATTTGGTCAATATAAACTTGACGTATTTCTTTCAATTTTGCATTAAAAAAACCTGAACACCCCTCATTTTGAAGGTGTGTGTGTAGAATGTTGCTCCTATTTTGTTTTGGAAATCACTCTTCAGTTGTCAAAATGCCGTCCAAGCAAGAAGAGCAGCGTATCAAAATTTTGCTCGCGCATCGCGAAAATCAGAGCTACTCGCACGCAAAGCTGGCAAAATCGCTAAAAGTTGCCAAATCAACCGTTACAAATGTAATTAAAGTGTTTGGGCAACGTTTGTCGACAGCCAGGAAGTCTCGATCGGGGGGAAATCGAAAACCGGAAGCCGCTGAGACGACAAAGAGAGTTGCCGGTAGTTTCAAGCGAAACCCTAACCTCTCTCTCCGAGATGCCGCATGATGCATGCTAGCCATTGCCCTACGTTGGATCTATTTTTGCATGGTAGTTTGAGGCCACATATGAAATTTGCATCTACTGCAATATCCGGAAATCAAATCTGGAGAACGGTTTATATGGGAGCTATATATTATATACCGAAATGGACCTATTTTTTTTTTTGCATGGTTGTTAGAGACCATAGGCTAACATTAAAGGGTGATACGGTCAAAATTTGGTCAATATAAACTTGACGTATTTCTTTCAATTTTGCATTAAAAAAACCTGAACACCCCTCATTTTGAAGGTGTGTGTGTAGAATGTTGCTCCTATTTTGTTTTGGAAATCACTCTTCAGTTGTCAAAATGCCGTCCAAGCAAGAAGAGCAGCGTATCAAAATTTTGCTCGCGCATCGCGAAAATCTGAGCTACTCGCACGCAAAGCTGGCAAAATCGCTAAAAGTTGCCAAATCAACCGTTACAAATGTAATTAAAGTGTTTGGGCAACGTTTGTCGACAGCCAGGAAGTCTCGATCGGGGGGAAATCGAAAACCGGAAGCCGCTGAGACGACAAAGAGAGTTGCCGGTAGTTTCAAGCGAAACCCTAACCTCTCTCTCCGAGATGCCGCAAATAAGCTGGGTGTATCGTCTACAACCGTGCATCGAGCCAAAAAACGAGCCGGACTATCGACTTACAAGAAGGTAGTGACTCCAAATCGCGATGATAAACAAAATACGACGGCCAAAGCGCGATCCCGGAGGCTGTATACGACGATGGTGACGAAGTTTGACTAAGTGGTAATGGACGACGAAACCTACGTCAAAGCCGACTACAAGCAGCTTCCGGGACAGGAGTTTTATACGGCAAAAGGAAGGGGAAAGGTAGCAGATATTTTCAAGCACATAAAACTGTCAAAGTTCGCAACGAAATATCTGGTATGGCAAGCCATCTGTACCTGTGGCTTGAAAACCAGCATTTTCATACCTTCCGGGACTGTCAACCAAGAAATTTACGTGAAAGAGTGTTTGAATAAACGTCTGCTGCCTTTCCTGAAGAAACATTGTTGTTCCGTACTGTTTTGGCCGGATTTGGTATATTGCCATTACGGTAAAAAGGCCATGGAGTGGTACGCCAAGGACAAGAACCCTCCCAACACGCCAGAGCTCCGCCCAATTGAGAAATACTGGGCTATTGTCAAGCGGAATCTAAAGAAGACAAAAAAACTGCTAAGGACGAGCAGCAGTTCAAGGCAAACTGGCTTTATGCGGCGAAGAAGGTGGACAAGGTGGCTGTACAAAATCTGATGGGAGGTGTCAAGCGTGAGGCCCGGCAATTCGGATTTGGAAAAGCGAAAGCCTAACTGAATATTTTTCCTGAATTTTATACTAATTGAACTTGAGAAAGAAATTTAATTTGATTTTTTAAATAAACGATTTCACCGCTTTACACGCGTTTTCCCTTGACCAAATTTTGACCGTATCACCCTTTACCACACATTTCAACCGAATCGGGTGAATTTTACTCCTCTGAGGGGATCCACAAGCCAAATCTGGGGATCGACTTATATGGGGGATATACGTAAAAGTGGTCGGATATGGCCCATTTGCAATATCAAATTTTCACCACGAACCAGACCATTTGCAATATCAAATTTTCACCACGAACCAGACTTGTCGTAGGGCGGATGTCCACTATTTCTACGGCCGTTGCACTGAATTTGCATCACTTTCTAAGGTTGATCGTCATTCAGTGATTTGAATGCGAATTAAAAAATTTTGTGATATTTTTCCAAGTAAATAATTTTTTATGATTTTTTAAGGAATTTAACGATTGACCTCAAATATTTTAAAAAATTCGAAATTTTTTTTGAATTGATTTAGCATTTTTTCGACAAAATTTAAATGATTTGTTGTTATTAATTTATTAATTGTTATTCTATTTTTAACCTATGTGAAGCAAAAAAAAAAAATAAATAAAATTACCCATTAAAAAAGCGAGTTATAAAAAATCGAATTAAAAGAACTTCCTGTGTTGTCAAATAAAGACCATCTTTGGGAGGATATTTTTGGGAAGTGATTTTAAAGTTGTCCAACTGTTTTGCTGGACTACCAAATAAATGCATCCTTAGCGCTGTTCTCTGCTGGTTTGAAATTGATACCAATTGGTGTAATATCTAAAATCTTAAGTCTTTGGAACCGAGCAGTTTTTTTTTCAGTGTTCAACATGATCATTTGGTCATAGAAAATCCCTTTATATGCAAATCGAAGATGTTACTTTTGTATGAGTTAATAGTTTGGTGTACCCTATATTCCACAAAATTAGTTTCGGAGGTATTGGTAAGATTTTTTAAACATCTTATAGTGACTTGGTTTGTGAAATATCGTTTTGTATTCATATGGTACAAAATTTTTTGAAGTTGCCAAAATGTTGCTGAAGCCCTCTGCAAGGTCCACACTCTTAGCGTAAGATTTGGCTTGCGAATCCTCTGGAGGAGCAAATTTCAGCCTATCCAGGTGAAATTTGGTACGTAATGTCAGTTACCGGAACCCAAGTAATTCGATTGTGGGCGACAATCTTTAATAGAAGTTTCTACGCTATCCATGGCGGAGGGCGTTTTATTACTTATTATAACTTCCACCATAGGTTAGGGATTTATTAACTTTGTCATTTCGTTTGTAACACATCGACATATTGGTCTAAGACCTCATAAAGTATATATATTCTGGGTCGTGGTGAAATTCTGTGTCAATCTAGCGTTGTACGTTTATCTGTCTGTTGAAATCACGCTAACTTCCGAACGAAACAAGCTATCGACTTGACACAGGGTGTTGTTATTGATGTAGGTCGGATGGTATTACAAATGGGCCATATCGGACTACTTTTAGGTAAAGCCCCCATATAAATCGACCCCCAGATTTGGCTTGCGGAGGTTCTTAGAGAAACAAATTTCATCCGATACTGTTGAAATTTGGCACGTGACATTATTATATGGCTCGCAACTGCATAGTTGTCCATATCAAAATGGTATATAGACCCCACATAAACCGATCCCCAGATTTTGCTTGTGGATCCTATGGAAAGAGCAAATTTCATACGACCAGCTTGAAATTTGGTAGGTGGTGTTAGTATATGTTCTTTAACAACCATGCAAAAAGTGGTCCATATCGGCCCGTAATTATATATAGTCCAGATTTGACCTCCGGACCTTTGTGAGGAGCAAATTTCATTCGATTTGGTTGTACGTTGTGTTAGTATATGGTCACAAACAACCATGCAAAACTTGGTCCATATCGGCCCATAAATATTTATAGCTTCCATATAAACCGATCCCCAGATTTTGTTTTCACAGCCTCTTGGAGGAGCAAATTTCATCCGACTCCCAACCCAAGTAATTCGATTGTGAATTACAGCCTTTGGTAGAAGTTTCTACGCAATCCATTGTGGAGAGTACATAAGATTCGGCCTAGCCGAATTTACGTCCGTATATACTTGTTTTCTTATCCTTTGTGTCACTCCACATTCTGTTGCGGCATGGCATACTCTTTTATTTGATCATAAATTTTATTTTGCGTTTCTCTTGGTCATAGTTTATATTCGTTGGTTCTATGGTGTTCCATGTTTTTTTTTTCTTTTTTTGTTTGGCCGACTCTCATAAGAAATCCTTTTTCATCCATATTTTTTTAGTTATTAATGTGTTACCAGCGATTTAACAGTTCAATAGGGCATTTATTGAAAGCCAACTGATATATGGCTCAGAGCAAGTCTAAAGTTTACGAGTGAATATTTGCAATCCTTTGGTTTACACCGTTTGGGTCTAAGATTTGTGGTAATTTTAGGCAAAACTGGCTATTTGTCATGTGAACTTAAATTCGATATTTATGAAACGAACTTGTATGTATGGTATAAAGAAGAAAATTATTAAATTGGACTTTAAATTCTAAGAATCCTAGAAAAATTGTTTAATAAAAAAATTAATGTTAAATTTATAAAATTTTAACTAAACCATATGATAAACGCAGATGTTAAGCCGATTTCACAAAAATGAGTAAATATTTTTCGATAAGTTGACTAAAAATTTATTAGATATAATTAATTATTTCATGCAAAAATATCTGTAGTACCATATGAAGTTCAAAATGGGCGCATTATTGGTAAAATTTACATATTTAAAGAAAATCTGAGCTATTTTGTTGGAGACACGAATGTAGTAAATCATTACGCTTCATTTGGGTATAATTTTTCCTCAATTTTTAGTTCATTTAACTATCATACTCAAAACTTTTGGTGTTTTCTTTTCTAAAAAAAAGTGCTTTGCCTTAATTTTGTCTGTACACAATGCGCATGTTGCCCGGAACCTAAAAAAAGGTTATCATTACAGCGGGCAGGAAAGATTTCAAAGGAACAAACGGGGCGATCGCAGCACTCTCGTTTGCCGGCAGTGCTGATATGCCCGTAATTTGCCACCATGCGTGGCACTATTTTCACAACAGAATTCGAAGCGTTTTCGCAATTTTGCTTGTTTTTTAGAAGAAAACCTAAAAAGTACATTTTAAGGGAAAATACAAAAAAGTGCGAATTTTTTGCATGAAAACAAAACATCATTAATAATTCCATGAACTGGAATTAAATTTGCGTTAGTGCCATATAGGGTTCGCCTTTTTGTGGTATATTTATTTAAAAAAAAAAAACTAGTATATACGGCCGTAAGTTCGGCCAGGCCGAATTTTATGTACCCTCATGTACCATGGATTGAATAGAAACTTGTACTAAAGATTGTCATCCACAATCGAATTACCTGTGTTGCGGTAACACTTGCCGGTGGCAAGATATCTTAAAATTTCCTAACACCGTCTTCTCAATTATAAGTTAGTCCATACGGGGTATATATTACACCAAAAAAAAGACCGATTAAATACGTATATAATTCAGTTTGACAAAATTTTCTATAGAAATAAAATACCAATAAAATGTTGACAAAATTTTCTATAGAAATAAAATTTTGACAAAATTTTCAATGAAAATACAATTTTGACAAAATTTTCTATAGAAATAAAATCTTGAAAAAATTTTGTATTGTAATAAAATTTTGGCAACATTTTTTGGTTAGTATAGACTGTATTTCCTGGGTGCGCACTTGGTGGTCGAAAGACGCGAAGTCCCAGGGCAGCGCCAAGCTAGAAATATTTTGACAAAATTTTCTATAGAAATAAAATCTTGACAAAATTGTGTATTGTAATCAAATTTTGACAAAATTTTCTATAGAAATAAAATTTTGACAAAATTTTCTATAGAAATAAAATTTTGACAAAATTTTCTATAGAAATAAAACCTTGACAAAATTTTGTATAGTAAAAAAATTATGACAAAATTTTCTATAGAAATAAAATTTTGGTAGATTTTTTTTTTGGGGATCGGCTATATATAACTATAGACCGATATGGACCAAGTTGGGCATGATTGTTAGTGGCCATATACTAGCGCAATGTACCAAATTTCACAACGTACGAAATTTCAACTGGATCGGATGAATTTTGCTCCTCTAAGAGCTCCGGAGGTTAAATCTGGGTATCGGTTTAAATCGGGGCTACGTAGAATTATTGACCGATATGGACCAATTTTCGCATGGTTGTTAGAGACCATATACTAACACCACGTACCAAATTTCAACCGAATCGGATGAATTTTGCTCATCCACGATGCTCCGGAGGTCAAATCTGGGGATCGGTTTATATGAGGCTATATATAATTATGGACCGATTTGGACCAATTTTTGCATGATTGTTAGAGACCACATATTAACACCATGTACCAAATTTAAGCCGGATGGGATGAAATTTTCTTCTCTTAGGGGATCCGCAAGCCAAATCGGGAGATAGGTTTATATGGGGGCTATATATAATTATCGACCGATTTGGACCAATTTTTGCCTAGTTGTTAGAGCCCATATACTTACGTCATGTACCAAATTTCATCCGATTCGGCTAAAATTTGGTTCTCTTAGAGGCTCCGCAAACTAAATCTGGGGATCGGTTTATATGGGGCTATATATAATTATGGACCGATGTGGACCAATTTTTGCATGGTTGCTAGAGATAATATACCAACACCATGTACCAAATTTCAGCCGGATCAGATGAAATTTGCTTCCCTTAGAGGCTCCGCAAGCCAAATCTGAGTGTCGGTTTATATGGGGGCTATACGTTAAAGTGGTCCGATATGGCCCATTTTCAATACCATCTGACCTACATCAATAACAACTACTTGTGCCAAGTTTCAAGTCGATAGCTGATTTTTTTCGGAAGTTAGCGTGATTTCAAAAGACGGACGGATTGAGCCCATATACTTACGTCATGTACCAAATTTCAGCCGAATCGGGTGAAATTTGCTTCTCTTAGAGGCTCCGCAAGCTAAATCTGGGGATCGGTTTATATGGGGCTATATATAATTATGGACCAATTTTTCCATGGTTGCTAGAGACAATATACCAACACCATGTACCAAATTTCAGCCGGATCAAATGAAATTTGCTTCTCTTAGAGGCTCCGCAAGCCAAATCTGAGTGTCGGTTTATATGGGGGCTATACGTTAAAGTGGTCCGATATGGCCCATTTTCAATACCATCTGACCTACATCAATAACAACTACTTGTGCCAAGTTTCAAGTCGATAGCTGATTTCGTTCGGAAGTTAGCGTGATTTCAAAAGACGGACATGCTTAGATCGACTCAGAAATTCACCACGACCCAGAATATATACTTTATGGGGCCATAGAGCAATATTTCGAGGTGTTACAAACGGAATGACAAAGATAATATACCCTCCATCCTATGGTGGAGGGTGTAAAAACCCAAATAATTCGGTCCTGCCTACCAAACGATGGCAAGGAGGACTTACATGACATAAAGGGTTGATTTTGTCAACCAACCGAATGAAGAAGCAGAATTATAAGTACCTGCTTCATTCGGCTGTGTCAATCAACTCCCGGTGTACATATAACTTAATTACGTAAAATAAATTATCCCGCTATTTAAATTTTAAATGAAAGAATTGCAGTTTTTATCTATTTTATTTTAATTTATTTTATTAAATGGTGTCATACATGTAATAAATAAAGACCTTAAATTATATTATGTATATAAAAGATGTATATCAATAAATGATATTAGTAGTCCCGATATAGATTCATACGACCACGGATGCCATAGATTCGCTTCGAAAATTTTTGAAATTTTGCACAGAGATGTTATGGAAAATGTATATCTACCGAATGTTGCAGAGTATAATATAGTCGACCTTGTCCGAAGTTAAACTTGCCTTACTTGTATACCCACCACCATTCTGTTATAACATGTTAGTCATTCTGTTTGTAACGAAATGAAAAATCGGTTCCCAACTATATAACATATATAAGAGAGAAATTATAAGACGATACAATTTTTTTGATATACAGGAACAGGGCATTAATGTTTTTGGACAAATTGATTTCAGTTATAGATTATTTAATTTTATATAAAGATAACAATTTTTAAGTTGTGATGAATTTTCACTAAAATGGTCAGGGTACATAACTTTTATACCCTGCGCCACACTGTGGAAAAGGGTATTATAAGTTAATGCATGTGTTTGCAAAACCCAAAAGATGACGAGATAGCCACATAGTGTCTTTGGCAAAAATCCTCACGGACGGTCCCTGAGTCGATTTCGCCATGTCCGTCCATCGTTCTGTGAACACATTTTTGTGATGAAAGTCTAGGTCGCAATTTAAGTCCAATCGACTTCAAATTTGGCACAATTATGTCTTTTTGGTTCAGAATACAACCCTATTTTTTTTGAAGAAATCGGTTCAGATTTATATATAGCTATCTTTCGACCGATTTTTTCTCATATGACTACAGAAGTCAAAGTTGTGGTCCGATTTTCTTGAAATTTTGCACAGGCAGTAGAATTAACATAGTAATTATGCATGTCAAATTTGGTTGAAATCGGGTCAGATTTAGATATAGCTCCTATTAATATATTTTTCCGATTTGCGTAAAAATGGCCAAAATATCCAAATTTTTCCTTTCGCCACTGCTAAGTTGAAAACGCTAAATAATAAATAAAAGTTTGCGAATTTGCTAAAAAATGGATCAAATTTAAATGTTTCCCATATTATACGCTAAACCTCATAGTGTTCAGAGTATAATAATTTTGATCTGCCAAATATATGTGCCTATCAGAAATATTGATTTTAGACCCCATAAAATATATACCGATCGACTCCTGAGTCAATCTAGCCCTTGGTGCCCGTCCATGTATTTGGTGGTCGCAAGATTACCGATTTATATGAAATTTGGTACAGTGTTTTTACACCCACAACCATAGAATGGTGATGGGGGTATAATAAGTTTGTCATTCCATTTGTAACACATCGAAATATCGATTTGCGACTATATAAAGTACATATTCTTGATCAGGGAGAAATTTTAAGACGATATAAACATTTCCGTCTGCCAGTCTGGCCGTTTGTCTGTTGTAATCATGCTACAATCTTCAATAAAGGAGCTATCGTCCTGAAATTTGGCACAGAATCGTCTTTTGTCTGTACGCAGGCCAAGTTCGAAGATGAGCTTTATCTCCCATATAAACCGATACCCCGATTTGGGGTCTTGGGCTTATAGAAACCGTAGTTTTTATCCAATTTGCCGGAAATTGGAAATCTAGAGGTATTCTAGGACTATAAAGAGGTGTGCCGAAAATGGTGAGTATCGGTCCATGTTTGAAATTGGAAATCTAAAGGTATTCTAGGACCCTAAAGAGGTATGACGAATATATTGTGCATCGGTACAGTTTTTGATATAGCCCCCTTATAAACAAGCCCTCCCATTTGGGGTCTACATTCTATAACTACTAGCCTTCATTGGTAATATCTTTACATTAATCATCGTACTGGTTGAAATGATCTGCTTGGGAAAATATCTGTCATCAAACCCCCTTGAATTTTTTTAATAAAACTATCATTTTCGAATCATGGTGGTGGGTATTTAAAATTCGGCCCGACCGAACTTACTGCTGTATATACTTGTTTTTTTTTTTTTTTTTTTTTTTTTTTTAACTCAAGGACGGGCGTTACGTTGCGCTTTTTGACGATCCGATCGTCAAATCTGACAATTTTGGTACAAAGTAATTTAATTCACCATCCTTTTAGTTTGCAAGATTTCATGAAAATCGGTTCAGATTTAGAAATAGCTCCCATATGGAGACATATTAATTAACCGATTGTTCTCAAATTCATTACAGGGTAACCTAATGTAGTATCAACCAAACCTGGAAAATATCATCGAAATCGGTTCAGATTTATATATAGCTCCCGTATATATGTGTTTCCGATTTTCAAAAAATTGGCTCTAATAGTCTTATTTATTAACAAATGCTACATACATTTCAGGCTATGAGACACTACCCGATCTTATTTAGATTTACATATATAGTTCTTATATAATTATAATGCCCGATTTTCATAATTTTTTTACCCACCACCATAGAATGGTGACGTTGGTATAATAAGTTTGTCATTCCGTTTGTAACACATCGAAATATCGATTTCCGACTGAATAAAATATATATATTCTTGATCAGGGAGAAATTCTAAGACGATATAACCATGTCAGTCTGTCTGTCTGTCTGTTGTAATCACGCTATAGTCTTCAATAATGGAGCAATTGTGCTGAAATTTTGCACAAACTCATATTTACTCTGCAGGCAGGTCAAGTTTGAAGATGGGCTATATCGGTCCAGGTTTTGATGTAGTCTTGTCCCTATAGAAACAGCAGTTTTTATACAATTTGCCTTAAATTGGAAATGTAGAGGTACTACAGGACCATAAAGAGGTGTGCCAAAAATTGTGAATATCGGTCCATGTTTTGGTATAGCCCCCATACAGACTGGTCTCCCGATTTTATTTCTTGGGCTTACAGAAACCGTAGTTTCTATCCAATTTGCGTGAAATCGGAAACCTATCCATATGTATTTTAGAACCATAAATAGATATGCCCAATATATTGAGTATCGGTATAGTTTTTGATATAACCCCCTTACAAACCGGCTCTCCTGTATCGGATTCAGTTTTTCTCGGTCCATTTGGTAGGGGCTCGATATAGAGCGATTTCACTTCTTGCGGTTACCGAAGGCGCCCTGATCATGGAAATTGCTTGAAACTGAATATATAATTTTCAGATTTGACTTCTAGTAATCTTTTGAATAATGGGGGTAAAAATCTACAGATTTTAGATTCAGATCAAGGCGTTATTTTTATCATTTTCTTCGACACTTTCACGAAATATTTATGATTCTTCTAAAACTAATACAAAAATGGCCCATAATATGATCTAGTCTTCATAGGTAGAATCTTTAAACTTAAATTTATCTTCGGGAAACGTACTGGTTGAACTAATCTGCTTGGGAGAATATCTGTCATCAATCCCCTCTGAAATTCTGTTATCAAGTAACCCGTTACGACGAAGAGTTTTCATATTGATTCATGGTGGTGGGTATTTAAGATTCGGCCCAGTCGAACTTCTGCTATATATACATTTATAATAATGGACTTAATATTAGTGACCCGCTACCTGTGTATGTGTAACATCAATTATAGCTCCTAATATCATGCTATTCTGTTCAGATAGAGATAAAGCTCCCATAAACACGTACGTAATAAGGATATATGGTTTATTTCCCAGATCCCATTTCAATCACACCCGACAAATGCTTACGTTTACTAATTCAGTATGGGTGGTTTAGGATATGATTAAGTCGGCCGCGCCCGACTTTCCACTTTACTTACTTGATTTTTTATTAACAAAACATTTTTACTCTGAAGCATTAGTTAAAATTTTTATTTTTTAATTGAAATTTATTTTTACGTGAATATCTTTGCTAATATCTCTCAAAACGAAAACTCGACAAATGAGACTTATATCGTAATTTTTTAAAGCCTGGATTTAAAACTGGATAGCTTCTTAAATTTTAACAAAAACCATTTTAATAAAGATTTTTCACAAACATTGTTTTCTTCCAAGTTTAAAGACAACAAAAAAATCAATTTTCCCTATGTGATTGTTTGTCTTTTCCTTACATTATTGTATGTGAGTAAGTCTATATCAATACCATATTAAATGGAACAGTCTACAATTTAATCAATATTTTATGCTTCAAGATGGAATCTACAAAATCGATTTGTATCCATATTTCCAACTGCTGTGTACACATTCAATCCCCCTGAGGGAATTCATAACGAGTCATAACTGTTGCCATCATCATAAAATCAAACATATGAGCGGATGGAATTGTTTAAGAGTATCTAGGTCTCTTGACGATAGAAATGATGACATTTTTTCTGTAAAAAGAAATATTTAAGGGCATACAACTGCACGCAAACTCGAGAGCATAGATGATGTAGTGACATAAACGTTTATTTATCAAAGCCTAAAGTGAACATATGAAGTTATTGATTCCCAAAGGGAAATGCCAGCAGTGTAGAAAGCAAAAAAGGATACATACGAATTGAAATTTTTTTCAACATTCTCTATATTGTTTTCAATAAACTTGACCCAGCAATTCTCCAGTTCGTTTATTCCTTCCGAAAAATGCATTTGCTTAGGGTCTGCAAAATAGGACTGTGTGGCGTCGATGCATAGTGCTATGCTTTCGACAATAAAGATAAGTGCTCCGATTTTTATACCCTTCACCACTACTGTGGTACAGGGTATAATAAGTTTGTGCATTTGTATATAACGCCAAGAAGGAAAAGTCTGGGACCCATCGTTTAGTATAACGATCGTCTTAGAATTAAATTCTGAGTCGATTTAGCAATGTCCGTCTGTCTGTCTGTATATGTAATTTTGTGTGCAAAGTACAGCTCGCAGTTTAAGTCCGATCGTCCTCACATTTGGCACAGAGTTTTACATTGGCTCAAAGACAATCGCTGTTGATTTTGGAAAAAATCGGTTCAGATTTAGATATAGCTGCCATATATATTTATCACCGATCTGGTCATAATTGACGTACTTATCAACGTATTTTCTCAAAATTTCGGCCAGCCAAATATTTTGGGGCTTTTGTAAGATGTGCAAAATATCAGCCAAATCGGTTCAGATTTAGATATAGCTCCCATATATATCTTTCGTCCGATTTTGACTTATATGGCCTCAAAATCCAGAGTTTTGCCCTGATTCGCTTCAAATTTTGCACAAGGAGTACATTTAATAATATCACTAAGTGTAAATTGTGCTAAATTTGGTTGAAATCTGTTCAGATTTAGATATAGCTCCCATATATACCTTTCGTCCGATTTAGACTAATATGGCCTCAAAAGCCAGAGTTTTGCCCTGATTCGCTTCAAATTTTGCACAAGGAGTACATTTAATAATATCACTAAGTGTAAATTGTGCTAAATTTGGTTGAAATCGGTTCAGATTTAGATATAGCTCCCATATATACCTTTCGTCCTATTTCGACTAATATGGCCTCAAAAGCCAGAGTTTTGCCATGATTTGTTTCAAATTTTGCACAATGAGTACGTATGAGTAGTATCGTTAAGCGTGCTAATTTTGGTTGAATAGCTTCCATATATCTTTCGGCCGATTTACACCCATATGACCACGGAGGCTAAAATTAATCTCCCATTTATGTTTTTTGCTGAGATAGCAGGATTTTTATTCTAACTATGCATGTCAAATTTGGTCAAAATCGGTTTATATTTAGATATAGCTCCCATATATATGTATGCGAGTGTAGAGGAAATATGGTAGAATGTTTCATATTTTAGACCCATTTTCAATGGGAGTTTCCTCCAATTGATTCGATAGTTTCCACATAGAATACATTTAATATGCTATTTAAGTGTGTCATCATGATCTAATATGGCCAAAATACCCACATTTTACACAAAATTCTGTGATGATTTTCCCATGTCGCAGTCATATCCTACACACTGTAATGCCAAACTTTCCACAGAATGGTCGAATTTTCAATAAACCTCCGACTTGTGGAAATATCGCCCGAATTGCCCAAATAATATATCACAACCCACAATTGACCGCATATCTTGGCGAGATTTAACCAATATCCTTGTAAAATCGCCACTGCTGAGTAGCAAAAATTGTAAATATTACTCAAATTGTCCTATATCTCGAATACATATGTATCGCCCGATAAATCATAAATGCTATTTTGTACAATTGCATCAAAATTGCTCTAGCTTTATATTTCCCATATTTTTTTACTAACATTGTGTTTCATCCCAGAGTATTAGCCGATTTAATTTTTATTCTAGCGATTTTGTAGAAGTACAAAAAATTTTCTCCAAATCTTTTCAGATATAAATCAGATATGGTAACATAAATTTTGGTCTACATAATGGTGAAGGGTATAATAGAGTCGCCCCGCCCGACTTTAGACTTTACTTACTTGTTTATTCTAATTTATGTTTTTATCGAATACCAAAATAAAATTTTGCCATAGTTGAGTAGAACTATTATTAAAAAATATTTGAACTTTAAGCTTTTTTTGGGCGAAAATTGGTTTGAATTACGTGGATGGTGCAAAAGACCGAATGGTCCGAATTTAATTATTTGTATGTTATATATGGGAGCTATATCTAAATCTGAACCGATATGGCTAATATTTTGCATATTTGACAAATATTCGGCCTTGCGAAATTTTAAGAACATGCGTTGATAAATACGTCAATTATGTTCGGATCGGTGGTAAATATATATGGCAGCTATATCTAAATCTGAAAATCTGAAAACCAATAGCGATTGTCTTTTAGCTAAAGTAAAACTCTGTACAAAGTTTTAGGACGATCGGTCTAAAACTGCGTGCTGTACAGACAGACGGACATTGCTAGATCGACTCAGAATTTAATTCTAAGACTATCGGTATATTAAACGATGGGTCTCAGACTTTTCCGTCTTGGCGTTACATACAAATGCACGAACTTAGTATACTCTGTACCACAGTAGTGGTGAAGGGTATAAAAATACAAATTGGAAGTTAAATAATGTTTACCACACCGAAATAATTCTCTTCGTTAATTTTAAGAGGAATTTTTCATAAACTATTCTTCGTGAATTCTTCATTACAACAACGAATTTTTCATTCATTTTCGTGAATTTTACGAACACACAGAGAAGGAATATGATCACCTCAAACAAACTGTTATTTTTGGATGGTGATCATGAAACATGTTTATCGCAAAAATATTGTTTTCTCGCCAAAAATATAACATGTTTTCCGAAAACAGATACATACTTTCCGAGAAAATAACATGGTTGCGATAAAAATGTTACGTGGTCACTATCCAAAAGTAACATTATGCTCTTGCAACATGTTTGAGGTGATCATATTCCTTCTCTGGGTGAAGAACATTTTACGAATATACGAAACGTCTACGAAATATTCTATATTTTCTTCGTAAAAAGTTCGTACTTTTAACCAGGGCTGTGGAGTCGGAGTCTGAAGATTTTCGAGCAAAATTTTTACGACTCCGACTCCGCCCCAACCATTTTCCAGAATTTAGGATCCCTTTCGAAATATGAGCCCTGTCGGTCCAGATTTCGATATATATATATATATATATATATATATATATATATATATATATATATATATATATATATATATATATATATATATATATATATATATATATATATATATATATATATATATATATATATATATATATATATATATATATATATATATATATATATATATATATATATATATATATATATATATATATATATATATATATATATATATATATATATATATATATATATATATATATATATATATATATATATATATATATATATATATATATATATATATATATATATATATATATATATATATATATATATATATATATATATATATATATATATATATATATATATATATATATATATATATATATATATATATATATTCTTCCACATTCATTCGATTTGACTAAAATGTGGATCGTAGGCTTATTTTGGGACCACAAAATGGAATTAGTTTACGTTTTTATAGATATCAAATTGGTATGTTTTTATACAGTATATAGAATTTTTTTTTTTAAATTTTAGTTCTACAGAAAATTTTGCCAATGTTTTATTTCCATAGAAAATTTTGTTAAAATTTTAGTTCTATAGAAACCAAAAAACTGTAAATTTTTATTCCTTTAAATTTTTATTTCTATAGAATATTGTTGCAAAATTTTATTTCTGTAGAAAGGTTTTCAAAATTTTATTTCTATAGAAAATTTTGTCGAAAATTTTGACAAGAATTTATTTCTATAGAAAATGTTGTCAAAAATTTATTTTTATACCCACCACCATAGGATGGGGCGTATATTAACTTTGTCATTCCGTTTGTAACACATCGAAATATTGCTCTAAGACCCCATAAAGTATATATATTCTGGGTCGTGGTGAAATTCTGAGTCGATCTGAGCCTGTCCGTCCGTCCGTCCGTCCGTCCGTCTGTTGAAATCACGCTAACTTCCGAACGAAACAAGCTATCGACTTGAAACTTGGCACAAGTTTGTTGTTATTGATGTAGGTCGGATGGTATTGCAAATGGGCCATATCGGTCCACTTTTACGTATAGCCCCCATATAAACGGACCCCAAAATTTGGCTTGCGAGGCCTCTAAGAGAAGCAAATTTCATCCGATCCGGCTGAAATTTGGTATATGGTGTTAGTATATGGTCTCTAACAACCATGCAAAAATTGGTCCACATCGGTCCATAATTATATATAGCCCCCATATAAACCGATCCCCCGATTTGGCTTGCGAG